>NW_020955301.1:921399-1075807 GCF_003031625.1 Empidonax traillii | reverse complement strand
GTCATAGCAATAGTAATTTTAGTATTCTCTATTCATCAGTAGGAATAGTATTCATTGATAGATATTGAAAGTACTCGTGTGTAGAGTTGCTAAAATATATTCTATTAATCGACATACTCACTTTCAAAGTTCTTAAGTGTTCATTGAACGATTAAGGTACTGTGATTAAAGCTAGACTTGCATTTCTCAAGAAAAGGATTCTCAAGTTGTCACTTGAAGCCACCTATTTAATGATTCATCAGCTAAGTTGAACAGCCTTTTTGGTTTTGGCACTTTACATGGAAAAGGAAATCTTTTTCTAAAGTAAGTTATTGGGAAAGGCTCTGAGAAAATTATTCGGTTTATTTCTGTTGTGTGTTCAAATTCCTGAAGAAAAGAATCTTCACATTCTTGCAAGTTTTCTCTTTCCTTCCCTCATTTCAGAGTGAGACAAGGTTCTGTTTCCCTTTTCAACACTTGCAAAATGGCTGACACTGATATGTGGACTCTCTTTTTCTTTCTAAAAAAAATAAAATAAGACACTATAAATTATGACATAAAGAAGCATTTTTGCACTTTTATTATTAGAAATAAACGCAAGTATTTGAAGTGTGTAAACAAAGAATTGAGAGAGAGAAAGAAGAGAATGGGAAAACCCTTTTGTCTTAAGGTCTTTTCCATAATGTTAAGCCACAATTTATGGACTTCAAAATTCCACTGAAAATGACCAGGACAATGAAGGAAGTAAACACCCTAATGCAAATTGATTTTTTTTGTTGGTTGATAGTTTATTGTGGTTTTGTTTAATGGTGAATGATCAGAACTTGCCAAAAGTTTTTGCTATCAGCCGACAAGCAGGATGTCTTTAGGAATTTGCCATCAGGAAAGTTTTGTGCATTACTCATGAGCAGCCAGCAGCTTTCCTTACATCTCTGGAAAGAAGACAGAGCTGAAGGGGAGGCAAGAAGACAAGGAAAAGGATGCAAAACTCAGGAGGAGAAAACTCAGGATACTCCACCCCGGAAGCCCGAAGGAAGCACAAGCAGCTGCCTAGGCTTGCTTGCCGTGCTTCTCGTTGGTAAATCAGTAAGGCATTCCAAGTGGCAGAAGCCTTCACGCAAGGCTGCTCAGGGCTGTCACACTATACAGCGTGTGCATGCATAATGTATAAATATATCCATGTGCGTTTCTCTCTCTCTCTCTCTAGATCCTATTTATGTGTCTACATGTATTTAATGCATTGTTAATATATGCATGTGTATAAATCCATTTGTAGTACCTCTATATACACTATCTGTGAAACAATAGATGGGACATCAATGGCATATCTGTTGGTGTGTCTATGTGTGTACCCATATACATAGCCGTGTCTGTATGTACCTGTATATATATTTTTAAACACACCACGAGTACCACTTATACCACGGTACATACAAATGGCATAAACTGTGAAAAAGAACATACACATATGTAGAACCTAGTCTGGAAACCACACGCATCGTAACTACTATGTTAATTTCTCATGTAGTCACAGACACTGGAGTTGAAGGGAGTCGTACGGATCCTGGCGTACGGCTGTCGGTATTTATGCATGGCACGACTCCAAGTAGCCGATATAGGAGAATTATGCCCAAAAGAGACGCCAGCGCCGCCTCCGCCCGGCCAGTAGCTCGACGCTGAGCCGGCGTCCGCAGGCGCTGACGCTGTGTCTCCCCGCAGGTGATGATGCTGGGCAGCACGCGTGTGGCCGAGCTGCTGCTGCAGCGCGGAGCCGACCCCAACCGGCCCGACCCGAGCACCGGCTGCCTCCCGGCGCACGACGCGGCCCGCGCCGGCTTTCTGGAGACGCTGGTGGCGCTGCACCGGGCCGGGGCGCGCCTCGACCTGCCCGACGGCCGCGGCCACCTCCCCCTCGACGTGGCGGCGGGGGGCCCGCACGGAGCCGTGGGCCGCTACCTGCGCCACCCGCCGCCCCTGTCGCCAGCCGGCAGGGCCGCCCAGGGGGCAGCGCCCTGACCCGCCCTCGGCCGCCCCCGCCGAGCCCTCGCCGCCTGCGCCCATCTCCGCCGCCACCGTCCCCGCCGGCCACTCACCCAGCGAGCCACCGCGTCTGCCGGCGATACCGCCGCCCGACCCCTGCCAAGACTCTGCCTCTGCCCCGCTGCCCAGAGCTCCTCCGCACGCCACGGCCACCCCGTGTCCTGCTTCTGCCGGAGGACACGTGCTGCTCAACTGCCTGAGAAAAGAAGGAAAGAACCGAAACACTGCCAAGGCGAGCGCTCCTGCTCTCCCTCTCAGGCTCCCTGGTGGGCCGAGCACAGGTAGCAAAAGGTTCTCCTGTGCTTCGGGAGTGGCGAGGTGGGCGGAAAAATCCGCCGTTTGCCCTCTCCGATTTCTGGTTACGGGGAAGCTGCTTAGAGAAGTCAGAACGCTGTGTTTCCCTTACCGGCTTGCTCACCGCCCTGCAAGGTTTGGCATTGTAGTCATCCCTTGAGATTCTTCTATGTCCTAGGGCTCTCACATAGCGAACACTTCAGCCCTCTCCTTTACAAATGGAATTAATCTTCCAATCTTCTCCTCTCAGCAGTCCACTTCACTTACAGTTTTAAGACTGAGATATAACACTGATGGATTGTCCAAATATTTAACACTGATAGACATCACAATTTAAGAACTACTACAAATATGTTGTAGAGTTGCATTTGGAGAAGCTATCCATGTCAAAAAACATGGGTCTCTAAACTAGATCTTTGGAAAAAACAACAAATGGCCGAGTTGGGTTACAAAGTTGGATCTTTTCACACTTTGTATTTTCTCTCCTTCCTGCAGAATTTCCATTGCCTACCCAATGTTTGTATCACTTGCATGTAACCAAATACCTATTCTTACTCGATAACTAAACAGGAGATTGGCTCGGAAAACTTCCTTCCTAGTGTTCAGCTATTAAAGGAATCTGTGTGTAGCACCACTCAGAGTTGGGCACTGGTTTTTATTTCGACTTGGTTGATTGCTTTCTTGTTTGTGGGAGTCTGTGCATAAATACATATGGATACTCACAGCACGTTCACAGCAGGCCGAATACGAGGGGCTTTTTGAGATGTGTATTAAGTACATACACACACCACTTAAACACATCCAAATGCTTTGTTTTCTTATTAAAACAAGACTTAGAGAGCAAAAGGAAAGCTCAACTGAACTTTGTATCTTTGCATGACTTTATAATCTGTTTTTAAAAGTAGGAAGATTTTTCTTTTCCTGCCCAAAAAAGTATTGGCAGGCAGTATTGGCACACTGGGGCATGCACTGTTGGTGCACACTCTGCCTAAAGACTTTTTTCCAATCCCTGGAGGAAGGTTGGTGTCAGCATGCCCGTGTCTTGACCACGGTATCAAAACACATCAAATGTAATTCAGAACCTTCTCACACAGTTGATACAAAAGCTGCTTCCCAGGAAGCACTAATTCTTAAAACAGAACTTCTAAGGTCAAATTAAAAGACTTCCAGGAGATCAAATGTCTTTCTCCTTGTGCCAGAGGAACCATACAGGAGGAAACCAACCAACAAGACATACTTCACCTACCCTCTAAAATACATTTCACTTACTACACACACTGCTACACTACTCAGTTCCAGCACGGCCTCCTCTATGACACCTTCATCTTCAGGTAGAAAACGTATTTCCAAGTACGCCCAGTCATGCCACTCTTTGCACCACAAATGGCCTGAGCCAAGACACAGTAAAGGAGGTTGGGAACTTGACAATTATCTAAACAAGCAATGGCAAACTTTTGCAAAAGTGTGATGAAAAGTTGATGTCAATTCTTTGGAACTGTCCTGCTTCAGCAGCACTGCAGTGACAGTGGGGAGAGAAAGCAGTCCTTAAAACAGTTAAGACAGTATTTCCATCTTAGAGAGCTGGTCCTGCCCAGTGCTGAGCACCTTCTGAATTCATTTCTCCTCTTGTTGATGCTCAGCTGGTTTTGATAAACCAAACACTCTCACTGGTTAGAGTGCTGGGAACTCCAACTGCTCTCGGATCTGCTTTCAATACTAGTGCATACTAATAATAGTTCTGGTGTCACATGCCACCTGTGCTGATGTTGAGAGATGCTTTGGATGTTGGTAGCAGGAAACACTAGGAAGTGTTAGCCAAGTAAAATGAGATAACAGTTGGAATCTCATGTTAGCAAGACAGATCAAGGCTAGACTGCTAAGAATGATGTGGAGAAAATAGAACAGGGAGCAAAAGGGTAAAGGCAATGGCCCACCCCACAGTCTAGTTTGTGCCATAGTTGAACCTGCATTGGCATCAGTACATTACACTGCTGACATGCACGTTGGAGGCTGCTCTAGTGAGCAAAGTCAATTGAGATCTCCTCCAAGACAAACGGACTTTAAAAGCCATGGATAGCTGGGTAAAACAAAATCCAACAACTGCAAAATACAGCAATTGCACACTGAGAGAGGGCAAGTGCTTGTGACACAAGCAAGTGAGGGGTGCTGGCTCGGAACATGGACAGGAGCTGTTTGGATCTGAATGCTACCAAGTCCAAATTCAGAAGTCTCTTCAATCAAAGCAGAAGGAGATCTGTCGCCTGTGACATGTGCACCAAGGTGAAGCAGAGCTCCCACTGAACGCCAGTGGAAGGACAGTTGGACAGAAGTTGCTGTGAGTGGGTACATGTCTTCTTTCGCATTTGTTATTTGCAGGTTGAACTCACCCCGCAGTGACACTCTGCTTGTGGTCTGTATGGATCTGGACATTTTATGAAGTTCCAGTATGTGGCCTTTGCTTTGGAGGCCAGCTGAAAATGTTGTGAGGAATCGGTTGGTTACCGATTCTGTGTTTCCCGGTCCTTGCTTCATACTGACACCCCTCCTGCTTTGTGCATTTGTGCTATGTGCAAGCACTCAGCTCCAATCAATCTGCCCTCTGTACAAGTGGGAAAGAAAATTCAGGTTTAAGCATTTCTTTCTAATGAACCAACTCCTGCCCAGCTGCATTTCTCTGTTCCCCCAAGGCAAATCCTGCACAGGAGCAAGAGAGACCGAGCTGTTCTTCAAGAAGTCCTCCAAGCTCCAGGGCTGCTCTTTCCCCAAAGTCTTGAAAGCATTCAGGCCATACAAATCAAGAAGTTAGTTTAGGGCAATTCCACTGGAGAAAGCAAAGCAGAATTGGAAAACTTCAGGTTAAATTTGACTAGCTATTACTTTTATTAGGCTTTTTGTGGTTCTAATGAGTTTTGTATGAGATATGTACGTCATTTACCCATAGAGAAGCTCCTTTGTTTGATTCAGCACATGCTATTTAGGTACCTGTGCTGAAGCAGGCACTGTTTAAAGAAGACTTTAAAATGGTCTGCGAAACATAGAGTGATGGTTCTGACCTGGCTCACTTGGGCACGGGAGAATGGTATTGAATGGGTATATCACATTTCACATCATGCACCCACTGCTGGGAAAGTTGAAAGATGTAATGGACTGTTAAAAACAAGTCTAAAGGCACTTGGTGGGGGAACTTTCAAGAACTGGGATAAGCACTTAGCCAAGGCCACCTGGCTAGTTAGCTTTAGAGGCTCTGTCAATCAAGCTGGTCCTGCCCAAGCAGAATCCCTCCACACTGTAGATGGAGACAAAGTTCCAGCGATCCATCTGAGAGGTATGTTAGGGAAGGCTGTTTGGATTACTCCTCCCTCAGGCCAAGACAAACCCATTCGTGGGATTGTTTTCGCTCAAGGGCTCGGAAATACGTGGTGGGTAATGAGAAAGGATAGAGAGATCCAGTGTGTGCCTCAAAGAAATTTAACCTTGAGGAAAGACATATGAGTTGTGTTTCGCAGGAAACCAGTCACGAGATGAGAAAGACCTGAACAAATTGATGCTGGGATCCAATGATAAAACAGCCCAGACCAGAGAACCAGCCCTAAAACCCAAACTGTGATTATAACCAAAGGGCCAAGGATCCGAACTGAGCTAATGCTGATGTTGATCTTCTATGACAAGACAATTGCTCCAAAGGACTATATATACATATATATATGTGTATATATGCGTGGGATATAAGCGAACGTGAAACATAAGTGTTATGTAAAAATAGTATGGAATAAGGGGTGGAGAATGTGATGGTTTTGGTCTAGGCCTTCCTGGTAACCAGCTCATAACCAAGGAAGTGGCCACGTACCCAGTATTCCATGCGATTTTTACATTAACCAGGGTATAAATAAGTTGGAGATTAGAGACCTCTCTCTCCCTTCTGGCGAGGTTGAGGGCAGTGGGTCCTTGTGTTGGTCTCTTATCTAAGGCTGAGGCCTTTAGTGACTGCTGGTCTGCCACGTGGAAGATTGGAGAGTGCAGGCTGTGTCTGCCAATCTTGCTTTTCTGAGGGACACGGTGAGATTTGTTTTGCTAGTTATTTTGATAGTTCTTGGGTTTGATTGTGTATATTTGTTCTGTGTCCCTTTTTGTCCCTTTATTTCCCTTTCCTTTCCCTTCATGGGGGGGGGGGGGGGTGTTTGGATTCCCTTCACTGTGTACATAGCATCTTAATTGTATAGAACTGTAATATAAGTATATGCACACAGTTTGCAATCTGTGATGTTTGAAAACTAGGCAACGGCCACAATTGAGCATCCTAGAGATGCAATTTTGCAAGAGCTTCAAGCTAGTACTTGTTAAAAATGCTTCGCATATTATGATACAGGAGTAGTGTCAATAGTATGGTCACAGAAAAAAAAAAAGAAAAAAAATTGTAATGGATACACTCAAACTGAAGTGAGGCAATGTTCATCAGTGAAGTTCTCTGCCTGTCACTGTCTCATTCTTGTCAAACCAGATACATTCTGAGTGTGAGAAGGACCATGGTTCTCTGCTAGAATGCTTATTGGGTTTTAGGAATGCAGTACATTGAATTTGTATCTTCTTGCTCTCTGTCACATCTGCAGTTCTTCCTACAATACATTTCTTAAGACTCTTTTGAAAGACAATTAAAAGCACTTATATTTGGCCCTATCTTTATATAATGAAACACTTACCTATGCTTTTCTTGCCAATCACCATCTCTGTTGTACAGTCTGCTGGATAAATAACTCCCAACACATTTCAGACTATGAAATGGATGCTGAACTTTGCACAGAAACCCTAAACACTACCACTCCTTTCCTGACTTTATATACAAATTCTGCCTGAGACACCTTCAGGTATCAAGCCTCTGTTGACAGAGCAAGTACCACAGAATGAATTGGGTTGGAAGGCATCTTCAAAGACCAGAGAGCCCACTCCTCCTACCACAGGCAGGCACACCTTCCACTAGGCCAGGCTGATCAAAGCTCTGTCACACCCGACTTTGAACACTTGCAAAGATATTTACAACTTCTCTGAGTAGCCTGTTCCAGTGTTGCACCACCTTCATAGAGAAAAAATTATTACATCCAATAGAAATACACCCCCTTACAGTTTAAAACTGTTACCCCTTGTCCTGTCACTACAGGCTGTGCTGAAATGTCTCCTTCCATCTTTCTTATAAGCTCCCTTTAAGTCCTTAAAGGGCACTATAAGGTCTCCCCAGAGCCTTCTCCTCTCCAGGCTGAACAAGCCCATCTCTCTCAGTCCATCCTCATAGGAGAGGTGCTTTGGACACAGTCCTCCTTACCTAGTGTTGTTATCCAGCCTTGCATAGGAAGAATTTAGAACAGAAATGTGGAACAGAACTCACTACCTATGGACCTGTTCTGTGCCGCTATCCAGAGACACTAAGTACCCAATAGAGACAACGAAAACCAAAATCAACACAACAATTATCTTTATATGTCACCACCAAATGTAAAAAGAGATTGAAAATGGACACCCATAAACAACTTTATCTTGGAACGTCCAAATACCAACTTCCTGGCCTTAATCTATTTCACCAAATGTGCCTAGAGGACAAGGATAAAAAGAGAAACCATTAATAAGGCCAGATGCCTGCACTGGCTTAGTGCAGTGAAACAGATGTTCAAGCTCTGGCTCCTGCAACCCAAGTTCTCAAAAAACCCACCAGGAAATACAGAAAAGCAGTTCAGCCACTGCCACCCGTATCTGAAAAGCACTTGTACTGGTTTTGCTAGCCAAAAGGATGTCCAAATCTAAAGGTTTTCACAGCGGCAGTCTGGGTGTCTAACAGAACAAGACCGGCAAGGTAAAATGCTTATGTACCTTCTTTCTCTTATTTTCCTTTGGATGAGCTGGGTTTTTTTACATTACTGTGAGAATCCTTACCTTTCACGTTTTTCATATTTTCCTTGCTTGCCTTGCATTCTGATCCACTTGTGTCTCATCAAATCCCTGTTGTAGGAACTTAGAACCTAGAACTCTGAGCAGCACAGTGTCTTCTAAAAAGTAGTCTTCCTAAAAGCAGTGCTTATAAGGTATCACCACCAACCTGTGCCAAGAATGGCAAAGTCATTGTGAGATAAAGAAAATTCAAGCACTAATGACTAGAATTAAAAAAACTCAAAAACCAAAAACCACAGTTTCCACATAGCTTGGAGAAGCTTTTAATTTATTAACTAGACAAGAAGCAGCAGGTTATTTTATTGAAGTAAAATTATATTAAAAAAATTGAAATGCATACATTCAAAGCACTGAGCACTTAATACATAAACTAAACCTGAAGTTGTTCAGAGAAGCAGAAAATGGCCAGCATAGTGGGACACTGGCAGCAAAGCACTTTTCTGTACAATTCTGTAAGTCACATAAGTACATCTTTAGGCACAAATCTGGCTTAGGCATTACCTTACTTTTTCAATGAGAACATTAATTCATTATGCAACTGCTGCTGTGACAGAACCACTGCAATTATTAAATCATGTCTTCTAGCACACAAAAAAATACACCGTTTTAAAAAGAAATAACGGGAATTAAAAACAAGGATAATGTATAAAAATAGCATAAATTTTATTTGACATGGTTTGTTCAGTTTTTCTGCTATGTTTCATAAGTGAATTGCAACTACTTTTAAGAAAAGATGGGAGGTAGAAACAGCAACACAAATACCCTATCTGCAAATCTGCTTTATTTTCTTATTTTATGAAACTACAAGAAGAGTATTACCTAGACTTTCATTTCTATCATCAGTTAGAAGGTACCACTGAATAGAGGATACTGATTTTTTTCTTCCACCACTGTGTGATTCAGCTTGACAGTAAAGTTATTTTTAGTTGAAAACATACTCAATAGCTAATTTTAATCATCTTACACATTATCAAACTGATAACAGCAGCCTTACATATTATCACTGGTTAACATTTAGTCCGTTCTTTTATGCTTGTAATAATTTTTGAAGATATTATAACCTCTGGAAGTTCAAAAGTGATCCACTCCTCCTTGCAAGCACTCCAAGGTTCATCCAGGTTGTTACTGCTTTGGCAGGATGACCGAACACTGCACTGTTGTCTGAAATACAAAGTCACAGTAGATGAATCCTGCTTCTGCCAGTGCAGGGTGAATTACTTTTCAATGTAAAGGTAGACTACACAGCTTCCATGTGGATTACAAATAGGTGTAACACCCTACAGCTGTAGAGTTATCTCCAACTTCTTCCAAAGCACAGAATTTAAAAGAATTATAAGACGGGCATATCTGCACATGGAGTTGTCATTACAACTTTTGAAAACCTCTGTGACAGGCTGATTGGTATTGAGAGAAACAACTATATTTGACGTGAGTCAAAGATGAAGTATGTTGAAGCATGTATATATGGTATCTATAGGTACCTTACCCAGTCTAAACTATCCCACAGTATTGACTTGCCACAATACTCAAAATACAGCATTATTCCTTGTATCAAAGGTTTGACAAATACCATTTCACGAAGGCTAGTACAGAAGTTCAAATAAAGGCAGGCAGCATGAACAGGTTTCCTCACAGAGACAAGAAATTTACCTGAGGAGCACTCACAAAACCTCTGACACCTTACCATAAGCTGATTTGCTTGCAGCCACACTGTAAGAAAAACCAGTTTCAAGAGGACATCCCTTTTATCATTTTAGTTCAGATTCTCTCCTGATCCTTATGGGGTTGAACCTCATTGTAAGAAAGGTACAGAGCTCAGTTCCAAGTTATTACGAGATAAAATTCTTACAACAGGACAATTTTTTCCTCTCTAACCAATATTTTTCCTAGCAAAGATAAGGAAGGGTCTACTATATCAGTTCCCATTTGAAATTGTCTGCTGTCTGTCACCAATTCATTTACTGCCTTCAGCAATGAGACCACGTTTTACATGGTAAGCTTTTGGGTTTTAAAACTGAAGCTAGATCTTTGCAATAAAGCCTGCAAGAATCTTGTAGGATGTTTGCCCCTCTTGGAAGGATTTGGTTTCTTGAAGCTTCTACTCTGAAACATTGTGATTTAAGCAGAAACATATTGTAACATACACCTTTGTTATGCATTTATACACATACCCCCTTCCTTGTACTCATCAGCCTCATGTGTGTACTTACTTTCAGGGTGTGCAGGGTGTTGGTCCATTCCATGGAACCTATCTGAGGTATAGCAGTAAGGAGTATGCTAGTAGCCTTATTTGCATTCCCTTTCAGCGTCTTTAAAACTTTATCCACTGAAACCTAGAAATACAATAAAACTGAATGATGTCTCTCAATTTTGATGGCACACGTTTTTAACAACCAAATAAATTTAACTCATAAGCGTAAAGGTGAAGCTTTACAATGTCTTTTCAGACAGTAAGAACACCTTTCCTCTGTGTGTGTATGGTGTGTATTTGTGTACTGTACACAAACAGAACTAAGGTAGATATGCTGTTTTGCACAGAGCTGCAAAATAAAAAACACCAGTCCAATCACAAGAAGACAAGTCGTACACAGAGTTCATGAGCTTTATAATCAAAGACCACCTGATTCAGACAAGAGGGAACAGAAGGTTCACAGAAGTCTGTGAATATGAAAGAGAGAAACAACTGACTGTTCTTATTTTCACAATGATACACCACAAATACCTCAGGGATACTGATGTAGGCAAGAGTAGATTTAGTTCAATATGTCATCTCTTACCAAAACCACATTCTCACTCAAATCCCTCATGACAAGACCAGAGGAAAAATGTTTCACTCACTGCTTCTTCATGTTCCTTCCAGCAGTCATAATCTGTTGCCATGGCAATGCTAGCATAACTCATTCCAGCTTCCTTCGCAAGAATCACTTCAGGCACTGTGGTCATGTTGATAACATCAGCTCCCCAGCTGCGAAACATACAGCTTTCTGCTCGAGAACTGAAACGTGGGCCTTCGATTGTGACCATTGTCCCCTTGGAATGACACTGGAGTCCCAGCTTCTTGGCAGTCTCAATAAGAACCTGTAAAACATGCCAACATCAGGAAAAGGAAGCAATTCCCCTCCTGCAGTGCTTTTGCATCCCACCAAAAAGCTTATATACAAAAGAAGTTAGCTTTATACAAAGCAGTCAAACTTCATATGGCTACAGCTGTCCAAAGCGAAGGATCAGTTTAGTTTTCCTCACTGAACAAGAGAAATTTACAGTCCTACCAACAGTAATGAACTTAAACTCATTTGACTTTGTTGGTATCAGCTGGATTACTGCTTTCAGTGCAGACCAAGAAGACTGGAAAACAGGATTTTTTTGCATATTTAGACTGTGCTTACACTACAAAGAGAATGGTGGAAGAGCTCCACTGAGCACTACATTATCACATGGTGAAGCTTAGCTAATGAGAACAGTACTATGAAATTTACGTTTTGAAGAGTTGTGGTCAATGGGTCACTGTCCACATGGAGACCAGTGATGAGTTGTGTCCCTCAGGGATCAGTACTGGAGCCAATACAGTTCAACATCTCTGTCAGTGACACAGACAGTGGCATCGAGGGCACCCTCAGCAAGTTCACTGACACACCAAGCTGTGTGGTGCAGTTGGTAAGGTGGAGGGAAGGGATGCCAATCCAGAGGGACCTTGACACACTTGAGAGGTGGGCCAATACAAACCTCATGAAGGTCAACAAGACCGAGTGCAAGGTGCTGCACCTGCGTTGGGGCAGTCCCAGACACAGCTACAGGTTGGACAGAGAAGTGACTGAGAGCAGCCCTGTGGAGAAAGACTTGGGGGTGACGGTTGATAAAAACTCAGCATGACCCAGAGATGTGCACTGGCAGCCCAGAAAGTCAATGGAATCCTGGGCTGCATCGAAAGGAGCGTGGACAGCAGGTCAAGGGAGAGGATTCTACCCCTCTACTCTGCTCTTGTGACACCCCACCTGGAGTACTGCAAACAGTTCTGGTGTCTCCAACACAAGGACATGGAACTGCTGGAGTAAATCCAGAGATGTGCCACAAAGTTGATAAGAGGACTGGAACACCTCCCCTGTGAAGACAGGCTGAGAAAGTTGGGGCTGTTCAGCCTGGAGAAGAGAAGGGTGCACGGAGACCTCACAGTGACCTTCCAGTATCTGAAGGGGCCTACAGGGAAGCTGGAGAGGGACCCTTTGCCAGGAAGTGTAGTGATAGGACAAGGAGTAATAGGTACAAATTGAAAGAGGGGGATTTACATTACATATTAAGAAGAAACATTTTACTGTCAGAGTGGTGAGACACTCATCAGGTTACCCAGGGAGGTTGTGGATGCCCCAACCCTGGCAGTGTTCAAAGACAGGTTGGAAAAGGCCTTGAGCAACCTGGTCTAGTGGGAGATGTCCCTGCCCACAGGAGGGGGGATGGAACTAGATGATGCTCAAGGTGCATTCCAACCCCTTAACATTCTATGATTAATTCTTTGCTTTAAGTTAATCTAATATTAATCACACATAATATTTTGGTTTATTGCTGATGTTAATTCTGAATCTATGTTTAACTGTATGCCAATTATTATACATTGTTAATAAATCAATAGACAACTTGAATTGTGACTTGACCTAACCCACAGCTGAGCAGTACTTTTCCAAAATACTTTACAAAATTCCAATTTTACTGCCTATAAGATGTTGTGTTGAGCCTCAGTTTCTGAAAGCAGTAATAACCAAGGCACTCTGTAGTATGCAAAGCTTTACAGCTGGAGGAAAAGATAAACTCAGGTTAGATTCTTATTTAATTTACAGTGCATAAACCAACTAAACCAGAATATTTAATGTATTTGCAAAAAAGCCATACAATATAAAGTTTTCAGATGTTTTGATGCAAAATTCCTTAAATAGAATGTTACATTTACCGTTTGGGTTTTATTATTATTGCATTTATTGATGAAATTCCCCTGAATTGGGCTGAAATTATTCCAACAATTTTCAGAGATAGTTTTATGGAGAAAGTTTAAGTCACTTTCGTCTGGTATTTCAAACGAAGCGAAAATATTCCTTCTCAGCCTCATAAAAAATTCAAAACCATATGTTCTTTAAAAAAATCTGTTGAACTGATAAGAATGCATAGACTAATGAGATTATGATCACATGTGAGACTGGGAAGTACCTAAATGTTTTTTCTCTGTTTGAAAAGGTGCATTTCTCTGTTGGCTTTTCAATAACTGTAATACCCAAATAATATTGTCTCTAGCTACTTAACAACTGAAAGAAAACTAGTCTAGGCGTATGGTTCCTGCAAGCCCAGGAAATGTCTTATGCATGAGTATTTACATTTTTTTCCAAAGTGAGAGACAGTGTGAAGTGCTGCCAATCATTTCAGAAATAACACTGTTTATAATCCATTTCTTAATAAACTCCTTGTATTTATTGTGACATGACACTATGCTCACAGTTAGAAAGCAATTCTATGCCAACTAACCTTTGGTAAGAGCATGTGACTAGACTCTTTTTTGCAAGAAAAATGAGAAGTATTTTGTATAATTTGCAGCTCAATAGAAGAAGGTCAAAAGTATGCACATGTTTAATATGCAGTGGTTTGTTTCCTCATGAGACTTGAAACATCTTTAGTTCACTGTAGAACACTTCAATTTCCAGTGTGGACTTGCTGGTGGGTAAACCAGCAGTGTGGCCAATTAACAAAAATAGCCTGTAATGACACTGAAGTGAACCGGTGACAAAAGCAGAATAGATCATCAGTAGTAAAAGCGTTTGTACGTTCTCTGGGTATAGACTGTGCCACCTTCACAATTCAGATTTGTCTTCCTTGCAGAGAGCAAGTCTGTTAGATCGATATGACTGACTCTATAAGTACTCCTCTTCCCCTGAAGAATGTACCTTCTTGCAGTTTCTGATCAGAGTATTCAACAATAGCAAAAATTTGCAGTTCAACGTTCACCTTCCTTTTTCCTCAACTCTAAGAATACACTAAGGTGACACAGTTGCAGGTACAGCCCTCCCAGAAGTTTATAAAGGTGCTGAAAAACAGAAGTGTTTCACACTCCCTAGTCTAAATATTTATGAACCTTGAAAATCTGGAAGGGACCAAACTGAAAGCAAGTTAAGAATAACAGGCGGCTGCAATTTGGCTTGTTTTCACATTTAACATCCTAACCCTTCACTCTCCACCATCACCCACATCTACAATGCACAAACCCAAAAGTGCAAGACTCTAATTTCTGTGAAGGCTAAAGTACTATTGATTTAACTATTTGTACTAAATATGTGGAGTGCCTCTACTGTAGGTGCAGCTTTATTCAGAACAAAATGGGTCCTAATTCTAACTGCTTTGTTTACTTTATTGCTCTCTTTGCTGGTTACCTGATAAATAAAGATCTTTTGTCCATTTCTTAAGACTCTGGGGAAATCTAGGTTGCCAATTGATGTCTTCTGCATACTTCCCTTAGAAAGACAGACACAAGATCTTATACCTCCTATGCCTTCCAAATGTTACATTTGTCCTTAATACCATGACATAGCTGAGAAACAGGACAAAGAGGTGCATATTGTGACCATATTCTAAGAATGCATAATTAGACTACTATATCACAAAAAAAGTGCCATAAAAATAACATTTCTAAATAGTATTACAAAAGTCACTAACCTCTCTGGTTTTGGTGCAGAATGGCTCTGCCATTGGAATATGACATACTCCTGGAAGTCTGGAATGTTGCCCATCGTATAAAGTACAATGTCTTTTAGTTGTCCTAGAAAAGCAGCAACATGCTTAGGGAGAAGAATGGAGAGAAAACAGAAGAGAAAGCAAGAAATTTCTACAAATCAAAAAAACACGGCATCCCTGGGAGGTGGGGGGAAAATGATCAGTATGATCTTAAAGACCACCTGTAATCCTGTTTTGCCTCTGTACAAACCCTTCAGAACGGAGCTCAAGACTATAAAAGTGTTACTCCAGTAGTGCATTATCAAGTAATCAGAGAAAATCTTTTCTGACACTGAAATGCTTATTTGTTTCTTAGCATTTTCACAATGTTCCTCAGCCATGTTCGCCACATTATGTTCCAATTCTACCCAAAAACAATCAGCTAATTCATTAGTCAGTCAAATAACCCCCCAAAAAAAGAGCACAGTAAGCTTTCAAGAAGGCAAGAAGTCTGAATTACCACAAGGCTAGTCAAGATAGAACTTGTTCATATCATTGCATTCCTACATTAAAAGGATGGGAGTTTATAGGAACAGCTTCCTGCTCAAAAGAGGTGTGAATGCAACTAAAAAATTTTGGCAACAGGTTGTCTTCTTGTTCTCGAAAAGATCACACAAATGCACTGTCAGCTTCCAAGCAGGAGAATCCTTTTCCTCTTTTCTTTCAACTGAGAAATTGTCTCCTTGCCAAACTGCTGCAGAAATTACCATCTGGCATGCCATTCTGGAACACATGGAACTGTTGCCCACTATCACTTTACCTTCAAATGCACTGCCTCAAGCTAATTCAGTCAATTGGATGGCACAAACCCTCTGGAACAAAACTCTTTGAGACATTCCCTTCTTCCTTGCAGTGTTTTACATACTGTACGTTACAGGAGAAAATGGAGACAACAGCCAAGTTCAACCCACAGTTAAAATACAAAACATCTGCTGCTACTACTGTTTACAACAGGCCCCCCCATGCAAGTTAGCAAATATTTTTAAAAAAAAATATTTTTTAAAACATAAGTTATATGTTAAAGTAGGTTTGGAGAAAAAAAATAGGGTAGCCTATGAGCTAAAAAATGAGATTATAAAATAGCAAAGATAACAAAAAATTAAAAACATATATAAAATGGGATACACTGTTAAAATCAGTGGAAATACTGATACTATCTTTTTCTTTGCAGGATACTGAAAAGGTGCAAATAGAATGTATCTGATTTTTCACACTTTTCTGTAGTGTCTGTTAATAAACTATTTAGAGTTGGAGGAAATGGTAAAAGTCATAATCCATTTAGTATTATAGTATTATTATTAGCATTATAGTATTTCAGATGCTGTAAATACTAATATCGGACTTTCAGATATCCTGTCCTTCGAAGAGAGTGGCCACATCTCTACGTGGCCTATAAAGAAACCCTACTACGTTTAGCACCATACATACAAACTGCGTGGGAATAACAACAGTAAGACCTACAGTTGCTCTGAGCAAATGGATCACATGTGTTTGCACTTCAGAGTGTGACAATTTCTCTTCTGCATGGAAGGCTGCAACTCTGCAAAGGCCACAGCTATTTCTATGGGCCAGCTGACGAGTCTGTAAGTTGCTAGGTTATGGTAAGACTAAAAGTGGATTTGAACCTATTTCTGACTCCTGCTATATATGAAATAATGGCTGGCAGAGAGGAAAGCCTTTTAGCCTCTCCTCCTTTCCCCAGCTCTCCTACTCAAGTCAAAGGTTGAGCATTTTGATCTGTCCAACTCATCTGTCTGCAAGGTACAGGGCAGCAGCACGTAATTTTAACTGCTGCAATACCATTCCCCTGTATCCCTTGCAGAAAAAATTAAGGTCACAGAATCACAGATGCTTTCCTTGCCTTACTCTCACAGAGAGACCAAGAGCCAGAAACAAATGATAGTATTTGTCTCCTTATAGGTGTTTGAAGACATACCCATGTACCCTGAGTGACTCCTTACAGAGCCAGCAGGAAACAAGAAATAAGGAACTCAACAACCAGTCTTTGAAGACAATCTGCTCCTTAGATCTCACAGTTTTAAGTGTGGAGAAGTCTGCATGCCCTCTATCAGAAGAAGGCCTACTTAACAACAAAGCCCAACTGAATCTTACACAACTGCCTGATTGCTTACAATAAAACAGGAATAAGTCACCACATGCCTGGCTAGAAACCAGCCATGATACTCACAGTAGAAGTGCACAATCCAGAAGGATCAAAGCATAGCATAAAGAAAGAGTATAGATATACTCCCAGTGGGGGAAATCAGAAGCAGCACCAGAAGAGAACGGATTGATAACTTTAAACAAGCTGCAAAGAGATGGTGCTGCATTGCTTCTGCTGGTCATCTGACCTGTGCGTAGAGCTCTGTGGAGAATGAAGCCTCAGGATGCCTCTGTGCCAAATAAGGGATGGCCTTGAAGGAGAAAAGGGAATTCTTTCCCTGGGAAAGGGGTATCTATGTTTTTAAGCACAATTGCTTGAGTACCAAGCTCAAGGGAACACTGGCACTCTTAGTGCAAGCAAATCCTCAAACATAAATAGTTAAATAGTTAAATAGTTTTGCCATGCCTTCTTCACCCTTACTGAAATTCAAAGCTGCACACACTGCAATATTGAAGGGGTTCCCAGTTTCTACTCCCCACTCTGCAGCAACAGTCACACCTTTAATCAGAGAGTAAGGTGGCTTTTGCTCCTTCATTTTAGTTTTTAAGTCATTTTGGTAAGAGTAACACAGGATTTTCTGGCAATTCTGACTATGCCTGATTCTAGGATGCAAAATCCAACTCAAATAAATGAACAAACAACCATTTCTGTCTGTGACAAACAGGTCTCTATCACTTGCATCATCACCTTCCTCCTTCTCCCAGTAACACTGAATTATCGAACTATTATTAATAAAAGAACAAAATGCAAATTCACAGCAGCATTGGTTGTATAAAAATCAGTCTCAGTATGCTCTGCGTCGTCAGGGACACTGAAAGAAAACTCTCCCTCAAAAACACTTAAAGCGTAACAATACTGAATAATTGCAGTTGTGTATGTGACACAGAGAACCAAAACAATAAAATGGGCAGCTGTTACAGGATTTCTTTTATGAAGCGATTTTCTGCATCTCCCCAACTGAGTTATGTCATTCAAGTAAGTCTCACTTTTCTTCGTGTACCAAATACCAGAAGCAAACCAAAGTATTCAAAAGCCTCTAATCAGTCTGACGTAGTCAGTTGACTAGCAATGCTGTAATCAACTAACAGGAGCTAAAGGTATAAAAAAATTTTCCTTTTTTTTTTTTTTTTTTTAAGTACTTGTTACAAAGAAGAAAACAAATTTTGCAGTTCATAGTAGCACCTGTAGTTATTTCTGGATTTGGGAGAAGGGAGAATACAGTATGTTTTTGTATTCATTGAACAAAAGGGATCTTTTATTGTTTAAATACACATAATTATAAGCACAAAGAAAGCAGAGATGGAATACCTAGTGTGCCCATTATCCTCTTGCACTGTGGAGCCTAGAACTGGATACAGTACTCCAGGTGTAGCTCACCAACGTGAAGTAGAGGGGAAGGAGGATCAAGTTCCCCAGCTCTGGCAACACCCCATCTAATGCAGCCTGAGATACTCTTTGCCTCTTTTGAAAGATTGGTGTTGCTGGTGATCTTTACATGTAACTATATTTTCCCCCCAGCTTCGCTTAATTTTTTCTAAACATTAGATAAGCAGGAAGGGTTACAACTGGCAGGAGGACACAGACTTTGGAAAAAAAGTTGCTGATGATTCTTAGCAAACAAATGCAAGCATGTATCCTCATTTTAAAACAACCTTGTCTCTTTTGTTACTGTGTTGCATTTACCTCTCTTCTGCAGAACCTTACCATTACTGCATATATTTTCCTACTATGCTTTTTCATTCCTCTCCATCTCACTTCAGATTCTGTGCTCTGTGCTCTTATCCATGTTTCTTACCCACATCTGAGAACAGGAGATTTCTTCTGAAGAAGAATACTCTTCTCATGGAGCTGTACTTTAGTTCATTCGTGGCCACTCTTGAAAACCTGGTACCTCTATACCTGTTGGAACTGAACTTTTTGTAATCTCATTCCTATTTCCTATCATATCTCCTAGCATGAATCTCACTTTTTGACAGAAGAACTGAGGTTGTCACCTCATTTCACAAAAACTTTATTTAACACAGACATGTTATTATATTGTTTAGCCCCACTTGTCCATGTTTACCTCCCTGTTACTCACCTGTCAATAAACTGGTCAATTATGACAAGATCACCAGGTTGTATTTCCTCTCGTAAGGAACCACAGGCAGTAGTCACTAATACATGGGAACAATTTTCTTCTTTCAAAGCCCAGATATTTGCACGGTAATTGACGTTCGATGGCATAATTGTATGATGCCTTCCATGTCTGCAAAGATACATGTTGCAAGAGAGTAACATAAATCGGACTGAAATTGCCTTCCTTATTCCAGATACAGAGAATCCCAGGAAACATATTTTCCCTAACAATATTGGAAGTGGAACTGATCATTTCAGCTACTTCCACTGTAGCCTGTTTTCCTAAACATACTAAGGTCCTCTCAGCATTCAGTTTAGAAATAGTGGTGTAATTGTCTTTTTAAGCGCACAAATTTTTAAGTTCAAGACTGTAATGAAAAGAATCTTAAAAATACAACCCAAATATACTTCATCAGATTCAAGAGTAAAATAAGCATTTTTCTCTGAATTTTCTATGTCAGTTCCATAGATTCTGAAACTCTTTTCCCATACACCACAGGAAACTTTTAAGATTTATATACACCTCCATGAATTTTCTGCCCAGAAGTGCTGCCTGTATTTCCCCACACAGAAAAGAGCAGCACTTCACAGAACACTGTGTTCTAACTTCTCATCTTTCCAAACAAAACAGTAGAATCAACACATTTTTCTCTTCACTTTTGAAGTGATCTGAGAGCTTTCATAAATTAAAAGAATGACTTCACACTGCTGCAGTATTCTTCTTCACCAAGACAGGAAGTACTTAGTCTTGTAAGCAACAAGCTTTTGTGCTCTCTCTGTCTTGGCTAAAGAAGTACATCACTCACATAATGATTAAACACATTTGAAAATTATTTTCAACCATGTAAGAGAAAACAAGGAACTTTATTTCCCAACTGATTTTTTCAGAGATCAAAAAGTCCTAAGAATTTGATCATTTGGGAACTGAGAGCTGCACACAACGTGACCAAGTACTGTCAGGCAAGATTCCCATGTTGTCATTAGCATTTCTGACAAGCTACTAGGAATGCAGATTTATTGCTTAATGTTGTAGTTGCTGTCAATCCTCTTCTAGAATACACATGCCTTTTTTTAATTTGAAAGCTGACATTCAGAAACCAAAACACAAAGTGTTTTGAGGTACCTCAGCCCTAAAAGTAAACTCACAAAGGTCATATATGAATGGTTGTAAATCCCAGTGAGGAAGTTAAATCACAGTCAAGTTGTTAGACATCTGTGGCCCAAGGTCTAGTCTGACACAGCACTGCTATGATATCTTGACTTAGCATTTCATTTGAGAAAATGAGAAAAATGTTGTCCAGTTGTAAAAAAAATACATGAGTAAAGTCCATGAAAGATAAGAAAAGTAAAACCACAGACAGAGGTGTAGTTGCAGAGATGGTTAGCAATCAGCAGCTTTAATGGAAAAACACTGGCATGAATAGAATCAGGGCCCTGAGTGCACCACTGGGTCCTAACTGCCCTGGCCAGTCTCACCCTGGGCCTCCACCCACACTTGAGGTGCTCCCGCCTCCAAGCTCAGGCCCCAGCCTTCACTCCTGGCCCAAGCCATGCCACAGGTGTGCCTGTCCCCAGCCCCGTCTCCCAGCTGGCCTTCAGACCTATGTTGTACTTTGTCTGCAGTCCAAGATGGGCTTTAGACACATGCTACAGCCTTCTCTCCCATTTCCTACTGCTCCTGCCTGGACTTCCTGGATGGATCCTGCACTTATTAATCACCTTTACTTGTGTGGGCCTGCTGCTGTCATTAGCACCTGGCTCTGCCCATGCTGTCCAGATGCTGAGAACTGTTAGCATTCTTATGGTTAATTTAGTATAGTAAGAGATCTCTGAATCATTTAGGGAAAACTGCAGAGGATGCAGCCCCCTAACCAATAACTGTAACAGCCAGAGCACTCAATAATCAAAGGGAATGATTTGGAAGACTCTACAGTAATATCAGACACAGTTCATCTGGAAACAGGCATTTTCTCCATTTCACAAAGGAAATCTGCAAACACAGTGAGCAGATGAATTAATTAGTAAGGTTATCAGCACCACCTACCTACCACCAGAGCACATGGCCTTGCAGGCTGCCATTCTCACAAGGGCAGTACCTCCATTGGATTTCTCTTTCCTAACCTAGACAGTATTTTTAATATTCTCAGTCCCTGCAACATCAAATTTGCTAAGGAAACAACACAGACTTCTGCTGGGCTTTGCTAGCAACCACACAGAGCAAGATGAAGTCACAGTAGAAATTTAGTTCACTACAGTAAAAAAAAAAAAAAAAAAAAAAAAAAAAAAAAAAAAAAAAAGAAAACAAAAAAACCTGAGAAAACTTTGAGACACATAATACAAAACCCATTAAAATGCTCATTTACCTTGCTAAGAGCACACAGTCCACATTTTTGATCTTTCCCAAAATCAAAGCATCTGATGGCTGCAAAACAAGCAAATAAGAATGAGTTACAGCCTGACAATCATATTAGAAACCTTTGCTACTACCCAAAACCAAGCACAATAGCTACAAAAGGAAATACTGGCTACCACTGTAGCTCTCACATTTTCTTGAGCTCAGCTCTGTAATTTGATATGGCAGATTAGTAAAACAGTCTGGTACAGGAAGATCAAAATTCAGATCAAAAGGATTATCACAGTTTTACTGTGTTCATACAAACACGAACATTGCAACCCTTTACTTTAGGCTTTGAAACTGTAATACTTTCAAACACGTCAAAAGAGCATTTCAAACAGAGCTTCAGACATAAAAAAGCAGCATGTACATATTCCTGTTTGATTGATTAGCATGCCTCACTCTTTCCTGTAAACTGTAATTGCCTTTTTGTTAAACAAGTGCCATTCTCTACTAAAGTCCCCTCCCAACGTAAATGACATTTAATCTGTCCCTTTCCACAACACTTGCCATTCTCTTCTCAGTCTTTCTACCACGGGCCCCTAGCTCTAAATAGGGGCATGAAGAGTTCTGGATTCCTCCAGCTCACCCCCAGCTTCTTGAAAAAATAACTCTTCCCTGCTGCTGGAAGTCCTGCTTTTGGGAAGTGAACTGTGATACGACAGAGATATTCTGGTACCTCAGTGGCAGAGGCAGTGCTGTATTTGCTCAGCCCCAGGACCTTTCTCACAGCTACACAACAGGAAAATGATTCTTCCCAAACACCAACCAGCCAGGATGACAGAGTATTTTCATTTTAGCTGTCCAGCTGGGACATGTACCTGGACTTAGAGATGGGACATAGTGCCCACACAGGGCAGCTGCTGAGTCATCAACCATTACAATAAATTAACTGCGCTCTGGGCTGTATTCTCCTCCCTTTTCGTTAAACAGCTACGAACAAAATTATGCTTTATTTACTGATCACAAGTTTGCAAGTGTCTTGAAGGGCTCAAACATTTACATCTAGGAATGTTCTGTTGCCGGCTACTGGATAAAATACAAATAAAATTATAATGCTAGCTGCAAGATTTCAATCAGAACTTAGTTTTACAGCTGCCAGTTCTATTACACACTTGAAAATTTGCAGAGTTCTAGAATAAAGGGATATGTGAGTCCCATGTAGCTGCATTTTGAAGACACCAATTTCTAATAAAATCATCACCTTCTACTTCCTACTGCACAGACCTTTTTGGCAAATATTCACGTGAAACTCTCAAAGCATCACCAACGTTTAAATTCTGTCAGACACATATTTACTACTTTTTTTTTTTTTAAAGGGAATGTTCCAGAGCATTTACTTTTAGACCTGTAGTGTTTTTTCACTTCCTTTTACAAGTTTCCATTTAATATTAAACTATTGATATTTAAATGTTTGATCTTTACTTCACCTTACAAATACTGTTCTGAAGCAAATATGGCTTTAAGAGCGAAATTTCACACAGGGCAAAAGCCCTGCTGTCTAGTTGCTAGCTATGATGTCACAACATTCCATAATAAGGAAGTTCACAATAATTAGCATTTGGGGTTTTGTTTTGTTTGCACACATTAGCTGCGTGAAGTAATAAGCACTTTGCTCACAACAGG
This sequence comes from Empidonax traillii, assembly GCF_003031625.1. NCBI lineage: Eukaryota > Metazoa > Chordata > Aves > Passeriformes > Tyrannidae > Empidonax > Empidonax traillii. The sequence continues at coordinate 1,052,513 of NW_020955301.1, read as the reverse complement.
ATACAAAAGTACTCCTATAAACTAAAGAGGACTTCCATCCAGGACTTCCTTGTCTCCTATCAAAATCAAAATTAAACATTAGCAAGTTGCAGACTAAAGTTTATATCCAAGGAAAATAAAAATCAAGGAATGCTTGAGATGAAAAGTATCCAGCCTTCATATAAGTTGTGAGCTAGTTTACAAACCAAACAATGCACATTGTTTTGGGGAGGCAGAAGAGGTGCGTAAGTGTTACATTACATGATCTGATTTTTCCTCATGCAAGAACATAAAGCTCAATTGCAAGGCCAAATTCCCTCCTGTTTAGTTTGCCAGAGACACCCATGACCAGAGGAAAGGGGGAGCCCCTAGAATAATTTTCTAGAATAGGAAGATATTTTGCCGGTCTGGAAAAAGGTGATTCAGAACCAAGATCTGTCATCCAGAAAGTAAAACAATCTAACTGAAAGTATATTCTGAACAAAGCTTTGTAGTAGCTTCAAAATTCAGTGAAAAAATTGCTCAGAACAGCATCTATTATCCTGTAGGAGAACAATATCTGCCATATGTGGAAGTAGAATCCCCAACAGTTTCAGGGTGTTTTCCATAGAACACCAAATTTTTGATGCACTGAAAGGGGACAAAAGAGAAAGGCAAATGGAATATTAAGAACTGTAAGCTTATTTATTTTTTTAAACTTATGTAGTGCATTTTAATTATCATTAATGTAACTTGAAAGATCATAAAAGGACCAACATCAACACAGTGAACTGCAAAAACTGCCATACCAGTTTCCTTTAACCTTTTCCATATTTCACCTGAAAAAAAGATCCCCATGTTCCCTAATGTTAAAGTCTTGTTACCAAATGATTCTTATGATTTGAGAAGACCAAGCAGAAGACAATTCAAGGACTCCATATGGACAAAATGTAAGCTATTATTCATCTTCTAAAAAAAAAGAAACAGCAATAAAGACACACCTATTTTGCTGCTGTCAAGTGTCAAAGGTGCTAAGGAACATCACCACCACAAAGCAAAAAATCTCTTGGCTATGTTCTTGCCAAGAAACTTATAAATTAAACCCCCAAATTTATATGAAGTAGAATTGTACAGTTTGCCTTTTTACATGATAAAAGGAAATAGACATACGTTTTTTAACTATGCCTTGCATTTTCCTTCTAACATCCATTCACTCTCATTCTTCCTCCTTTTGCTTGAACTAAACAGTTTGATATTGCATCTTCATTTCTCTCAGGAAATAAAAGACCAAAAAGTTCTGAAGTTTATTTAGATTAAGCCCTTTACCTCTTAAAACTTCAGGCAGATTCTCTCTCCACTGATGTCACAGCTCTATGACAAAGTATCTTTATGACAGAAAAATCCCCCTTTTGGTTTTCTTTCAAGAAACAATCAAGAACAAGACACACCTTCAGAAAAAATGCTAACAAACACAAACATCTAAACTTTTCAAGCCACACTTAAAAAGAACCTAAAACTGCCCTCTTCCACTCAGCAACTGTTGCTCCTCTCAACTCTGTACTTCTAAAATGAGAGGTAGGTTGTGTAACACCTCCTTCCTGAATACCAAAAAGTCTCAACGGCAAAATTTTGATCCACCTAATAAATCAAATTAGGTGAATTTTGATCCATCTAATGATACCAGTTGAATTTGTGAGGTTTGTTTCTGCTTCAGTCGAAGTCCATCAACTTGACCCAGACAATGCACTTTATGCAACTGTAACTCCTTCAGTAAGCTCTGCACATCTTACACTAAGGCTGACCCATCAGTTGCTCCATGAGGATGCAAACTGCACTGAACCACCGAAGTTGATGTGACCTTACACAGCAAGAAATCTACATGAAACAAGCATCAGGTCAATGGTCTGATTTCTTAGAAGTTCAGATGTAAGAGAAAGAAGACAGGCCATCAGGGTTAAGGATAAAAGTTTGCTGTTTGGCTGTGCTCTCTTTCATAGTCCATCCAGGTCAGCTTAAACAGTCCCACACTATCTGGAACCCCTATCCCACACTCACCACACCATCTGGAATTCATGACTGGATTCTTACCATGACATCTCAGTTATACCCCGACCACCCTTACATAGAGAAAAAACTTTTAATGAGCTTTTAAGTTGAGCCTATGCTAAGTGCATAATACACAGGCTCAGACACAGCCAGCCTACTGATCAAGGTTTCTCACAAACCACAAGAGGTATCAAGATTTATTTTCCTGTATTCATGTTGTGTTCTGTGAAGAACATATTAAAGAAGACAGTAGCTAATCTGCTTACTGAACGAAATTTTAAAAGCCTTCCATACAGACTGAAGATACAGGACTGAGGAAGCTTTTTCCACTCTCTTGTGAAGGACCTATCGTGCAAGCACTCCCACTCCTCTCAGTAATAGTAAACCCTGCTGCAGGCCAGCTATTGCACTGCAGAATTTGTGTCACCCAAATCCTGCTGCATCTCAGTGCTGTGACAGAACAGACCTTCAAATGCTGTGCTGACACTGTGCCCTTAAATCTGATCTAAAAAGAACCCTCTGAGGGAGAACTGTTTCATCCTTCCTAGATAGTAAGGCTTCAGTCAATACCTGCTACAAGCATAGTGTTACTTTTGCTTTGTCAGCAGTCTCCAAACTCATCCATGCTGTGAACATTCATGACTCAAAAACCAGGGAAAGAATGGCAACTGGTTTGGTTTAGCCAGAGGATTCCCCTTTAGAACAACAATGGCTGCATTTGGAAAGCAAACTATAAAAAACAGAGAAGGTCAGTTCCCTTCTTTCTAATACAGTTTGTTAAGTCATTTTGAAAGATGCTAGAAAAGTCAAATGTATTTTTCTGATAATGTTTTCCCCTCCCTTAATCTTAATCTCCTTCCCCTTCCTGAATGGCGTTCACACAAACTCCTCCTGCTCTTAACATTCATACTTCCTCCTTAAACCAATTTTGACTGGAGGCACAGAGTTAGATACTCAATCACATACCATACCACTGAGCCTTCTGGCAAGCTTCTACTCATAAAAAAGCACTTGTTACCACATATCAGATGTTTTATGGTTATGTATACTAGTTTACACTGCTAGACTTTGTAAGATGTAATTCCAACAGCAATCATAAAGCACCCAGACTCCCCATGTCTTATGACATTACAGAATATCTAAGATCCAGTTCTTCTATGAACTTTCTGTGTCAATTAGAACCTCCCTCACCCTTGCTTTTCCTCATCCTTTGTCTTCCCTGTTTCTAGTGTAAATGCTTTGTGGCAGGACGTATCCTTCTCAACACCCCCAATGCTGTGTACAGAGCGACAGCCTCAGCCTCCACTTCCTTTTACTGAGAAAAAGGACCAAACCAATGTGAAGGAGAATTGTTTAAGAACACCTGTGTCACAAAAACATCTCAGAGTTTCATTTTCAAATTATGTGGTTATAAGCACAACTTTACATTGGCATGTAAGCATAACTCAGTAGTTACAGGGGAAGTGGTGGCCCACATACTTCAAACGAGAGTTTTCTGCAATTTGGAAAGGTTTCTGGATGGATCTGACAGATAGTACGTAACAGAACAAATTTGAAAGAGAGGGTTTATCTCTTGATTGCAAATTCAGGACTGAGTTTGTAAATTCATCCAATCTGCAAATGAGAAGAGATGCACATTATCTGCACAATACTTCATTTCTACAAACTAAGAATTACACAATACATAGCAAATAAATAGAATATTATTGTGCCAGGACCTCCCTTACACATTCATTTAACAGCTTAAAAATTCTTAAAGCACACATACACATCTTGAAGAATTTCAAGTTTCATTAATAAATAAAAAGGTTATACAGACCTTGCCATAAGGAGTGTCAACATATTTTTCTGTTCTTCCTTCTAAGATATCTGGATCATCCAGGCCAGTTCCACCGATAATTCCGATCTTACACAGAAAGTACATATTAGTCTTTTTGCAATTTACATTTAATGGTATGCCTGAAAAACTAACCAGGCAGCTACAAAATGTATTTTTTGCTCAAGATGGTACTAGACTACAGAATAACAAAACATAATATGCCCAACACGTTTCCCAGAATGGAAATTTCAAATAACTCATTCCAAACAATTGTATTTAACTTGCTAATGTCTTACCCTATGATTTCCTCTTTGAAATACCAAATTAAAAAAAAAAAAAAAAAAAAAAAAAAAAAAAAAAAAAAAAAAAAAAAAAAAAAAAAAAAAAAAAAAAAAAAAAAAAAAAAAAAAAAAAAGAAGCTATGGAAAAAGTGCACAAAGATGTGCCAACTCAAAATTTATTTCCAATATAAAAATGAAGAGTGTTATTTGTGCATGCCTCTAATGAGTGTGAAATGCATGTAGAAAGCATATTACAACAAAGGCTTCTTGTTTACATGGAGAAAAACAGTCTTACACGTAACCACCATACCGAATAGCAGGCTGTCGTGGTTTAAGCCCAGCTGGAAATTAAGCAGCCGCTCACTCAAGCTCCTCCTCTCTCCCCGCTTATCCCAGTGGAATGGGGAGGAGAACCAAAATAAAACTTTTATGTTGAGATAAGAACAGTTTAATAATTGAAAATAAAGTAAAATGCAGTAACAATGGTAAATTATAATAACAATAACAAAAAGGGAAAAAGCAAGTAATGCACAGTACAATTGCTCACCACCCTGATCCCAGACCCCCCTTCCCAAGCCCAGATCGGATTCCCTCGCAGGTAACTCCCTCAGTTTATATACTGAGCATGATGTTCTGTGGTATGGAATATCAGTTTAGACCACCTGCCCTGCCAAAGCTCTCTCCCAGTTTCTTTTGTGTACCTCTTCACCAGCAGAGCATGAGACAAAAAAAAAAAAAAAATTCCTTGGCTCAGGACAAACACAACTTAGTAAAAAACTAAACCATCAGTGTGTTATCAACATCATTCTCACTCCAAATCAAAAACACAGCACTGTACCAGATACTGAGAGGAAATTAACTCTACCCCAGGACACAGGCATTACTATACAGCATCCAAAATAATGAAAACTTTTTCAAAAAAACTTTGACTTGACAAAATCTAAGAAGTTCCCCCAACTGAAATCCCCATTGTGTCTTGATATGATTTATAGTGAAAAAGCATGAAGTGACTCACAATTACCACCTATCTGTCATCCTTTGGTAATCACCAATTTCTTGTTCTCACTCATCTGTTCTAGTTCTTTGTAAAGAGAAAGAAAAAAAAAGGCTAATTTGAAACATATATTCTTACTGAGATTAAATTTGCCTGTGATTTCACATTCCAGCTAAAGAAAGACGCATCTGAATTTTCTTGTTTCCAGTTCATAATTGGAAAGTAATTTGTTTTTTGTCACTCTATGGACAATTCAATTTTCAAGCAGTTTTTCTCTTGAGTTCAGAACACTTGTAGTTCTTTGGATGGAATGGGTACTGTAACTGAAAGCTTAGTAATGGTATTGAAAGATGATGTCACTATCACCACAGAGAAAATGCTGGTTTTTTTCCTTCAATTTGTTGTTGCATAGTTTGTATCACTTTCATATTGAAGAATTCATAACTGATTTGCTTATCACAGTAAGAAAAATTTGAACCGTTCTGATATAACTTCTTACCACAAAGACTGAAGATTTCCCAAATAAAACCTCCAGATTTCAACAAACAACACCCCCGCTTCCACAACACACACAGAACTGCCTCTTTCTGTAGCCTTTTCTTACTTTCACATTCATGGAGACCCCATTTTTCCACCACTGTATTAGCTGGCTATCAGGAATTGCTTCTCAACAAGTAGACGCTTTGTGGTCTTCAGTACACACCCAATACTTCTCTAAGACAGCTTACCACACCAGATGGTGTGAAGTATTCCTGACACGATGAGGTAGTTTTAATCAATCTCCTGCTTCCTTTTGCTACCCCCCTGTGGAGCTCGGGGAACAGTGCAATGGAAAATAGCAGTTAAACCTACGACTCCAGCCCTGAACACACATACAAGTATTAGGGAAGACCTAGATCATTGTTTGCAGTAGTACTGATGGTTTGTTCCCACGTTACTCGTGTTGCTTAGTTATCATGAACATTCAGACTGCTAGATTTCTCATGAAAATCCTGAAAACTATACGCACTTTAGGATGAATAAAATACAGCCTTAAGAATTGCGAAAGGTGTGCAACAGGAGCAATTTTACAAGGCAAAGTCAACAAAAGACCATCTTTAACCTTGTTCTTGCATGCAGTTAACAGTGATGAACGCCACATTGATAGAAGTCAGTACAAAAACAGTGCTTGTTTGTTTGTTTTGGGTTTTGTTTGTTTGTTTGATTGATGGTTGGGGGTTTTTTTGTTGGTTGGGTTTTTGGGTTTGTTTGGAGATTTTTAAATCTAGGGAAAAAATGGTTCCTTCAGTTACCAAACTAGTTTTAGCTTCCTATAACACTGGTTACGACTTAAGGTTAGGAATATTCAAAAGGGAATGCTTACCTTCCCAAACTCTTACATCTGCCAAAGTGAAAGTTGTGGGGACAGAGGAAAACAGTGCAATGCTGGAGATACCAGCTACAGATACATCATATAAAAGTTATTTTGGAACTGGAATGCTTCAAGGTCATTATGAGCACACAGATCCATCACTATAACAGACTGTCCCTGTACCAGAAAGCAGCACACCTCACCTGGGGCAGCATGGGCCTGGTGTAGTTGCTTCCAAATCTGCTCTCAGGCTTACTACTCCTGCTGCTGCAGCTGCATCAGCACATGCTTGTGCTGCACTGCTCAGTTCCTGAGAAGGCTTTAACACCAATGGCCGTGCTGTCAGAAACAGTAGCAGTGCAATGAGCTTGCAAAATATTCACAGCTCCCAGGGCAGAGAACACAGAGCACAGAAGAAGAGCTGGACTATGTTGATTTTGTTTCTGCCTTCTTCCCCACTGCAAAACACCTCAGTGGCAGTCTGGTCAACCCTGAAGCCACCAAAGCAACATTGGCTAGAGAAATGCTGGGCCGACTTATAATTTGCTGGAGAGCTATTCCAGTGGAAGGAAAGCTAGGCCAGCAGAGATTTTTGAAGCAGCTGCTTCTTCAGCCACGCAATGTCAGCTTGGAGCTGGCAGCTCTAACCCTAAATTTAAATTCATCTCTCTGACAATTATTTTTCCTCCAGTATATATAATCTCCAGAAATAGCATCTGCATCTGGGAGCTAGGCAATCTGATTCTATATTAAATTCTGTCTTCAAACCTTCTAGTGAATTACCAAAAGGAATGCAGATGCTCTAGGCTCAGTGGGGGAGATACTCTATGTCCTGGTTTGGGCCAGGACAGGATTAAGTTTTGCAGTAGCAAGGAGGGGGCATGGCCAGACACGGAGGTAATTCTACACCACCTCACATCATTTTCTGGAAACGGGGGAAGGGGACTCTTCTGGGTCAGGGCAGCATGAATGCAGTTGGGTTCCCCGTGGTGTAGTGGTGAGCGTTTGCATATGAACCTCTAGCCTCTCTGGTACACTTTCCTTACTAATATTGTTGCTGTTACTGTTTGTTTTCTTACTGCTGTTTCCAGTAAATTGTTCTTATCTCAACCCATGATCTTTACCTTTTGTGCCTCCAATTCTCCTCTCCATCCCTACAGGAGAGGCGAGTGAGCCAGCAGCATGGTTTGGAGCGGTTTCAGTGGAAACACTAAATTAAAGAATAACATTCCTAAACCACGACACCCTGTCAAGGGAACTGAGGTCTACTCCCATCTAGGAGCCCAGGCACGGAAGGTATGGAATGGCAGAGAGAACCTGACCCAGGGAGAACAGTCTCACCTTTCCTCAAAAGCCAGTCACATCTAGGAGTGACCTCAAGAATGGAAAGATTGAATGCTCCATTCCAGACATTGATTGCATCCTACAAAGGGACACAAAGGACATAACTTGTAAAAATTAATGGAGGCTGTATCTAAGGATATCTGAAATTAAATCTAAAGTAAAATGGCATTGCAGTAGAGTGAAACATGAATTATTTTAATATAGTCCACCTCAAACACTGGGATAAAGAGAAGCAAAAGTGAAACCTAACAAAAAGCTATCACACCAATAGCTACAAAATCAGCAGCTCCCACTCTGTGGGAGTCCAAGCAACAACCACACTGAAGTATACATCTCTCTTCACCTGGCGTTGAGAGAAATTCCCCAAGCAGGTTTAAGCACAAGCACAGAAGTATCAGTGCAGTAAAAACCTACACTTGTCCCCCTGAGGATCCTAAACACTGCCATTATCACGCACGAGGCTCTGTGACAACTAATGACCAACGAATCCTTCTGTATTCCTCTCTTCTGTTTTGGGGATATGGAGAAGAGGGAGAGGATGGTATTACAAAGACTTTTCCTTAAAGCAGAACATCAAACTGCATTAAGAGAAAAAATAACTGTAAACTAAGGACAACTGATAACAGTTCTCTACGCACCGAAGCAACTGAGCGAGTTACCTCACCTCAGAAAACGAATTTGTAGTTTATTAAAACGGAGCCCCGGGTTGCCCAAAGGCCTGCTCAGCCCTGGTACCACCCTGTCCTGAGCCGCTTTTCAAGCACACGGGGAGGACAGGTCTGAGCGGGGACCTCCAGCACCGCTCGCTGCCGCCGCAGCTCCGGGCTCCGTGCACATTCACACACGGGGCACAGCTACAAACTTGCCACGGTCCCTCGCACTGACAAACCCGACGCACCGCGGCCGGGTCGGACACCTGGAAATTTCAGCAGAGAGGCCTCTGGGTTTCATTAAAAACGTTTTTTTTTTTTTTTTTTTTTTTTTTGGGTTTTTTTTAAAGATCGTCTCTCCGGGGACGGCCGGCCCGCGGGAGCCAGCGAGCGGCCTCGGCCCCGCGGCCCCTCTGCCGCCCGGCCCCGCCCGGCTGCCGGGCCCGCTCCCGGCGGGAAGGGCGGCAGGGAGCGGGGAAGGGAGGCAGGCAGGCAGGTAGCGCTTCCGGCCACGCGCTCGGCAGCGCCGGGAGGGCGGCGGCGGCGGCGGTGGGGCCCGCACCCTCCCGCTCCCGGTGTAGGCGGGCGGAGGCGACAGGAGGGAAGGGACCGCGGGCGGCGGTGGCCGCTGCCCTGCGGCGGGACGGAGGCGCGCCTACCTTCACGGGCCCCGGGGCGGCGGCGGCGCTGGCGGCGGCGGCGGCCATGCTGGCGGGAGGGCGGGGTGTGGGGAAGGGGCGGCCGCCCTTCCCGCCGCTGGGGGGCAGCACCCGCCCGCTCTGAGGGCCGAGTGCCCCCCGCGCCCCCACAGAGCTCCCGCCCCGGGAGCGCTGTTGCTGTTCGGTCAGCGAGGATGCTGCCGCCTTTAAACACCTCCCGAATTCGCACCCTGAGCACACGTCCTGAGCTCTTCGTAATCCTTCTGACCTGCGCGTTTGCCCGTGACTCTCCGGGAGCCTCCGCTGCTTGGGACCGGAGCGCTGCGGTTGGTGTGACCGCAGTAGTTTACCTACTTAAAGGTGCAAGTACGTTCTCAAGATGTTAAGCATTGGCTCGGTCTCTCTGGAAACTTAACTTTCAGAGGGGCCATATTTCGGTCAGATCTCCGTCCCATACAGCTGGAGACACAGCAGTTTACTTGACTCCCTCCCCCTAAAATTCATCCATTTGTAGACAGAGGTGGAATTGAGGGTGATCTTTTCAACACCCAAAAATGATTCTGAGAACAAACTGAAACAAGTGTGGGAGGGAAGGGGAAATACTTTCTGAAGTACACGTATATAAAAACTATATAAGTTTAGCTCTCCAAGCCAAATAGAGCTTCAAGTGATAAAAGAAGGTAAAAACTGTTTTATTACTATCACATTTTTCCTACCTGTGGTATTTTTCTTCATTTAAGCAGAACATTTGTTTTGCCAAAACATGATCCTACATTATGAGAAACATTGGTATGTTATGTATTTTACTTCTAAAGGTAGATATAAATATCAGATGTAGAGCTTTCAAAAATAGCTATTATCTTTGTTGACTGGAAGTATGTAAAAGTGTTCCACATGTTTTCTTTAAAGCAACATTATTGGAGACACCTCGGCCACCCAGACACGCCATTCTCACATGCCCTCAGTACTACCTGCCTGTTAAAAAAATGTCACATGTCTGCTAGTAAATAAAGACTGAAACTCATCACTGAGCATACGTCCTAGCTTTTAACTGCTAAGATCTTGAGTGAGTTCTTTGTATACCAAGAGGAAACGCATATTCCTGATAATTTGAGGCAGTAGCAGCTAATGCTGAACTTGTGCTTCAGCTGGAATGTTCTACCTGTGCAGCTTTAAACACTTTGTCCTCTCATCTTCAGTGAATGTCAGAGCTCTTCATGCCCTGCTGGGATGTTTGTTACCAGGCCTGAAGCCTTCTTACTGCAGTTCAAAGTGTAGACTGTACTAATGAGAAATATACTTTTGGAAAATAGTTGTTTAATAAAGGGAGGAAGAAGGATGTGGGTAAAGTTACACGTTAACTTCTTCAGTGTGAAGTTACAGTTTGTCAGGTGAAGTTACAGTAAACTTCTTCTTCAGTGTGTAACCATAATTCCACACTAAGTCTGAAACTTACAGTATTTTTCTCATTGTATTGAAGTTATACATTCTACTCTTAGTGTATAGAATCTCTTAGTGAATAATTCTTGGCAATTCCTTCTGTTTAATTCTACTACAATGTTCCTCCATTGAATGGACTACAAGAAACTGTGTCAGTTGTGTTGCAGTACTCCTCTCTTACCACAGCTATGTGCAGTCTATTTGCTTTCTGAATACGAGAGCTCACTTTGCTTAAATAGTGTGGAAGTATTCACTATTTAAACTCTCAGAGACAACTGATTCTTACTTTTATTTAAAACATACTGGCTGTTTCTACACAGGCTGTTAATTGGAGCTTGATACTGTAGCTGACCAGAGAGGATTCAGCTTTCCAACTTCACTCCTGTGGATTCGCTGTTACTGTGTGTGTTTTGTAGGAGTATTTCTCTGCATAAAGCTCTCCACGTATCCACGTTAAATCTGGGCAGCAAGCAGAAAAGCCTACTCATGTTGAATTGTTAATGACAGAGATGATTCAAGAAAGGTTGAGATGGAAGCTCAAAAGAAGCTTCATTAGATGGAGTTTCTGAAGATGGCTGGTCTGAGCCACTGTTTTGGTGCAGTCCAGGCAGTGGATGAATAGTCTAGACTCAGAATCAGAAAAGGGGCTGAAAAACTACAATCTTGCAGACAAACTAAGTATATTTTCACATTTACTGTCATGTGAATTTCAATTTAGCAGTATGCTAGAAGGAAAACCTGTATCAGTATGAAATTTTGCACTTCTTCAAGTGAGCTAACTGTTCATCAACAGTTAGTGAGTTCCCAGTACTAATACCACCTTATAGCCTGGATTAAGGCATACATTTATTTAAACCTTCTGCATTATTTAACTAATCAATAACAGGTAAGAAAAAGTGCTCTATGAATTACATTTTAAAATGTTTTCATTTCTATAGACCATAGGCTTTTTTGTATCTCTGTTTTGAATGTCTTAAAATTAAAATCCTGTGATAGGATTGAGAGGTGGAATTGAGTACAGTGACTGTTCATCAGTAAAATATAATCTAGAATTTTTAACACAGCATTTATCATTGTGAGACATCAGTTTTCTGCAGCAGCCATTTGAATTTGAAAGTAGGTGATAGAACACCAGCCCAACAATACCACAATGCTCAGGAAAACATGATGAACATACTCTCTTAAAAAGACAAAGGTTAGAGGGTTACTAGAGAAGATTCAGTTTCAGTTCACAATTCCATTTATGACTTTACAGAAAACCTTGAAATAAAGTGATAGCTTTGTATTTTCCTAGAGGTTGAACTTTGTGCTTCATATTCTAAATGATGGGATATAAATCCATTTATCTGATTAAAAATAGTAGTTTGCTGATGTTTCACCTTTTCAAAAATAAAATAAATGCCTTGGAATCTCTTTGCTTTGATTTCTTAGTATTTCAGTTGTCTGTGTCTCAGGGACAGTGTTTTCTTATCTTAAGTTAAAATAATATGTAAAAACTAAGTCTCATTTAGACTTTACACTATTCATAAAATACAAAAGAACCCTTAGATGAAAATAAGTAGTTTATATATCAGATGAAGGCCTTTCAAACTTAAACATAAAGTCATTTTTTCTGTCATTTTTGGTTAAAATTTTGGTGAAAATCCACATGTAGTCAGTGCCTGAAAACCCTGTCCTTAGAAGTCTGGGAAGACCTGACAATTTAAGTTTCCTGCAACTATGTTAATAGTTTTGGTCATATGCCTCTCAGAGCTTAGAAATCTTGGTGAAATAAACTGAAACATTCTTATCAGTGTAAGAAGCACTTTAATTACACAAATAGTGTGATATTTATTTAAATATAGAAAACAGTCTATTTATAAGAAGATAATTCTTTACAGTGCAAATCAAAGTTGAGGGAAGATCTAACATGGGCAGACAATTAGGACTTAGTGGCCCTTGAGTTTTTAATACCTCTTCTGACATCAAATACTTTAACATATTTAAGCATTTAAACTCTGTCCCTTCTGTAAAGTTATAATCATAGCGATAATCAACTTTAACTGAATTAAAGGGGTGTTTAGATTAGCTAGAATGTATTTGTGAAAATGCTTTGAAGATGAAAAGAACTGTTTCAAGGTAAAAGGTCCTACTTTGTGTTTGGGTGGTTTTTTTTTTTTTTTTATTACAACAGAAGTTACTGCAAAGAAATACCAGTGCTGTGTACACCGTAGATGAGCTTTGAATTGCTTTTGTCAATGTTACTTCAAAGAAACAATATTTGCATGAAAGAAGGAAAAATAAAGCCTCAGTCAAGTCCACTTTATCTTCTACATTCATTCATACCAATCTCAGTGTCAAGTTCCCATTATGCCGCACTGCTTGTAAACTTTTCTGTTTCTGTCCCACAAATTCACAGAATTTCTTTCAGTAGTGATGTGTGATTACAAATATGTTAAAAGAAGAGCATCTTCTGTGTCCTTCTTTATCAACCAAGACTTGACCCATATTTACTTCCAGAAGAAAGCCCTTATTAACCATATGCCCTTACTGTGAAAAACAGCTTTCTCTTGCATATTCAATGTTAATTTCATCTTTTCTCCTCCATACTGAAAACAGTTTCTTGGACCCTGTCCCCAGAGTAATGATTTAAGATTTCAATTGACTTCAGAGGAAAATTAGTATCTGTTTCATGTTAGGACAAACAATTTTAAAGCATAAATAAACTTCAAGGCTACTTTATGTAAGCACCCAAGGGCCACTTTCAGGAATAATTAAAAAACTAACTTTCCAAGTTTTTATTATGATCCACTACCTAAAGTTTATCATTTCTATAGGTCTTTCATGGAGCAGAGAGGTCTGTGAACCCTCAAAAGCATGTCAGCAAAAAGCTGATAGAAGAAGTTCAAAAAACCTTTATAACAGCTGAAGTGAAGGCATCTGTCTTTATGTTGACTCTTCTGTTGGACTGTAACATTTTACATTGGTCCATTCCTTTGCAAAATGAACAGGGTTTTCCCCCAGTTTGAAACAAGTGGGATTATCTTGACGGGACCATTTTAGAAAAATGAGTATCAGAAAATTCCTTCCCTAGTACGTTTTTTTCTTTCAGGGAGGGACCATCAAGAACACAACCTCATCAGCTTCAAAACTGTTACCTTGAGCACTTAATAACCTTAATACAGTGAAGACTGCACAGTCCACAGGCAGAACAACTCCACCAATTTCAGGTGAGAGAAGGAGAATATTTAAGCTTACAGGTAATTTACTGATACAATAATTTGAAAAGTTTCCATACAAAGAAGCATGCACTATGAGACTGGGTATATAAAATCTGCAAGGTGAGGCAGTGAGGTCGAGAAACTTGGCATTTGACATTACTGACATTAGTTCATAAAATAAAATCCATACTTAAATTACACAGTTGTACTTTTCTCCCCAATCAAAATGTAGAGACTCAAAGTCCCTGTTACCTTCAGTGATGCCACAGAGAAAAGGGAACATCAGATCATGTAGGAAATGGTTACAGAATATGAACATTATTTTAATTAATAGCTGCATTAGTCTGCTAGTGTTAGGACATGCGGGCTTCTCCCTAATATTGCCCCCAAATCAGTTAATTAGCTTTTGAGCATGAAGTACAGGAATGTGTCCATATCACCTGTGCATAGAAGTGCTTATAAAATTAATCTAGGTAGCTAGACTGAAAGTTGCTTCCCCGTGTGGCTTTGCTGAAACTTGCTCATCTACTACATACTTCTGGCATTTTTGTCTAATACACATATTAGTCTAGATCTACATCCACCACACAATTCTTAAAAGGGGAAGAATGAAAAAAAGATTGGCATAGAATTTTCTTTGGCTTATACTGAAGTTTAGATATTCAAACCCCATCTGGATTTTGTTTACCCTTAACCCCTCTTTGATTGCATTCTGACTTCAGGTGCCTTCCTTGGCTCTGCTCGGGCTTCACTTCTCTGTGACTTTGGTGACTAAAAGTTAGGTCCTAGTGATTGTCAACTGCATCCCAGGGTACTGGCCCAGAAGGCACGGTGACTCAGAGGCATGTGACGCAGAGTGCCTCCCCCTCTTCCTCCTGGCCACGGGCATGCAGGTACACACTGCTGGCCTAATGCATCCTTCAGTTACTACATGTTCTTGCAGCTATCCCACACAGCCTTGCTCTGAATGGTAAGTAGCAGGAATGGGACCATATCTTTGCCTTTTTCATGCCTCTGCCTGCTCCCACTTAGTGGGCTCAAAGTACCATTTCTCTGTGCTTAGATCACTGGTCCAGCAGGTCCTGTGTGGAGGTGAATGCTCACTTAGTGAGCATTTAACCCTTTGTTTTGAGGTTTGCTGGTGCTTCTAGCCAACATCTGACTAAGGTGTGCCAAATAAAACCTACATCAGTGTTTCGTGTGAATCCATTGCAAATACAACTTACGTCCTTCATCCACGTGATTTACCGCTACCTTTTTATTGTGTAGGTGGCTTCTTTGTTAATGTAGCCTGTGTGGCAATCTTGGTTAAACCTTGGCGTATATATCATCATCTAGTTTATCATCCTGCTTTAAATAGCAATTAAAAATTAGTTCCATGCATGTTAAATGAAAAAGAGTTTTATACATTTTTATTTTTCCATCCTCCAAAATATTGAAGGAGTCTTGAGATAATAAGGTGGCAACTTTAAAAAGAATTTAATTCAATAACTATTGTAAAATATTTTGAGTAAATCTGAAGAGGTTTTTAAAAAGTTTATTCCTGATATTTTAGTTGATCTAATCTAAGGTGACTAACATGATGTCCTAAGAGCAGTAAAAGAAACCCCCTAGATCAGAGGACATATTACTTTCCGGCTTAGCAAAGGGACAATGCTTTGAACAAAAGCTTCATGTTGCTGGTATCCGTTATGTTTATGGCAATTATCTTATTGTAGCTGAGAAACATGCAACGTTTTTAAAATGTTTCACCTAACAGCACTCAAATGAGATGGTAAAACTGCTTATGGATGATAAGACTAAAGGCTTGATTAAAAAAAAAAAAAAAGTCAAAAATACTGAACATCTCAGCTAGTTCTTAATTCTCTAAATAGATGATGAGTTAATGCATACCTTGTAATGCGATTAAAGTATCCCAAATGTCAAGAGAGACATCAGGAGTTAGTCCTGTGTTGTTCCTGCTCTGGTGTGAATCATTTGGCAGTCAGTCATGAGAGCAGGAGAGTTGTGCTGTTGAAGCAAGTAGTTCTGCCATGGTGACATCTGCAAAGAGAAAGGAAAGCATTTCCCGAAAATTCTTTTTTAAGAGAATTCTCTGGGTCTCGATCAAACACAGAGGTGCATCCTGAGACATCATTTCCCAAGGGTCTGCGTATCATCCACTCAAGGCACAAGGAAAACAACTCTTGGATTGTAGTAGGTAATCTCCATATTAGGGAAACTTCCCTGTCTGATAGTTGAAGAGCCACTCTGGCAGTCACTCTTGTACCACCTGAGTCAGGACTGAAGACCCTTCACAGCTACACACTCCACATTCAGAAACCAGACCAGGTTTCCTAACCTGTTCAAGTCCAGGTTTCCCATAGCAGAGTCTCAGACATCCAGATTTCTTAAATAATTTAATCATGGTGTGATAAGCAAATACCAAAATAACAACCCCAGCTGGTTTTTCCTGTTTTCTTGTTTAATAAAAGTAGATTTATTTAACAAGATTATCTTTTTCTAAGCATTTAATATAAGTCTTTAGATAAAGAAAGAGGCAGGATTATGCTGTGGTGACTGATTTGTCTTGTTGCTATTATAGTAATATTGTAATATCGCATTACCAAAACCATTCAAGTTTAACAAGTTTCAGCAAATTGTGAAAAACTGTTAGCACTGTAAAACCCTGCATTGATAAAGGTTTAGGTGTTGATAGTTCTTCGTGAGGAAAAAGCAGAGATCTAGAAGGAAACAATGAATAGACATATTGTGGGCCCCTGTAGGGATGTTCACAGAAGGCCTATGATTGGGATTTGTGCAAAATTTGGAGTTTGTGGTGGGTTGACCCTGGCTGTGTTGCAAAATGTGGAATATGTAAAAAAAAAAAATCCTAAGAAGGGATGTCCTTTGATGTTTGATTTTTATGTACTTTCAAATCTAATCAACAAGAAAGGAGATTTAATCCGTGGAACAGCAGCTAACAAGCTCTAAGTGATGTCCATGTGTTAGAAAAACAAATTACTTGTTTGTAGAATTGCCTTGTAAGGTTTGGTGCTGGACATGCTTCAGTGATCTCAGACCTAAGGGGAGGTTAACAAAGCTAGGGAAGAGGGATGTCCACTGACAGTGGACACAAAGAATGCAGAATTTAGGGGTCACAAGGACATCTGGCAAAACTCCCAAGATAAGGAAGAAACTAACAAAGCCAATTCAGCAACTGAGCTGAAATCAGCTCCATCTGGGTAAAAGGTAATTCCAGCAGGGGAATCCACGACCATCAGCTCAGGGACTGCTGACCCAAGAAATACATCTACTCAAAAGAAGAGACTGAGCATGAAGGCTACTTAGCATGAGGAGGGACAGAATAATTAATCAACAGAAGATAGAATACTAATTAATAAGAGAACAATGTAATTTATAGTCAATGTACACTAATTCCCTTGCTTGCTAAAATACATAAATTAGTAAAAAGTTTGGATAGCTGGTGTTCTTGATTTGTGGAATACCAGCAAGCACCCAGGCTTGCACAACTCTGAAATAAACAATCCACCTCTCTCTCAAATGTGTAATTATTGGCTTGTTGCACACTGGGGAACAAATCCAATTTTTATGAACAACATCTGGAAGCCAGGTGCCCACCAAGTCACCCTGTCACTCCCTTCCTCTGCAGGACTGGGAGAGGGAAGAAAATAAGTTGGACAAAAACTCAAGGGTCAGGAAAAAGGCAGTTTAATTAAGCAAAAATAAGACCTGCACATGGAAGCAGAGTATAATAAAAAAACTTATCCTCCACTCCCCATCAGCAGGTAATGGGCAACCACTTTCTGTGAAAGCAGAGCTTCTATACATGTGATTGCTCCAGAAGAGAAACATGGTAAGAACAAATACTCTACCTGCCCCCCCCCCCCTCCTCCTCTTTTCCTTTAGCTTTTATTGCTGACCAGACATCACATGGTGTGAAATATCCTTTTGGCCAGTTTGAGTCAGCTGTCCTGGTTCTGTCCCCACACAACATCTTGCCCTCCCTCAGCCTCCTGGTGGGGTTGGAATGCTGGAGAGAGAGGCTGGTGCTGTGTGAGCACTGCTCAGCAGGAGTCACAGCACTGGTGTGTTGTCAACACCTTTCTGGCTCCCAATGCTCACCACAGCCCTGTAAGGGCTGCTGTGGTGAAAATTACCTCCATCTCATCCAGACCAAAGACAAGAGCTGAACAGTCTGAGGGACAACATGGTTGAAGAGCATTTCCCAACAGTCTTAAAAGAGGATGTGCCACATTTTACTGATTTAGGGAGAAGCTAAAAGACAAAAATATTTTTGGAGGATGCATTATGGAACTGGGGTACTTCAGCTGCTAACTAAAGTCACATCTACAGAAATAATTCTCAGTGCCCTATTTAGAAAGTACTCGAAGTCACTGCCTGTGGTGGGGCTCTCAGGAAACCATTTTCAACAGGTGTGTAGGAAAACTTCTTATATTACAGGAGACTGCAGGATCCCATGACTCATTTGAATTGCGGAAAGGAGGGATGACTGGGAGAAAAAAGAAAGATTGGCAGAATAACAAAGTAAATGTAAACTGATGTGTAAGCAGAAGGGACATGGTACCATCCTGGGTGGGTGAATGTACTGAGGGTCTGATTGTGCTACTTACTATTGCTGTGAAAAAGGCACAAGCTTAAATGGCAGAAGTGGGGGATTTCAAACGCTCTTGGCAAAGAGATACTGACTCATTGGGAATGCAATGAGCGTTGGTAATAGTGTAACTTAAAAGCCATCTGAGAGACAGCAGATGAAGTGGTCCTTCATCTCCGCTATTATTAACAGCTGAATCATATACATTTGAGTGAAATTAGTCTAATAATAATAGCCTATTATATAAGAAAAAAGAAAATGGCTGTGGAAGGGAATAAAAATAAGCAACAAATTAGAATACACGACTAATATGCTGAGCTTCTTTGACTTGATTATCTAAATTATTTTTCAGCTGATATTCTTGTTAGGGGAAATTTCCATTTAGTTATATCAGTAAGAAATTGAAAAGAAAGCACAGTATTCTTGCTATTAGTTGATGCTCTGCAATGTACGTGCTCTGATGTCTTGGACCACAGCAGAAGAAGACAAAACCTGTGGAAACAGACGTGTGTAACAACATGTGGCTTTGTGCATGAGCAGAAACAATTCTTGAAAAAACTTTTTTGAGGAAAAGTTAAAGGGAAATTGGCTCAAATACAGCATTTTGTTATTCAGTGGTGGTTTGGCTTTTTTTCTTTCACCCAAGGTAGCACTCCTCAGGCTTTAAAAAACAACAACAAAAAAGATCTAAAGACAAGGTATTTGCTTAACACTTAAAAATGAGGCTTTCTCTAGTCAAGATATTGGCTGTAGGAGTAGTTAAAAACAGTGTCAAATCCCTCATATGGCAAATAAACACAATCATTTTTATTTTGTTATACTAGAGCAACTCTTCTAGAGAAGGGCTCATGTTAATTATGGAAGATGACAAAACTCCATGCAAATTCAAAGGCAATTTTTGGGCAAAATATTGGAGCATAACATTTAATCTCTGTAACGCTATTAACCTGAGAGGGAGCCCCCGGTGGTCCAGGGGAAAATACACTGCACTGTCACCATCGAGACCCGGGTTCGATTCCCAGTCGGGGCCCCTCCCCGGGCAGATGGAGCTCGTTAGCCATCTACGTCCTGAGGACCTCGCTGCCACCGTCCAAGCGTGCTTGGCCCCGGCAGATGAACCTCAGGATTAAAGGGTGGGCTCAGTTCCACGCACACTGTGTCTCACCTAAAAAATCCAATGCGCAGGCTGGAAGGTGGAAAGACCTTCCCCAGTTCTTCGTTCGCGAAGAGACTGGCCATTATCATTATTAACCTGAGCAGTTAATTAGCTCACAACTTACATGTTAACTAAATCTAAGAATTTTTAAAGTTTGGATAAGAGTGCCTAACACCCATATCTAGCTGGTGGATAGTCATAGAGAAGTTAGTTATGTTTGATGTTTTGCAAAATAACACATGTAACCATTCAGTAACAGCACACCTTAAATGAATGTCTCAGTTAAACCCTGCTTAGCAATGCCAGCATGACAGTATTTCTTATGATAGAATGACAGTTGCTTAAACAGATACAAGAACAAATCATCCCAATAAGTATAAATATTTTCTTATCTACTCAAAAAAATACGGCACATAACAGTCATTCATTTAAGAAGCATGATTAGACTATTAATATCTGCAGCTCCATTCGCTCTTAATTATAGACCAGATTTTTTTGGGAAAGAACAGCAATATTTTGTGAAGCTTTTTGAATACAGTCTATCATCTGCCTGTAGAAGGGAAAGCTGGTGTAAAAGAGAACTATATTTTTTCATGAACTGAAAATATCTAACATTTAAGTAAAATTTATTACAAGAGGAATGATTAGCAAAATCATTCAGAATCTGCTTCTCTAAATCCTAATGATTTCTGAAAGTTGAAAGTGCTTTGTCCAAAAGGATCTGCCATGTTCAAAGTAGAAAAGAGAGTTGCCTTGTATTTTATTCAAAAAAAAAAAAAAAAAAGACAAACCACAAAATATTTCACCTTCACAGTCTTTTGACATGGAGTTCAACTCACCACTTTTGCTAAGCACCTATTAGTAGTATTAATTTTGTAATGTATTACTGAAAGGAAACTAGCACTATTTGTGAATTCCTTTCATTTCATAACAGAAGGAGGGTATGAGAAATTATTACTTCAAATCAGAAGGTGAATCATTTCTTGCTTGACCTCTTGTGCAGCTTAAATTGCACGCATATGCCTTACATTACTTTTCTTCTGGCCTAGTCACTGTAAAAATAATTGTTTCTGTGAAATTTCTGAAATCACAAACACCTACAAGATTCAGATTAGATGTGGTAGTTTCTTTCTGAAATATTAAGCAATTGTTAAGGATTTTGAAATAAATCTATCAGAGGAAATAAGTTATTTTTTTGTTGTTTGTTGGGATGATTGTTCCATACAACTTAGTAAACACAAGTATTAAATTTCCATTGACCTTTAAGCATGGAAGCAGTCATGCTACTTTCAGCACTTGAGGTTATCCTAGAATCAAACAACCCCTATTCAAACAACATATATTAATGTAAAATTGAAGAAAAACACCTATGTAATAATTCATATCCCCCTTTCAAAGAGTGGACTAAGTCTTGAAAGTCCAAATACTTGGACTTGGAATATGCTCTGGTGACTTTGATGAAAACTACTCACAACTATTTGAGAACCAAGCATCCAGTTCATCCTATTCATCAAGTATATTCAGGATTTGGTGTCTACACTGAAGTGTGATAGTCAGCAAAGCAAATGGGGGAGAGGCACCATAGATGGCCACACATGGCCAAACCTGAACTATATCTGCCTCAGGAAATGGGGATGTTCTTACTCCTGTTCATTTAGCTGCTTTGCTATGAAATCTGTTTGGTTTTATATTGGGCTTATCACCATGGCAGCAGGAGTGGGCCAAGGATGAAGGCATCTGAAAAGTCCTCTTAAAAAAGTTATGGTGTTCCTGCTGAAGTATAGTCAGGGAGAGTCTGGCAGAAGGATCCTTTTATCTCTTTGTGTTGGTGTTTGAGTCCCACTGGGTTAGTGGAAAAATATGGTGATGCACATAGGAAATGGTTTGGCAGCCAGCAGTTCATCGCTGTCACACAAGGACCCCATAACAAAGTCACCTCTCCTTTGTCAACTGCTACTTCTTGCAATGAGGTAAATAGTTTCATATCCCAGTATAAGCTTTCCCAAAACAGGATCATGATATACCGTCCCAGCAACAGGCTGCTGACTCTGTTGGGTTTGCCCTGTCTATTAATAGGACTTTAAATATCTTAGGCCCATTGATACAGCCATTGATTTCACGGAGGGAAAAAGAATCTCCATTTTAAAATAAAATATATTAAATGAGTCAGTTATAACTGTTCTTATGCTTTGAAAACTTTGAATTAACTTCCTAAACAACTTGAAAACAACACTGTTCTGAACATGGAGAGGTATAGCTTGCTCTACTAATGCATGCCATGATGTTTTACTCCTGTGAGTATTTGCATTGATTGCCAAAGCACATACTGAAAAGCACAAACACTCACATCTAACAGTCTGTGCTTGTTTCCTCTCCTTTCAAGGTGATCAAAAAAAAATAATATCAATTGC
The DNA here is from genome assembly GCF_003031625.1 of Empidonax traillii. Classification (NCBI taxonomy): domain Eukaryota; kingdom Metazoa; phylum Chordata; class Aves; order Passeriformes; family Tyrannidae; genus Empidonax; species Empidonax traillii. The sequence continues at coordinate 1,030,589 of NW_020955301.1, read as the reverse complement.
ACAGTTTCGCAAATTCCTTCATTGTATTTCACTGGGAAACTCCTGATGAAATGGGTTTGGCTGATGTGGAGCAGGAAGTTTGGCAAGCACTGCACGTGTAGTTGGTACTTTTATGCACTGGTGGGAAATCAGTAATTGGCAGCATGCTTTGCAGTTGCAAAATTTGCCTTTAAGGAACTAGAACAAGGCTGGTGCTATTAGACTCATTGGCTGCCTTACCTTGAGTTTCCTTGAGGAGGCTGACCTGCAGTTTTTGATTTTTTTTTTTCTTTTTTTTTAGGATACACTTTCATTTTTCTAACAGCCCTAAAAAATCAGTGTTGTGTTGTATAATACCAACCTGTAGAAGAAAGCATGGGAACGTGGGATTACCTGTTGGAATCCTGCTTACATACAGAAAGACTGTAATTGTTTCACAGACCTAAAGAGCACATCACATTACTTGTAAGTACAACTTACTACCCATGGAGTAACTACCCATCATGAAAAAGAATGTTAATGTATGATCTTATGGATCTGAAAAAAGATGACTTTAAACATTCATCTAAAAATCACCAAATGGTACTCTGATCACTTTTGTGTCCAAATCTGGAATAGCTTTTCCAGGCAGAAAATATTCCATTACATTGGTGGAGCTTGAGATCTGTGAAGGAAGAAAATGAACATAATCATAATTGAATGGCAAAACTGTTACAAGAAAAATGTGAAATTAGCGTGTTACGACTGTATTAATGCATAATTCTTAAGAAAATGTGGAAGATTTGGAAGTCCTCCTACATGACACCGTTTTATAGTTGTTGCTAATGAGCTTTGTTAGTCGGACTTAAATGATTGAAGTGTTGAAATTGTTGGTGGAGATATATTTACAAATTGGTGAATTGGGAACCGTGGTTGTATAATGTAGATTTTATGCAGTTTATTGACACCTTAAGGGTCAGGTTATTGTGTCTGGTAAATGAATGGATAGAGTACTGGTAGAAAACCTTTTTTTAAAAAATGCAGTCAATTCAGATTTAAGAGCCAGCACATTAGGTGGTCTAGAGCACAAAGTTTATGAGAAGCAGCTGAGAGAGATGGATTTGTTCAGCCTGGTGAAAAGGAGACTGAGGGGAGACTTCATCACTCTCCACCACAACCTGAAAGGGGACTGTAGGGAAGTTGGAGTCGATCTCTTTTTTCGAAGTAACAAGTGACAGGATGAGAGGAAATGGTCTTAAGTTTTACCTGAGGATGTTTAGGTTGGATGTTATGAAAAAACTCTCACTGAAAGGGTGGTCATGCATTTGAACAGGCTAGAACAGGGAAAGTAGTTGAGTCATCATCCCTGCAGCTATTTAAAAGATGTGTAGACCTGCCACCACCACTAATATAGCTTTGGATAGTTCCCAGAAGTTCTGCTTCCTCTGCCACCAATGTAATGCAAAAAAGTGACTAATGCTGTGTGACAGCTCATTCTGGTGAGGTTGGCATAAATTTAATCACTAAATTAACAGTAAGTGTCTTTAAATGATTAATGGCTTCTGTGCAAATTTGGCATATATCTATCTATTAATGTATGTACTTAACACTATGAAAATGCCAGTGTTCCCAAGAAGAAATTATTATTTTAGGGAGATATTTCTACAGAATTTTAAATAAAACATAACTCTGGTATAGTAGCCCATAACTGGAAAAAACCCACCATCTCGAATTCCTTATGTTGAAAAAATGGCTACTTCCATCAAATGCACCTTATTAAACCAGAAAAGGCTCGAAATGTGTGCAGTTCAAAATCTAATCAAGAATATATTTCAGGGTAGGCATAACTTTCCTCTCTTCTGTATGTTAAAAGGTCCTACCTTTTTCTAATTTATTAATTTTATGTTTAATGTGATGATTCTCTTTGACCAAATTTTTTGAAGAGCCTGGTGCCCAAGAAAAAAAATAATGTTTGTGGTAAGGGATAGGAGACATAATCTTACTCAAAAGACAACTAGACAAGAAGCTGTCAGTCACACAAGCTGTAGTGACCTCTGGGAATATTACTCAGATATTGTGATGGGAGCTATGGGACAGTTAAATTACAAGTTTTGCCTGGACCAAACATGAAATTTCTGCAAAAATGGAGTGGAAAAAAAAGTTAGGGGAAAATTTACTATTCTTTATTTTACAGGGGCTTTAGAAATACCAGTAAGAAAAAGAAAAAAAAACCTCAAAAACTAACCAAATATTTTTATACACATACACACAGAAAAAGATACAATATATTGTATCACACAGTATGATATATAACATATGACATATATTTTAGTAGGCACCAAATATGCAACTACAGTCCTAGAAATTGTATTTAGCTTCACAGAGAGATCATTACTAACATGGTTTGGAAAGACAGTAATTTCCAGAGCCTTGGAAGAACAGGAAAAATAACATGCAAACACTGAAAGAGCCTATACAAGAAACTAGTTGCTCAAGTGTTGTCTCCTAACAATATTTGGGAGGTGTTCTGGGTTGGGTTGTTTTTTTTTTTTTTTTTTTTTTTTTTTTTTTTTTTTTTTTTTTTTTTTTTTTTTTTTTTTTTTTTTTTTTTTTTTTTTTTTTTTTTTTTTTTTTTTTTTGTGGTTAGAAAACATCAATAAGTGCACACAAAACACCATCTAAAGTATTTTAAATCAGTCTTGAAGTCCTCTTGGCCATGCTGGGTTCAGGTTGGGTGAGTGGAAGATAAACACCAGTGAACTCAATCAGCTGTGTCCTGAGGGGGTGACAGGGATGGGGATCCTGCATCCTGAGCCCTTCTCCTCACAGCCTTCAATAATAACCATGTCTTGTCCTAATAAATCCAAGCTGGTGAGTCATGAACCCTGTTGTAGACCTTATGCTCTGTTCAGCCACAACTCAGCAAATCCCAACCGACAGCAATTTATAGCAAACACTGCAGTTAGTCTGCATAAGAACAACAGAATAAAATGTACAGCTTGAACATGTGCCCAAATCTCTATAGCACATACAGTAGGGCAGAGACATACTACTTATTCATCTCTTCATGCTTCCAGCCTCAGCTGATGGACTCGCACATGTGAATACTATGGTTGATTTGAAAACTTCCCAAAACTTTGTTTTTAAGGTTTTATAAGTCAGACACTCTGTAATAAAACGGATTCAATGTATCTTTTCCTGAAGAGTCATAAAACAAGTCCTCTTCTTTCTTCAGACCTCAAAATAATTTTTAGCATTTGGGAGAATGGGGGAAGTAATGGGACAAAATAAATTTTGATGAATAAATTAGTATTGACTTACACTTAGGGAAGACCAGAATTATTTTTAATACCTAGTCAAGAAAGAATAAACTCAGCCCACTTTAAATGGTCCATATTGTGTCACATAGCCCATAATTCAATACATACTTTTTAAATTGCAAATGATACAGAAGAAGAATCAAAGGGAAAATCTTTATATAAATTTGGAAGAGGAAACCCAATGGCTGTAGTAGTCTCTGTTCAGAGGAGAGGGAACTATTGAGCCATAATAAAACCTTTATGTAACTTTTTTGATATTAACATAACAAATAGGTTTAGCATTATCTGTGATGAAAGACTAATATACTAATATACCATTGACCCAGCCTAACTATAAAGCCTTAGTATATCTGTAAGAGCACAATGAAATTGCAGATATTGTCATGAAGAGATTTACTGTCCTGATCATTTAACATGATTTGTAAAACTTAGGACAAAAAGTGCAATAATGGCATGGTTAAGATGCCTTGAGCAACAATGAAAGCAGAGGCCACCTCTGACCTCTGAGAGGTTTCAGGGAATGGTCTCCCCTTGGGAGGAGCTGCATGATGAATGCACAGTAATAAGAAGATGCTCTGACTCTTCACATTTGGATCAGCTCAGCAAGTGACTCAGTAGTGATGAATTTGTCCAGAAAATGGAGGAAATGAAGCCCAGAAAGCCACAGGTCATGGTGCTTAACAACTAAATGGACAACCCAAGTCATCCAAGGTGGGGGAAGGGTGGGGTCAGCAGAAGAGGGTTGGCATTTTTGCCACCAGGTTGTGAACATCAGCTCCTATGGTGGCTGTGTCCTTTTCCAGGTTGCCTGGACTGTGCAACATCCTGACATTTTGAGCCATCACCAGGGATGCTCAGGGATGAAAGCAGGATTTTGCAGACCTTGTGACACCAGGAGCGTCTAGGGATTTGGGAGCAGCCATCATAACCATAGCAGTGTGCTGCTAACTCTTCCATGACTGCATGCTGCTAGTAGCTATCCACTGCCATCATCAGGGACATCTTGTAATTCTCTTACAGCTTAATAGTGCTAAACCGTAACTGTAACCACTATTTTCATGCTTGCATTATACTTATATATTACAGTTGTATAAACTATCACATATTTATCACATATCACCACATGCTATTAAACATATTATAGACCTGACAGAGTCATAACTCTTTTTTTCTGGGTAATACCTCTGCACACTCATTCCTCTCCACCACCAGAGCTTATCTTTCTACCACCGCAACATAATTAATTTCCAGGACAAACTCTGTAAAAATTTCCACCTGTGCCTCCTCCACCCACCCCTAGAGGCACCTGTCAATTATATCTCTTTTACTGTGTCAATGCACATAGTGACATTTCAACATGCCAGAGTGGGCAGATGGTTTGTAAATAAGGTCTGACTTTCTAAAATGCCCCAGGTGGTCTTAAAGAGGAGATGTAAACAAATGAAACAATAAAAGAAAATTATGATGTGAAAAAGCTAATAGAAGATCTGCTGGGGTTATCAGTTGTGGATCTACTGTTTTGTTTCATGGCATGCTAAATTTGCCAATTAATTCTAAGTAACTAGAGAAACTTGTTTTAATGGAAGACCTGCTAATACTGGCATGAACACGATACTCAAATGCTCTTCTCTAGACACTTGTGTTATTTGCTCTAATCTATGGAGAAAGACTCTTGATGTCCAAAGATAATAAAAATTTGTAATAACATGGAAATTTTTCTCTGTGCTAAGTAGAAATTTAACAGTCCAAGTAGTTTGACTAAATGACTCTTGGCCCAACTATTTTCTGGGATAGCATTTGGAGGGCAGTACGTTTGTCTGGCAGCACATCTCACTGAGTAACAGACAGATTTTTATGTCAATGCACAGTTCCAAGTCTAGCAACAGAGTGGTCTTTGATGAGTTTCCTTTTGCCTGAAGGAGACTAAAACCCAAAAACACGTGGATAAAACCATTTCCATACTAACACTAGCACAGATCAAAGGGAAGTTAACTATGGACTGTTTCATAAGGTAATGTCAACACTTGAACTGTTCCACAACTGAATCTCTGACACTTGGCCTTAAATTTCTACTTCATCATGATAATGGAGATGAGAAAGCCCACATTCTCTGCCTTCCACAGGCAAGAGACAAGTTATCATTTGGGGATGCTCTCTTCTCCTCTTGAATGATGAAGAGAGAAAAATTTCCTGATAGTTTCGAGTGCTTGAGGAAAGTTCATGTCATGGCAAAAATGGAAAACTCTTGATGTAGCAAGTGTTCCTTTGCAATTCTCCTGATTATAGACGGTGTCCTATTAACAGCTAAGTAGTCCCTCCATCTCTTCCAAGAACACCGAAGGGTTTAGTGACATTTCATATATGATTTCCTGCATTCTCGTGGCTTTTACTCTTCCTGTAAACAGTAAGAAAATCAAGACAAAAAATAATAATGCACTAGACGTTAAAAATGTAGAAATTCCGGTCTGAAGAATTCACATCCAGAATTAAGGGAGGCTGAAAATAATACAAAAGAATATAGAAAATATAAAGCAGGAGAGGGCTCTGCCTACAGATGAACAAAAAAATAAAGGGGGAAAAAAAAGAGAGATAAAAATCTAGAGGCATCTGGAGCTTGATATTACGCCTATTCCTGCAAGAGAGATTAAAAAAAGTGAATCAAACCACAGACATTTTAGGTATAATCACTGTTTCATCCTGCAAATATGTTTGCATGCTCAGAACTCATTTAGTCATTACCATCGACCCCAGCATCCATAAGAAAAGGCCCAGATCCTCATACTTACCTACTCTGTGTCTGCTACAATGAGGACATTACAACCAGCAGCTGCAAAACAGAGGGTGGCTTCACGTCTGTTACCATCTTTCCAAGGAACATCCCAGTCACCCAGCCAAGCACTGCCAGAGCACAGCAATTCAGTGGCCACAGCTGCTTCCTCCCAGTAAACCATCAATTCAGGTGTGCTTGGCTCTGCTAGAGTAGCAGAAAAGGCTAAGGCATACTGTAAAGAGAAGCTAAACTAAAGTATTTAAAAGCAACAGTAAGAACACTTTCTGTTTTCAAAAAGAATATTTTCATATTGATATGGTGAAGGGTCTATGAATCAGTAATATTGAGTTTCTCTCTTCAATGTTGAAAGTACTTGACAGTCTACTCTTACTTCACCAAACATACATCGCATAAACTGCAATACATAACTTCACATTTTGCAAGTGTCTTGTTCCATTTATGTCTGAATTTTTGTGATGTTTATTTTTGCAGCAGTTGAACACAACTGTGTGTCATATATTAAAAGCATCAGTAGTTGTATTTATCTGCTGGGTTAGATTTACTAACTGGAATAAACTCAATTTCTATATTCTTCTTGCCCTGGCAATACCTATTTCCATTTCAGAGAAAGCATTAGAGCTACTTTGGAGTGAATGAATAGCATAATGACTACAGAGAAGCAGAGTGGGTAACAGCAGCAGAGCCCAAAATATGCACCTTCACTTGTTTAGGAGATTTGCTCCATAGTCCTCTTAAGAGTACCTGATGACCACATGTAAGCACGTATCAGCGCACATGTGTGTCTGTGTCAGTGCTTACAGACCAAAACAATCACCTCTAAGTGTGGCATTATCTTTGTATGCATGGGTTCAAAAATCCTGTCATGATCAGTTGATTTGCATGTCACATACGTGTCACATCTACGGGTATTTTGTTCTTCTAAACTACCTATTCCCCAGTAGCCCATGCCTCAGCCACAGCATAGCCTAGGGCCTGAGCCAGGGATTGAAGTGCATTGCTTCCCTTTTCTTGTTGTCTAGTGCTGGACCTTCTTGACATTAGCTTAACAGAGAGAAAGGGCTACAAACAGTTCTTGAAGCTGTCATGCTACAGAGGTTCAGTTCGTGCTCTGGTTTGCTGTCTACTAAAAGCTCCACAGCCACCAGTCCTCTGGCTTCTCCAGCCCACAACAATACTCCCTCCCAGACTTGTTGCCTGACAGTGTTTACAGGCTCTCTTGGGAGAAAATCCTTCAAGGAGAAGGAAGATGACTATTAGGTTTTTTGTTCTAAAGAACAATTACCGCACTTCACTTCAGAACAAGTTCATGCAGGTGCTCGGGTTGGTTTTGCCTCTCTTTGTTTGCACGACTTTCTCATCACCAGTCATATGTTGATATGTGTGTCTGTTGTAAAACAGGTAAAACATGCAGTTTAGTGAGTGTGAAGAGGGCATGGCTTTAAGAAGGGACACTGGACTGACCTTTAAAATCTGTGTGATTTTGATCCATAATTATGTTTAAAACTTAAGATTTTTTTATTTGTTTTTCCATGGCTTTGTATCTGGGGAAAAGAGCTGAATTCTCCAAAGAGAGAGCGCAGGAAAGAGCAGGAGCCAGAGGCAAATACCACCTCCTGGGCTGGACAAGTGGTGAGCAGCAAGGAGTTTGGCTCAAACCTCTGAGGCAATCCCTCCTGTGTGTCTGGTGCCAATAATCTAGCTGTATCGTGTCTTCCAGAGCCACATGTGTCCATGACATGAGCACACCTGCTGCCTACAGCCAAAATGTGAGGCATTAATGGGCTGAAAAATTCCACTTTTCAAGCATGTGTTTATAAGCCAACTGGATGCATGTCTGACTGAAAAAAAAATTTTTTTAAGAGATCTTTGTACATTTCACTGGGTGCCTCTAAGTGTGTGATTTCAATAACATGATGATTACAGATGAAGTGAAGCTGATGACAGGAGTTATGTTTGGGACAGAGATGTGGATCTGTTTAAGAGGAAATACTTGGCAGAACATGAAGGTGTGCAGAGAGAGAGAACAAAAAAGGGGAAGATTTGAGCCTACATGAAATCTGTTCCTCCTCTTCCAGAAACCCTTGGACACCCTAATGCATGGGCTATTTATTTTTCCTGATGGCTAAAGACCCTGCACAATCGACACTACACCATTCACATCAGCATTGATGCAAAGCCCAAACCCCCTGGAAAGCCTCTCCCTCTACTGTAAAACTACAGCTGTGTAGCAGCTGCCCTGTGAGCAGCATAGCTAATAAAGGCCAGTTTTGTGTGATGTGATGTGCTACATCCCCTTTGCCCCCTCCCATCCCATCCCATCCCATCCCATCCCATCCCATCCCATCCCATCCCATCCCATCCCATCCCATCCCATCCCATCCCATCCCATCCATCACACATCACACCAAATCACATCCTCTCCCAGAAAGGGAAACCCCTGGTTCTGAAGGAGGCCCTGCTCCCACCCTGGGCAGAGGACAGTGCATGGTCAGAAGGTCTCTTGAACATTACATGCACAACTGCAAGTGTTGGCTGCTGTCTCTGATCCCCTCTCTGCAGTCTCACCATCAGTCTCCCTCCTCTGCCTGTGCAAAACACATCTCTCAAACTTGCTGCATTGACTCAGACTTGGTCAGTGGGGTATTAAGGAATGGGCAAAGAGAGGAACTAACACAGTCGTTATTCAGCACTACAGTTTCAGCTCAGTTTCCTGAGGGAAATCAGTCTATGTATACAGAAGCATTACCTGCACAGCTAAAAGAAGTGAGGCTGCACAGAGAAAGAGGTCAGAGAGCTGCATTGTCCCTGTGAAGCTATCCGTTGCTGTGCCTGCATGGCCTCCTGCCAATGAGGGCAGAATGTTATTCTCCATCCCTGCTACCACTTCGACCATGTCTTGTATTAAGCAGATATGTTTCCAGTAACATTCAGGTTAATTTTCTCCAGTTTAAAACATCGCTGACCACCATCCAATTGCATCACTGGGTTCCTGTACTGGGCTACTTTGCACACGTCCTCAAATAAGTAAAAAATGCTGTGTCTGATTAGGACCACTTGAGCTGATAGTGGTCAGTAGAATTTATTTTTTTTAAATATTATATGAGATACTCTTATTTAACCCTCAAGGTAACACAAAGACAAGGCCACATGAGAGAGACAAGGTAACCACAAACTACTCCAGACCAGTTTCATTCTCACAAATGAAGTCTTGTTCTGTCACTCTCATCTCTCTTCACAAGATTTTGAGCCCTCCCTCTTAGTGGACTTTCCCACTTTCCTTTCCTTATGCTTCCTTGCCTCACAGACTCTCAATCTGTAATACCGAGTTGACTGTCTTACTGTCTGTTTTCCTTTTCTAGAGGATATGACTATCCCAAATGACACGTTTCATTTCTTCAGCTCTCCACATCCCACACTTTCATCACAACGTTATTGTCCCTGACTCTAGCAAGTAAGGGCTTATATCAAACTTTTCCATTCCTCTTTTGCTGCTGCAAAAGATGGCATTCTTATATTGGAGCTTAGATGACTTCACTCTTTTTATGATGACACTGCTTTCTCACCAAATGCAGTTGACTTCTTGTCCCTGTCAAGGCTATTTGTGTTTCAGTCTCCACCTCTCTCTTTTTGTACTGATACGGGGATTGATGCTGCAGAGTAGTTCACAATGCCACAGCTCTCTCTATTTCATTTTCAGGTGAACATCTTCATTTTTTCTCTCTCATTACCTTTTACACTCAAAGAAGATCAGCAAATCACATCAGTAAATCACCTCAGTGAGATTTGCCATCACCAGGCTCACACCAGTAGCATCCCTGTAATTGCCTTAATTTAAGTACTTTGTCAGGTCTTTAAAAGGCTATAATTTCATTACATTTTTGCACAGAGTACAGGGTAACTAAGCACTGTTAGGCTCCCCAACAATACAAATATAACTCAAACCAGAAGGAACTTACATGTCTTGAAACCACTGGTGCCCACAAACACTGGTGATCCCATGTTTACTGTGGTTAGAACAAAACTGATCATTTTCACTTCTGGGTGAATTCAGATCTGCACCAAGACAACACATTACTCACACCATTAACCTTGAAGTCCTAAGGCACTTATCACAAGCTTAAAGCTGAAGGTCTTTTCAGAAGGTTTCAGAATGTGCCTGTAATCTTTAAAATGGTCACTTCAGTTTAAAACTGTACTCCAGTTTCATGAAACCTGTTCACATGGAAAAAAACCAAAATCTTACTTCCTAGATTTAATTCCAGCAATAAATGAGGTCTTTTTAAATATCACCTCAAAGGTTAAAGGAGACCTTTTGGCCAGGGCAAACTGAGCCAAGAGAATACGTGATAAGGAAGCAAATAAATTTTATCAACAAGAGGGAAAAAAGGTGTTCTTTTTCTTCTTGTTGAGATTTTGCATATATTTGTTTTAATAAAAGCCTTTATGTGTACATATTGTCTCTTCACTGTGAAAAAAAGGCATGAAGATTCTTTGTGATCTAAATTAGGAGGAAGCTGTGAATAAAATGACTGAGTCTGCGCTATATGAGTTTGGGCAAGTCATTTTACTTCTCTAGGTGTCGGCCTCTCCCACCAGAAAAAGTCAACATTTCCAGAGCACTATGGTCTAGAGAGAATGAGCTGCTTACTGCAGAACACCAGTCAGTATTATTAAGTTTCTGACAAATCAGAACCTCTAAGAAAGCAGAGAAAAATGGTGAATGTATTGTTTCATCTATAACAAGGCTATGACTTCATGCACAGTCAGGGGAGGAAAGAGGCTACTAAATAACTGACAAAGGGGACAAAGATAATTAGGAAAAACAAGGCATGTGTACATTTTGCATGTGCTGCTGCTGAAACATTAAGGAACAAACTCCAATCAATCTTTCAGGCATTGCAAAACCCTTATGTCAACCTATCCATCTCCCCCCACACAGTGCCTCTCACTCCTGTGTGGTTTCTGTCCTATGAGGTCTCTGTCCTCCTCCACAAAGCATCAGAAATGTCTAATCACCATTATTATCGTCTTTTGTCAACTGTAGTATTAGATCAGTTCAATCAGATGCAGGCAGTGAGGTCAGCATAAAGCATTCACATGATGACAGAAGCAGTTTGCTATGCATAAAGGAGTTGGTTATTGTATCACTTTTAAATTTATAGGTTTAGTTCATCTTAAGCCAAATATCTGGTTATTTAACAGCTGTTATGAATCAGCCAGAGAGAGGATTAGTGAAAAAAGTGTGGTGGTAAGAAATGCTTTAATCTTGAGTTACAATAGAAGAACAAGTCTGATCAGGCCATATCTAATAAAGGTGGTTCTCCAGTAGTACTTAGGAGTTTATCATTGGCCATACAAAACAGGAGATGGTTTGATATCATTAATCCTGCCATTCTCTTATTAACCCTAGAAATTTCAGAGATAGGTGGGGGAGATTTTTTTCAGGGCATGGTGCCATGCTTAAACATTTTCAGGTAAGATAATTTTACACATGGGCACTAAAGTGGTTTGCCCTATGCAGACCCTGTGTATACTTATCATTCTGTTCATGACTCAAAGTTCTTGGGCTTTTCCATTATGGTAATATTTTAACGACTTCTTGCCAGCATGTCTTCATCTCACCTCCCTTGTAAAGGAAATGGAGACATTGAGACATGAAGTCAGTGAGATTTTGTCTGTGTCTTTACATCTAGCTAAGAAGCACAAAACAGAATGCAAAGCAGTAAAGTAGTCAGAATGACTACTGGAAGATAGGCCCGTTTCATAGTTTTCCTATCTAAGGTCTCCTCACCATGCTTATTTCAGGTTTAGACTGCCAGGAGAACAGGCATAGAGGAGAGGCACATCCAAGCACTGCTATACTATTGCTCCTGACGTTCACGTGGTCTCTGATGCCACCAACGCATGTTAGAGTAGCTGGATAAGAGCAGCACTGGTACAATAACTGCTGAATTAAACTATTCTCCAGACCAGAAAAATGAGATCAATTACAATAGGCTAGCAAAGTTGTGATGGATAGCTGCTAAATGCCTCTAAGTTATGGGACAGGGTGTGAAAATCAGCATGGCATCCAAGCTGCTGCAAGGCTGAGGATCTGTCAGCCTTAAACCCCTGCAGCCCATAAGAGTGTTGTCCCTTAAAAGCTTTTCTGAAAACTAGAAAATCTGCAGAAATACTCTCACATGGAATTGAAGTCCCACTGCCAGGAAAGGGTTAACTCACTGCTACAAACTGGAAGCTAAATAAATAAAACTAAATTTCTAGTCACATTTCTAGGGTTGTACTAAGCTGAAACTGTGGCTATCAAAGCAATTTATGAAAGTCTAGAGTATACAAATAGTCATTAACAATCAGAAAAAGGAACTACGATATAAGGCACTAAAACAAAGAGAAAATTCTTGGTAAAGCACTGAAATTGTGGAGCCTTTGTGCCACTTGCTCTTATCTTTTCCATTTCCCATGTGGGAAACAGGATGGTAGGAACAAACAGCCAAAAAAGTGGTTTGCTTTTGGACATGTAAAAAATTTCTGAAACAAAGATTCAATTTCAGTTCAATGTGAGTCCCATTGATTCTTTTTCCCCCTCTTCTCATTAATACCCCCTTGGCATCATAAAAGATATACCATAATATCCCTCAGATTTCTGTAATTGTAATAATGTTAGAAACATGAAAAAAAACCCCAAACTAAACCAAAAGAAATTAAAACAAAACCGACTAACAGAAAAACAGTGAATTAACCACAAGAAACTTCTACGTTTAAGCAAGAAATCCAGCTCTGTCCTTGAGTAAACTAGAAACCCTGAGGGAAATCCCATAAATCTGTTCTGAAAATAAGATTATGGGAGGTTTTTTTACAAGAATGGATGTTTTCTGGTTTATAATTTTTCTTATTATTAAGGACTATGTGCTGTGCTCAGCTTGATTTGCAACCTTGAATATTTCACGAAGAGTTTTGGTATTGGTCCTTGTGATGTAGTCATACCCACCACAGAAATCAATATACTACCTGGGGATTCAGGACAGTGCTGGAAGGTGATTTAAAATCTAACGTTTTCCAAGGACAAATTCTGTCTTTGTAAATGAGAATATGTTAAATACAGTCATCATTTTTAACCAGTGAAGTTATCAACTAGTCTTTTGGTGATGGAGCTTCTCAAAGATAGCCAATAGCCACCTCCATTCCCATCAGCACCCAATAAAAAATGATATTTCATTCTTAACATGGCTGCAAAAATTACCTGTACCAGGAAGAAATAAGGGAAACACCTAAACTGAGTATTCATTAATTTTTAAGACATCATTTTTTCATATAAAAGCAAGGAGGGACAGAGGGGAAAGCAAAACAAAAATAGTTGCACAAAATTAGAGAAATACATCCTTCAAGTAGAGCATGGGTTTCTGTCCTCTGACAAGCAGGGACAGAAATGAGGGTGCACTTCAGTACATTGCTGTACTTAACCTAAAGACCAGCTTACTCCTGAGAGATGCCTGCAAATGCACAACTTTAAGCATACCGAGTCTCAATATATTCCAAATTAAAAACCTTTCCTGGTTTTAGTGCATTTCTTTTTAAGACAGTACAGAAAAAGAAGTTATCAACATCTTAACTAAAAAGGTAGTTTAAAAAAATTATAAAAAGAAGGTGCACTCTCAATGGTTGGGAAATTTCCACAATTTCTTCGAGAAGAGCACAACACCAAGCAGTTAAGTGCCTGAAACATTGATTTGGATCACATGATTTAATTAGCAAATTACACCTTTGTAGAACTTTTCACAGGATGATAGAGGAAAAGAAAGTAGGTGCTTAATTAGTCATTCTAAATTATCTCTCTATTGGCATTTTTATTTAATGAACAACTCTGATTAAGTTTGTTTTGTTAAATTATGAGATCTGAATCATACTATGAGACCTGTACAGGCTTATGAATTTTAAGGGGTAAGGAAGTTAGTCCAATATGTATCAGCTTGACATCTAAATTATTCATCTTTTTTGCTAATGTGCTTATGGGTTGCTGGTTTGTTGCTTTAATAAAAACTGTATCATTGTGTGGCTACTCTCCTGTTGTCTTTGTCTGTAGCCTGGTGTTATGAAATAGCAGGTATTTGTAGGACCCTAATTTTTAGTCACTTGGATGTACTAACTACTCTTAAGACCAACTGATTGTCACAAAAAAAGATTTGAAATATTTATTTTGATGCACACAGTGTTTGGGGGTTTTCTTTGTTTTGGTTTTTTTCTGATTGTATCTGTTTTGAACAAAGTTACAAGTTATAAAAAAACAGAGAAAATAAAGTAAAATAGTTACATGGTAAGAACCTTTACTGTTGTGACAATCATAATGATATAGGAATAGGGTTTGCCTTTCATTAGTAGAATAGCTGTGGCAATCCAGTCTTTATCTCAGTAGATTTCTAGTCACAGTCACATTTCTTTATCTTTCTCGTTAGGCATTTAGACACTTTGAAAGTTCTTTAAAGATCAACATTAGGCAATTTATATCCAAGGAATTAGAAGAGAAATGTTGCTATGCAGACAATTACGTATTACATAGCACTATAAGGCCAAAGATAAGAGTTGTGAAGCCAAGGTATTCACGATAAGTGTGCATCTTGAAGAGCAGTTTTTAAAAAGGCCTTTGATTCATTGCCACTCTGATAGTTTTTCCTTTGTTCATGTTGAGTAATAGTTTATCAATTGAGGTTCTTCTACAGTAATCCAATGTACAAAATAAGTAAGGATAAAGGAAGAATTAAATGATGAAGAATGAAGTTATTCAGAGAAATAAATTAGGTTTGCTGTTTCTTTCTTGAAAAGATTTAAAATTTAGCTTCTATATTGTTCTTTTGCTACAACAGACATTTCTTATACTTACTAGAATTTACACATTATATCATTAGAGTTACCAGAATAAATAGCATTTACTAGAATTCCTAGATTTTGTAGCATTATCACTAAAATATGCCCAAACCAGAGGACAAGGAACCTGTTAATTAAAAAATAAAATATCTATGATATTCCAAGTTTGTTTCAGTAAGTGCAAGCTTGGAAAAATCTACAAACATTAGAAAAAACTAACTGAATATTTCTTCTTTAATTTAAAAATACTTTCCTTACCCAAACAAAAAAGTACCCCTAAATACAAACAAACCAGAGGATTCTCCATTCATAACAAGACACTGAATGGTTTTGTTCATAAAGTGAATTCATTTTCAATGTTGTCACTGTCAGCTACTGCCAGAACAATATCCCAGATTTTCAGTCAAGTTTGGGCCTGTATGGGTAAATAGATTTGTGTTCCTTTAAATGCCTTCATGTCACTCATGTAACATTTAATACGACCAGCTCTAAGGGTAGGCAACAAAGTTACAATGACAAAGAAGCCATTTCTTCATCATATGTTACCCAAGAAAATTCTTTTCCTGTTGAAATCACTAGCTTAACTCATCTAGTATTTTATAGAGAAATTTTAACAGTCCATAAGGTGAAGTATTTTCTATTCCCCCTTGAAAATAGGCTGGTTCGAGTATTAATTTTATTCACAAAAGGTTTCCTAACACACCCTATATTATATAAGCTATTTGGATTTATGATTCATATTTTTACCTCTCATTTAAAAGAAAAAGGAGGATTCTATATCTACTTTTTTAAATCATTAAATCAATAAGAAACAATTCAAGTTTAATGTCTATTCTCATAAAGAACAATCCATAACAAGATTACAATTTTACAACAAAACAGCTGAAACTAAACATTTCTTCAGAATTATATTGCCCCATACAAACTTTTCACTAGAGTTCAGTGTATCCCCAGATACACAAACACCGCAGCTTGCAGCAGTGACTTACTGCACCAAAGACTCATCACTGGTCTTATTCCTCATTTAAGAAAAACGTAAGACACTGCAAAAAGCAGCAAAAAAATCGCTTCAATTATCCTGGTTTATGTCTAAGAAAACAAAGGCCCAGGAAAACAAGGAAATTTAAATGAAGCGTCCTTGATGTAGAAAGGATCTGAACTGGGATTGCTGAAGTTTGGATAGTGTTGGGGTACAACTGTGCAGACTTTGCTTTTATTACTAAACAAAAGTAAGTGCCTTTCCATGACAGTGAACAAGTGTCATCTGTACTGGACTGTAGGGCAGCCCCAGGTCAAACACAAACTGCCGCAGTACAAGAGGAAGGCAAAGTTTTCCCTCTGCTTATCAGAAATTAAGGGCTTCTGGCTAATGCCTCCCAAACTACTCAACACAGGGTTATAATGGAAATTTCCCTCAGTTTTCACTCTGGATTTATTATTGTAGCTCCACAACTTGGAGCTGCTGCAGGACACATTAAAGTCATACAACAGCGTTTTCCCTGAGTAGGTGTACTCAGCTTATTTAATAAAGATTATGAGTGACTGCACCCCTTTTCTGGCTATGACACAACTCAAGGATAGAGAATTTTAATAGCATATTAGTCATCTGCCCAGAGGTGAAGTATTTCATAATGAACTGAAAAGCCAGAAAATTGTGTCTATGTGTGTGTTTTAATATTACTCTGTTCGTACTAATGAAATTTATGCATAGCACCACAAAAACTGATGAGTGTACATCCATAACGTGACTGAAGATGTTGCAGGTTGTGTTAGGGTGAGGTGTTAAATTATTTATTACATGTCAAGTTTGGGTTTTTTCTTTTAATTGCTTTCTTGGTATTTTGAAATTATTCCTGCATTTAGTATGAAGTTATTAGCATAAAGATCAAGGTAAATGTCACATGTTTTTGTTCCTACAGGTATTATGTGCCTTGCCCAGTGAAGAAGGCAAAGGCAGGAATATCCTAAAACATCTGTGGGCAGCAAACTCCGATTTTTTTCATCTTTTAAAAAACAGTAGGCAAGCTAGGTCTGCATACAAGTGAGAGGGAAGCAGGGAAGGACGTGGTGATTCAGAGAACTGGCAGTGGAATAAAAAATATGTGGAAAATTAGTTTTGCTTGCAGGCGTAAGGGTGGGTGATGGCACGGCTGAACTGCTTGCTCACCTTTGGAGCCAGCAGCCCTGAGGTTTGCCCCGTGTACCTCACAGGTGCTGGGCTTGGCTGTGGCTCATGTAGGGGCACCATGACAATTGCTGAGCTGACCTCGTCCTTGCCCACAGGCCACCAAGGCGGCACTGCTAGTGAGCACCAGGAAGCTGGTTTCCCCAAGTTCATTGACTTAGCGTTAGTGTCTACACTTCTGTGCTTCAGCCTGGTGATGAGGAGAAATAGGAACATGCCTTTTACGCACAACTGGGAGTGGAAATCAGCTCAGGGTCCAGCAAGCCAAGAGGGGCCAGGAGATCTGCAATCCTGATTCCTTCGTGTGAGAGGAAGTCTTCCCATTCTACTGAAATATATATGATGTGTGCTTCTCAAAATCCTCCATAAAAACAGGTCTTGAGAGCCCCATGTCTGGTAAGCCTTTAATTCTTCCCATGGAAACAACTGCTCATTTTGGGGTTTTGCTGGGGGGGCTTGAGAAATGAGAGATGGCTCCCTTCGGCTGGAATGCCTCCCCCACTGGAGGATTACTCACAATGCCTGGGTGCCAGCCAGGACCTGGATGGCAGGGTGCTGCCTCGCAGGTCTTGTGCTCCTCCTGCAAGTATAGATCTGCAATAGCTGGCACATTTCCTGCTGTTCTGAACTGCAATCCCCAAACTGGGTTGCCAAGCATGCAGGAGACCAAAAATGTCCACCTTCTTCTTCACCCAGCCTTGTGTTGAAGGCATCTGGTGCACAGTCAGGGAAAAGCTCACAAGATGTCTCTAATGGCCATCAGTTCCCTGATGGGAGACATCAGAAAGGGAAAAAGAAAAAAAATAGTCTTCTGTTTTGCACTAAAGGTTTTTTAAAACTCATTGACAACGCCTTGGGAAGTGGACAATAAATTGATGCCTTTACATAAAATTTTCTGGATTTTTATTGAATAGGTTTAACAGGATTTTTACCAGATTTTTAACAGTAGGTATACTGTTGCACGAGAACCTTGTGATTATGGAGCATTTTAAAACCTTCAGTGATTTTCAGGTTTTCCTCCAACTATCTCCATGGGAAACTTTATTCTTCTTGTATAAGTAAGGAGAGGGTATGACAGCCTTAATAGTCTCTTGTTCATCTTAGTGCGCAATGCTTTGTGATTAGCAGCTGCACATTATTTTAAGGAAAAAATAGTAAAAGCTACAGACACAAACAAATGTGCAAGTAGCTACTGTACGTAGCTCTGCACATGCTTAGAGCAAAGGTGTGCTTAAATGTATTACTGCACTGAGATATGACAGTACAAATTATCTCCCTAATACCAAAATTAGGATTGTTAGACCAGCTCAAGTCATGTGTTTGGTGTCTTAAGGCAATGTTACTGTAATTTATTACAATTGATGTAAAAACCTTATATATAAATATATATAATATAAATGTATTTATACATTTATATTTGCATTTATTATTACAAATTTATTAAAATGGATCATATACATTCAAAAATACCCGTGCTCTTAATCACCTCCACAGTAGAGCTATCCACTTTTTAATTTTCCAGAACATGCAGTTTTGTAGAACCAGGCTTGGTAGACCTTTTAGTTGATTTTGAATTTCATTCAAAACAAGCTCTCCTTATCTTTATTTTCTTTTGAGTCATGCTCAGCACTGATAGTCTTGTAAGGTTGAACACAAATATTGTGCTTTTTTCAGGTTTGGGGGTTTACAGAAAACCTCTTTGCAAAGCTGGCAGTCTTGGTCCTGAACATGTCTCATGCATGAAATTTCAGAGTACTTGGAGTTTCTCTGTGCCTAGTGAGGACAAAGCATATTCACTTACTTGTGAGAAGACAGAATTCTTTGGCTTGTTGAAAATCACCTTTCTGAGTGCATACCCAGGCATATGAACACTGTAAACTGTTCTTTCCAGAAACTAGTGGAAATAATATAAGAAATTAATTTATTTTCACGTTAGTATTATATTTATGGAACTCTAACACACTTTTTTGCTGGTTTAGATCAAGTACATAAAGTACATTTTATCTAACTGTAAGGAAGACTACTTTTCTGATTTTTAATTACAGTTCTGTCAAAACAGTCTCAAAGACAAATCCGTGCAGCATCAAAGCACAAAGGACCTGATCCTGTTATGCATTGACTAACATCAGAGATAAATCTTTCTGACTTCAAACAAAATTGGTATTAGACTGCGCTTCTCCAAATGCTACTTACTAATAAAGCACTATTAATAAAATATGTTGCTCCTACTTACATAAACCACTTTCACCTCGTGCTATTGATTGTTTTGAAAATCTCTCAGTTGATTTGGCTGGCAGGATGCTAGTAGGAAGCTCAGAGACAAAGTTCAACCCTCTAAATGTTTTTCTTCTGAAACTAAACAGTTTTTTTCCTTACATGACCTAATGCAAAAGCTTGCTTCCTGGGGCCTATACTTTGCATATCAAAACTCAGTTTTTCTGTAATATTCCTCCTGATTTATGGTTTTAGGAATGATTCAAATAAACTCCCTTTCTGTTTTGTGGTTTGTGGTGTTTTTTTTTTTTTTCCAAGCAGACGTGCAAGTATGTGGTTCCAAATTTTTTCATTCTTGTTTTTTTCGGTTTGCTTCATATTGATTTTTTTGTGTCCCAAAATAGGTCATGATCACAAAGCAGTCAATATGCCCACTTTTCTTCTTTAAAAATTATTTCAACACCTAATAAAAAAAAATAATCATTGAGAAAGAGGAACCTACTCATTTGTACAGAAATCTTCAAAAGCCAGATGTGATAACAACCGTACATGATAAAATTTATTAAAATTTATTAAAATTTATTAAAAATAAAAGCATATTTCAAGCTTCCAGAGTATTTTACTGACAAATTAAAACAGCTAGTGATGCCAGAGTGGGCTATGTAAGCACCACTCTATGTAAGCATACAGTGTATGTGCAGGTCACAGTATTTACACACATAGATTTAATGAGAAAGTATGAACAAGCTCCCCAAGAAAGGCCGAAGATTTTGCAGGGAATTCTGTATCTCACTGCAAGAATAATTTACAGGCAGAAGGGAAGAAAAAGACTTAAGTCATATAACCCAGGTCTGACACAGTCCCAGACATCACATACCGTGACTTCTTTTATAAAGGATCCTACAGCAACTTGAATTACTTCTGAAATGTCTGTTAATAATGGCTGTAATAAATTAGGTTAAATGTAATGTCAGGTTTTTTAAGCATCAGTATGCTCTTATGAGTCATTCTTACTCATCCAAGGAACCTGTTTTTAGTGTAAAGGGATGGTAGATTGATGCACTGCAATTGTACCTATTTTGATTTTTTTTTTTTAGAAAATGACTACCTTGCTTACCATGCACCTACTTGTTAGGTGAGGAGGAATATGCCTTATAATGTTATAAATTAGAGTAGGAATATGAACTTCTATCACAGTATTGCATAGTCTTATGGACAATAATGGAGATCTGTCAAACCAAGCAATACCCAGTGTCTGCTCATCAGATCTACGCAGGAACACTCCCTTTCCCTACAACAAAAGATGTAAAATAATAAATGCTGTATTTCTTGTGATATTGGAAAGTGGAGAAAAAACGAACACCTAGTGTGCAAATGAAAAATATGCTAAGCATGTCAAGAAAAAAGAGGATGCATTTAATTTTGCAATGTCTTTGACCTCCCCATAAATGCAATCACCATTCTGCATTGCTGTGTGCAATTCTGAATAAGCTATACAGAAAAAAATAATAAAAAAAAAACCAAAAGTACTATCCAAACTAAAGTTCTTCCAGAATCCAGTGTCTTGAATTTGTGATAAAAAGGGTAAAAATCTACTTCAAATACATCACATTTATAAGAACATTATATACATGGAAGAAACAGAAGAGGAGCAGCTGAGGCACTTCAAAGGAAACACCGCCACCTATTACGGGTCAAAAAATATATGCCCCATCCTACAGCTCTTTGGGACACAAAATGTGGACCCAAATCAGGAAATCTGGGAGCAGAACTAGGATGCCAAAGATCTGCAGGATAAAAATTTAATCCTGGCTATGACTCCCCAAACCCAAGAGCTCTGAGACCTGCAGAGCAGGAGCTTTACTCGAGGAGCTGCAGGCAGCAGGTACGAGCTGGGAACGTTCGTTCTGTACCAGACACTGGTGAGGAGGGTCCGACAGAGCCACAGCCTGCCCCTGAACACCAGTTTGTTCATGCTGCGGTTCCCCTTGCTACTCCAAATTCTATCTCTGACTTCGAAGCTTTATATTTTTTTTTTTTTTTTTTTTTTGAAATGACTCTAAGCGCTGTGGAAGAACCTGAGAAGCAATGGGAAAGAAAGTAAATGAAACTATTCTTTCAAATGTTACTGCTTGGGAGGACTCCAAAATAATGGCAAAAAATGGTTTTGCAGCACACAAAGTCTAACTTCAAGGAAAAGACACATCTCTTTTCATGGTTTTGGCTTTACTTTTGCTTTCATGTATACTTTTGGTAAATATAAAGGTTTGCATGTGCATATTTGTGTTTGGTACATACACAGAAGCACAGAAACATATAAGTTTCCTCTCTTTCCTTATTCACTCAAATGTTAATGTAATGGATTACATAGAAGCCTCTTAACATAAATTCAAGGTAAGTGCTTTTATTTAAATTGGTATCTGGAAAGAAATACCCTATCTATGTCCTGAGAAACTGCTGCAGGAACCTTTGGCCTAAAATTATTTCTCTGTAAAAATGGCCAAATACAGACGAGTAGAGACTGCAGTGACAAATACACTGAAAGCAAGTTAATTTGTATGAAATTTTTATCATTGTGAAAACGGTTCTCAGCAGTACTTCAGCATTGAATTAACATGCTAGCTTCTCAGCTTTTAAATGCTCATGGAACATGCACAGTGAATGTGTGAGACCTCTCACATTAGGGAAATCTTCAAGGCTGGTTTGGTTATGTTTACACTTGAGGTGATGTGTTCATCATGTAAAGACCCCAAGTAATGTTAAGTAGGCAGTGTCAGGGTTCAAACTGTGGTTGTATGAATGTTTTTATTTCAGCTTTACAGTGTCTCCCTGACATGTCTGAATTTTGCATTAAGTCAATATATAATTTATACACATATATACATACATGTGCATGTACAAGTTTGTATATGCTTATACAAAGGAGAGGAAACATTCTCATCCTTGTGATTCCCTGCTTGAGAGGAAATCTAACCTAGGAGCAATGGTCAGCATACCGACTCTACTTATTTCCAGAACATTAAGATCTGTTTTGATTTTTTATGACTTATGTGAGTCTTAGATGACCACATACTTTTACTGTTCTTCTATCAATCATAAGGAACAAGTAAAGTGAAAATCCTGTGATTTACTGTGATACTCCACATGTGCCAGACCTAGTTTTCAGCACTGAATATCTTTTTCAGTTAACATTCTCCCAATTTTCTTCTCAATGTAGACAGGATGTGCAATGATGCCTGCTTTCAAAATTGTTTTTTCAAAGCAATGTTTTTACAGACAGCGGAGTTCTGCCTTTGACAATGTAACATGCTTCAAATTTATCTCAGACATTACCAAGAACATTAAAACTGCAGCTATTTTTGCACCACACTGAGCACTTAGTATAAAGTATAAAATGGACTGTTTCAAGTCATACAAAAAAAAAAAAATTATTGCTCTTCAACTGATTTCTTGCCTGCCGGTATTTAGGGGAGAACTTTAATTTTGTACTGTATGGCTCACCAGAACTCAAATAAACATTCTGAATCATTTCAAAATTAAGTCATGAATGGAATAACTGTGCACTTTTCATCTAGTCTGGCATATGTAAGCATACACAAGCACTGCAAATGCAAATATTGCAGCTGCAGACAGTATTTACACATGTTAATATTTGCGGTTGGAATCTGTCATATTTTTGTCATTTATTTTATTATAGTTTGTCTGAATTATAAGTACAGCATCCGACTGGTAAGAGTGGAAAAGGAAGAAGAGTATAAGCAACAAGAACCAGCAGTTAGTTTATATCAAGCATAAAAAACTAAACTGTGATATTGCAACGGTTGACTTTTGTTGGCTTTATAGTCTGTTTTGCTGTTAACACTCGAATTATCCCTGCTCTTTCATAAATATCGAGTTTTGCAGGCTAAACTTCTCTATCCAAACAACATGTCCATTGCACAGAATAAAACCCTTCACCGGGACACCAAATGCACAGGTAACCTCGGAGTAAAGAGGATTGTGTGAATAAAATCCCATGAGCAAATAATTTCAAAGATCAGAACCTAGAGCTACATTCCAAATGTAGGAGTTGAAAGGCAGATTCTTTCTTACTTGTTATGTGACAGAGTGGGTTGTACTACAAGGTACTGTATAAGATTTTAAAAAAGCAGGAACTCGAAGGCAGCTGATATTATTTTAAAAAATTGGATTGCCATAAAGGCCATGTTTAATTTGTCTATAAATACTGTATTTCACTCATGCTAATTCATCTATTCATTGTTATACATAAACATGTATGAAATTTTGGGTTTGGGTTTTGGAAAAAAGAAAATACCAGAATTATACCCCCTCATATCTAAGTAACACTTCATTTTCTTATCCCTAATACGTTAGATCTGACAGCAGGTATTTTACAACTACAGTCATGCAACCAAGGTACTGAATGAGCAATCATACCAAACTTTGAAACAGCAAAGGAATAAAAAGTAGATGTCTCATGTTAGTACTCAGTATAAATTTTATTTAACATGGTAATTGAAAGATGGATCAAAGAATCAATATGCATAATTTTCCAGTTATGTAGTGAAGTCTGCCCACATTATTCTCTGAATACTCTGTTTAATTTTCCAGGAAGAAATCTCTCTAAATCCAGTGTTTTGAAAATCACAAGCCACACTGCTTGGCAGCTCTCAAGTTGTTCTGAACGGTAAGATAAAGTAGTTCTCTTTGTAAGAGGATTTTGGGGACTCAGAGCCCTTACCACATGTACTTTTCTGAGTATATGAGTAGTCCAACAGGAGCAAGTAAAAAAACTCCCATCCAAAATGTGTGGCTCAATCTGAGGCCAAGTATTACATGTTTAAGAGAGGAAAGAGAGGAAATTCCACAGTAGTGACTGGGGCACTGTTAGAAGGGTAAAGGTGCCAAGGCAGCAGCAGCTTCCCTTACCACAGCCCTGAGCTGCACCATTTAAAGTTGCCATGTTTGGTTTCAAGTCCATTACACATAGGGTCAAAGGCTGAAGAAAAGCACCTCTAAGATGACAGTGCTGGATTTGCACCATCACAGAAAGTCAAGGTTATGTTTGCAAACCCAAAACCTGATCATTATTTGGATCTTGAAGTCAGCAAATGTATCCCTGTGCTAAAAATTCCTGTGCCAGAAGCCATGCAATTGACTCAAAGCAAAAAGCATTTCAAGTGAATCACGCATTCAGGCAAGCCCAGACAGGACACTGTTAAGTATCAGTTGGCCATCATAATGGTTATCTCTCTTTAGGAACTTCAGTGTCAACAGAACCCTGGCAAACACAGACCTATCTCACATGCTGGGCCCAGACCTGTTCTCTTTCCCGTGGTAAAATTTCCACAGGTAGCAGTGGAAATTTTACCTTTAAGGTCTACTTGGCTCTATCATTCATATGGAAGTCAGAGCTGAGCCTTCTGTAGAGAACGATTAGTTATACACATCTTGGTATTTCTCTGCACTGTGTCCTAGATAGAGAGACTCTGATGAAGTGTCTGGGGAACAGGGGGCAAAAGAAGAGGAAAAAAAAATGTGGTTTCCCTCCACTGATGCAGTTTATGCACCAGCTCATCAATTCTACTTCCTAACCACTCCTCTACAACCGTAGCTGAGTTACTCAACAGAAGTTTTGCACCATGCTCAACATTTGACTTCTGCCATCCTTAAATGCCAAGTGGCTAATTCACAACAGGCATCAATAAAAATGCACTGCTCAGCTCTTAGAAGTGCAAGTGACAGTTCTGTCACCAACAGAGCGGGGATGGACTCTCTCATCCACAATACGCCAGAACAGATAGATTAAGTTTGTGCTCCTGTAGCTGAGCAACATCAGTTCAGGCTTATGGGAACATATCAGATGTCCATCCCTTTCAAGTCATTAGCTAAAACTCAATCCAGTTCTCTAACAAGTTCCACTAAAATCAGCCATAGGCTCTCTTAAAATGGAAATAAGCTGATGATGAGGCGGAGCACTAGTAGAGAAACTTAACTGATACCCAAGGTGGGAAAAACACCTTAAGTGTTTTATCTAAGGAATTATAGTGTTTTATCTTAAGGAATAATCTTATATCTTATAGTGTTTTATCTTAAGGAATTTTATCTATTTATATGTTTTTCTGTAGTTCCCACTGGATTTCTAATACCATATTCAATCCAGAAAGCTAGCTATCCTCCACCTGCAGGACTGTTTTGCTACTTTTACCAGAACTCAGATACTTCTCTTGCTCTGTTAAACTCCCCACTTGGCAGCAGTTGTCCTAAGAGAAAGCAGGTGTCTCTGGTGGGACGATGCTTTACACTTGTTCTTCATGCATAGCATGAGTTGTAAAACTTACCCATAAAAGCTTCAGAGGTCATCAGGTGGAATATTAAAGCAAAATCTTGCTTACAAGTAATCATTAATAGTTGCAGCTTGAGATATCACTCTGTTGTTTCATTGGCTCAACTATCCTGAATTTATTGTCAGCAGAAAACATTGCTTTGAACTCCTCCTAAGAATTACCACAGATTTGTTATGGTGCCAAACCCCTGCCATTTTCCATCCCACAGACAGTTGAGGGTGATAGATGAAGCAACTTTCAAAATGCTGCCTTGCCTCTGTGAAATTATGTGAATAATGGGATTGTTTTCCATGAAGCTCTTTGTGACATTCATTGCAGAAACTGCTGCCCAAAAGTCAACAGAGGAAACTCTGACTGTGGTCCAACATAATTAGTGCATAAACTATTGTAACATTTACTAACATTTAATTTCAGTAATAAATAAAAAAATAAAATGCATGTTGAGGTTTTAAATTAACAAATAAGCAATAACTAATACAAAGTATGTTCTATGTCATGAAAGTAGGATCTTATGAACAAATAGTAATTGTGATACAGGTGTAAACAAAGCCAAACCCAATCACAGTGGTCAGCAAACTACAAGAAGGTCTCTCTTGCCATGATCAAGTAGTGATGATGTTTCATCTTGGGCTTCAGTGATTAGCCAATATGCTGGATTTTGCTGAGTTACTTCCATTAAGAGGATGAGACGGTAATATGAATAACCTTTAGTTTTCTGGATATTTATTTAATAAAAACCATAGATATATACAAAGGTTTTTTTCTGGAATGTAACAGAACAAGAACAAAAGCATTAAATTTCAGTGAGCAGTGTGCTCAGAGGATTCAGCGTTTGAGAAGACTGTGTCAATTCCCTCCTCCCTGTGTTATTGCAATCAGGTAAATCCCTGAAACTACTCAATTTAGCTCTGCTGTAACTTTCCAGTCACCACTATTCAAAGCTGCATTTAATGACCCCTTCCACTCAGCCTGGAACAAAAGATGCCAAACATAGGTGCTGGGCCAAATCAAGTCTCCAGCTGTCTCTAGTTCACCATCTGATAGCTGGCAGGCATTGATATTCTCCAGAGTAACAATTCCATGCCTACAACTGCCTTTTCTTCCACTGAACCTGGCAAAACATCACTAGGTCTAACACTAGAAGTGTAGACATTCAAAACAGGTTCAGGTAGCTACATTTTACAGACAGGGATGAAAAGAAAAACAATCAGGAGGTATGATATAATTACAGGGTAATAAAACTATAAACGTTGTTAATACATTAATTTAATATCTGGCTTTCTCATCTGGCTGTACAGATCCACGTATCTCCCATTGTTTTCATCTTAGGTTGGAAAAGGTGATTTTTTTGACTGATGTCCTTCAATAGACACATTTTTTTTTTTTTCAACTGTGATACAGAATAAAGGGTATCAGAAATATCAGTGGGGGGAGCTCATCTTCCCATAGAGTAAGCAAAAAGCATAAAATAGAAACTCCCATCGTGTTATAAAGATTTAACTTATTGGGGTGTGAAAAACACTCTACTGAAGGAAAAATATTTATATAAAAGGTAGGGAGAGCAAAATGCTACTGCTATCACAAGAAATGTCCCTGACATACAACTTTCTGATTCCTTTCTGAACGTCTGTGCTGAAATTCCGAAATCCTTGGAAAACATTTTGCCTCAGACGAGACCCATAAAAGCACAATTGTCACAATTTTCCTCGATAAAACCTTGAAATTCTCAAAGCAAAGTTTCCATGGACAGCAGAGGAAAAATCATTCTAACCTTGATTTTGAGAGGGGCAAGGAAGTCAGCTAACAACAGTGCAGGTAGTGAGCAGAGATGATGTTTGCAGGAAGGGACAGTGTGACATAGGAGATCTGTAACACACGGCAGGAAGGGTTGGGTGTGAGAGAACAGAGCTGCAGGGAGAGAAGAGGATGAGATGCAGAATTTTTGCCAGGGAAGGACTGCTGAGGAGAAGACCACAGTAGTTAAGGATGCTTATGTAATTTGGAGAGGCATCAGGTGGTCATTCACCAAATTCAGAGGAGGACCAAACTTTACAGCCAACAAAAGTTTGCCAGTTGCTGGTTTGAATAAAGTGAGCAACATCAGCCTCTGAGAATACCAGACATTTTTATATCCCAAATGAGGCTGTTAAATGTGTTTTGATTTGCTTAATTTAAGCTACTACTCCAAAGAAGAAGCTCTGAGACTCCTTGGGAACTGAACACAACACTGTTCTTCATTTACTTTATTTTGTACTGGGAAAGTACAAGGAAAAAAATGCTTCAAATGAAGAAAGAAAAGCAATAACTTTTAAATGGCTGATCTTGAGTGTTGAAGAGAGAGCTTATGTGTCTTTTTCCTGTTACAACAAATGCAAAGCTGCCACAAAGCACTCCACCCCTTATTTAAAGCGAGAGTATCTGGATATGAAAATCACCCAACCAAAAGCCATTTATGCCGCCTACAGAAGACTGAGATATTCCAACTATGCTCTATATCATTTATCAACAATAGTATGCCTGTAATTAGCTGACGGTTCTGCTGAAGTCTGAAAAGTCTGTTGCAGTTTAAAAAAAAATCCACACCAAAAATCTAAACGCCAACCAAGAAACCTTCTGCAAACTGATATTAGAAAAAAATTGATACAGCACTGTTGGGAATTCTTTATAGGCCTAATCTGAATAATTTTGAATCTCTATTAGGTAGAACAGAAACCTCTGAATGACAACATGTAACATAAAAACAAGTAAGGCATAAAGATAGGCAGTAGAGCAATAAGGTTCAGGATTACCCTGCTAGGTTTAGGGAGATAATCCCGTTTTGTCTCTGCGGGATGCAACGAATGTATGCTACTGTGGATTTCATGGTATCCCTCAAAGTTTACATTTTGCTTTTCTGCATAATTGTGTGTAGAAGTTGAGAAGCACTGTGTTTTTCAAATTACCAAATGCCCCTTTGCAGATTATCACTTTGAAAGTTTATTATTTAAGAATAAATAATCAGAGTGTCTGATCAGAGGACACATCATACAACTCCTCAATGCAGGCAGAGATCTTCTCAAAAGATTTTGCCCCCTGATTTCTTTTGGAGAGGACACAGTGCTTACTTACTTTTCTAACAACAGCATAACATCAGCTTTGAGCAATATTTGAAAAGAATATGAAGAACTGCATAGAAGAGGAAGCAGCTGAAAAACTGAAATTTCGCCTGCTATAAAATTTTATATTGTCGGCACTTTCCAGAGTGACTGTGAAAAGGATCACAGTGCTCTTCACTAAAATGAATTATCCGAAAAAATATTGTCACAGTTACTTATGAGAATTACAGTACTTTTTTATCATACCACCTTAAAAGAAAAAGGAAACTAATTTAAAAAAAAATCTATAGAGAACTCAAGTCAATAACATTTTCATAAAGGTTTCTCTATGTGTATATATAAAAATATGTATATACACATAGATTTTATATATATATATATATATAAAAATAAACCTCAGCCTTACCTACGGTGAAAAATCTTGCAGTCATATAAGAATGAGGTGAGAGCCCTTACTCATAATGAGAATCAGACCACGAGAGGAAAGAAAGTGAAATCAGGAAGCTAGTTCCTACTTGAAAAACCACAACTGTGAGGAAGGCTCTAAGTTTGTCTATGAATCAGCCAAACATCTGATCTCTGGGAGCAATTAACTACCTGAAAATAAATGCATCTGGAACATTTTTGTGGAATACGAGGTAGGAAAAAATTAGAAGCTACATAAATAACAAAGCTCAGGAGCTTTTGGTAGATAACTTCTGTAAATTGTTCAATAATTCCTCAGTAAAAATTAGAGACTGCTAAACACAAAAAAAAAAAAAAAAAAAAAAAAAAAAAAAAAAAAAAAAAAAAAAAAAAAAAAAAAAAAAAAAAAAAAAAAAAAAAGAAAGTGAAGATTTTAGCAGCAACCAGTACTTTTTGATCTACACTAGTAAAGGAAAAATGAATTGCAGAATTACAGAAATTGTAGTGTTGCATTTTTTAAAACAAAAGTGCTCCAATTTAAATTGTTTATATGTTTTTTTAGCACAGACATAGTGACCAGCTGGAGTGACGTTTTCCTGCAATACACATATAAGATGGATATTTCTTCACAAACTGACAAGCAGTAGGAAATACAAATAAAAGCTGAGATAACATTCCTAATTTGCACAACTACAGCAAAAAGATAAGTCCAGGCAAATCTGGTTTTCTTTCCTTCAAAGTGATGACTGTGACACTTACATGCAAAAGAAACAGGAAATATGTATGGTCTGAACAAGATATTTACTTACCCAGTTTTGTACATGGTACTACCATATTTGTGAATAACAGCTTTATCTTATGTAGAGTATTTAAAATTGCTTTAATTAACTCAAAATATGAAAATTACTTATAAAATTTTTAGGTATGTTACATATTACAGAATTAAAAATATTAAAAATACTCACAGAAAGAAATGGCCATTTTATTGCAAGTAACTTAATTCCTTCAAACTAAATAAAGGAGCCAAAGCTGCCCCATCCAAAGGATGCATTTTCCTCTAAAACTGAGGGTTTGCAGAGCTGGCTGCTTTGTTTGCTTACGTCAGTCTACAGTGTGGATACTTTCAAATTGGGAGGACATTTGCATCCTTTATAAAGATCAGATTCCTGGCTGTGAAATGACTATTCTTTGACTTTGGAACATTCAATACTGTCCCAAGACACCAAAACTAACTGATAGCTAAAATCACTGTGATGATGATGATGATGATTCCTTTAGTCAGCAAGTCCCTTTAAGAAGTGTTACAAAAATACAAAAAAAAAAAAAAAAAGTATTATAAGGGACTGAATTTAAATGGTACTTCACCAATTGTATAAAAAGGAAATTAAAATAAATTCTGACCTGCTGTGAATATGAATGCTGTGCTCTGCAGTTTGCTCCTGCTGCTAATAGATTTCAAGGAGAAGACAGTGCCAACTGCCAAGCAGCTACATATCCTTATCACAGAAACACATTATTACAGCAGACAGCAATCACACAGAAACATAGCATAAAGTAAGTTGTCACAGTTTCCAAAAAAACCTATAATAGATGACTCTAAGAAGGAGGAGTGCAAAAAGTGCTGTGGAGATGGTAAAATCAGACTCTTTCAAGCGGAAACCATGAATGTAATATAAAAACATTTTGTTCTAATCTCCCATGCCTTTGACTCTCTCACTGGTTTCAGCCCTGATGGATGCATGTGTCGATGGAAAGCTCTGTGTGCACAGCATTACACAATGGCTTCCCCTGGGCTGCAAGTGAACTTTGAAGGACATTAGTTGAAGCAGTTCCGTAGGAAGACATTTTGGTATGGAAGGAAGTCCTAGGGACTGGAAGTCTCTCTGAAGATCACTGAGCACAGAGTAGTTACACGATGCCACAGTGGGTTGCCACAACACAGAGAGGGATTCCTGGACCACCATTAGGACAGAGGTTGGAGGCTTGCATGTCCTGTGGTACAAGGAGGGTTTAAGTTTCATGGCATAGCAATTCCACAAGAGCATGGAAGGAGGAGAAGATGTCACAGAACTTTGCAGTTGGAAAAATTTCAACAGGAACAGGCCAAAAGCTAATACCAAGGTTTTACTGCACCAGTATAGTGTGGAAATTTAGCCCAAGAGAGCAAACTTGATGGAGACAAGCTAAAATCAATTTTTTTGTACTTTTCCCTTGTGCAGCATAGCTGGAAATCGGTCCCTCTTCAAAAACAGTTGATGCTGGACAGCAGTGCAGGATGGTAAAGCCATTGTAGATTTTTGCTTCTGTGGACACAGGACAGTTATGACTCCTCTCCTGGCTCTTTACAGACAGTACCACCTCCTGAATGTGATCTCTCCTTTAAGGCATTACCCAGTTCACTTTTCATTCATGAAAAAGTGATTTTCTTTCTGTTCTAATTTAGATCTTTCTTAGATCAAGCAGTTGCTTGCCCTCCCCCACTTCAGTCTATGGCTAAGCTCAAGGTCTATTGATGTCTTTGACATTCTGATCAGTAGCCTATTGGCTTGACTGTAGGTGCAGTCTGTTAAGATATGAAATAAAACCTTCCATTCACAACTTCTGACCACAGGACTTCAGTCTGAATGTGCAGAGATCCAGACTCAACTGCATGCAAATCATCCATTTTATTATACAATATATTCACCTTCACACAGAGGTCCCAGGTAGAGACATCAGCTGGAGGGGCAATTTTTAGGGAATGGGAGTGGGGAAAAAAGCTTCCCTGCTGTACATGATTCAAAATAGGGCAGTCCATCAGAGCAAGGCGGACAACCACAGACCTTTCCACTCAAACATACAGAGCAGAAGTGTTGGCTATTGGGGTACATCTTTCTGTTTTTCAGTCCCTCAACAGCACACAACTTGACAAAAGCCTCCCGTGTCCTCTATTGCCTCCTTTGAGCAGCCCACCCATTCCTCAGGCACCCCTCATGCATCGCTGCCAACGTGGTGCTGACTGTCACCGGCCCCTTATCCTTAAGGAGATTTACTCCAAGCACACCCTATTTCAGCTACAGCTAGACTGTGGTTTTATTCCCCATGAAAAGGATGGTGTGTAGGTGGATTCTGAAAGGTCCTGAACTCCCCTCTGTTTTGAACAAACTCTGCTTCTGTACACCAGTGCTGAGAGGTGCTCCTGGTACTGACAATGAAGCCAAATCCCATGCTTGGTTATGGGACCTTCTACAGATACCTCTGGCAGAAGGACTGGATTTTATACGTGCTTTATCAATAACTCCTTGGACATCTTCTCCCCATCCCCTTTTTTATATCTTCTATGGGCTGGGATTCCATTCTACAATGTCTGCACAGGCCCTGTGAGAATCAACTGGGCCATCCATGTATTTCTACGAAAGAGAGTAACACACGGTTTTCTGACAGATTTTTTAGAGCTAATTTACCAGTTTATACTGACTGTCTCCTAACTCACATACCATCATGTCTATTTGCTTATAGAGATGCAGATATAACTGGTGGCAGGAAATCTGCATGCAGATCCCAATTTTATCTAATTTATGAATTTTCTCTCTTATGATCCCTTCACTCCTTAGTACCATGCTGATTTACTTTTCTCCCTGTAAAAAGTTTTTATTGATAGGGAGACAAAACTTGTCAGTGCAGTGGCAGAGAAAACCTGACATCTATTCCATATGGCCTCTCCTTTTAAATTCCCTTAAAAATGCTGTCTCGTGTTACTTCTGCTGGGTTTTGTTGTGGTTTGTTTGGAAGGATTTTTGTTTGGTTTTGGTCTTTTGGGTTTTTTTTGTTTGTTTGTTTCTTTGGTTTTTCCCCATAAAGGCCAGCCATTACTAAATGATGGTAGGGAGACAAGTCCAGATATGCTTTGTATTAACTTTCATTCCCCTCATTTGATTAGCAACCATTCTGGGAAGAAAGTATGGAGGACATTTTGCACATGCTGAAATTTTCAGAGGTGTATTTACTGTGTGAAAATACTTTTGGAGATTTCTTACCTAACTGAGGAGAGAATTGACACAAAATCCTAGATGAGATAGATTCCGCCCCAAAAGACACATGACTCAATCCAAAGAACACTCTGCCATGTATCTGTCATTCTGGAGAGCCTTCCATGTACCTGAAGCAGTGTCTCATG
Source organism: Empidonax traillii (assembly GCF_003031625.1). Taxonomy (NCBI): domain Eukaryota; kingdom Metazoa; phylum Chordata; class Aves; order Passeriformes; family Tyrannidae; genus Empidonax; species Empidonax traillii. The sequence goes on along the minus strand of NW_020955301.1, from coordinate 997,259 downwards.
AAAAGAGATTTGTGCTAATGCACAAATGTGATAGCAGATGTTTCATGGGGTCATAGCCCCAGGGAACCCTTATGTCACCAAGAATCCCCAGCCTATTCCTTCTGAGGTGTAAGTACCACAATCACCATTGCTCAGCTCCCCAGCTGTGAAGCAGCAGCACAAATCCTGATTTGAACTTGGTGATTACATATGGGCTGTCTCCTCAAGGCCACTCTCGGGGCCAGATAAGCTGCCTATGCAGACAACAAACCTGTCAGTGCAGTCCCAAATTCAGGCAAGAACTGCTTTCCTTGACTCTGTCTGGTATGTGCTTGTGCTGTCTGGAGGCCATCAGGTTCTCTGAGACAGGCTGTCCACAAATTGACTGCAAAATTGCTATGTGGAGAGGAAGATCTGAAAAACTTGCTTGTTCCCAGGCCTTTCTCAGTCACCTGAAAGTAATGTTATGGCAAAAACTCATCTTTGGCAGCTGAATCTCTCTTGTAGTAAACATTTTGAGTACTCCTTGTTCTCAGACAAGACAGTCACATAACTCTATTTGTAAAAAGCCTGGCAAGCCAGAAAGGGCTTTGTCCAAGATGGGAAAGCAACATGAACACCAGTTTGAAATCTAAATGTAAAGAGCTGGATGTGCTTCAAGTCTTCTCCTTCTGTCCCAGGGCATCTACTCATTGCTGACAAGTCACAGACCCAGTAACAAGATCTTCTGGTGACTCATATCCGTGAATATTCCTGGCATGTAACATCTAGTGAGTAAGTCCTCAAATGAGCTTAGTCATGGTGTCACCAAGAGGAGAACTGAAAGTCCTGCAGAAGGATGTGTAAGAGACGTGAGCAATGCATAGCAGTGTGAGCACATGGGAAAGTACATAGTATTTTATTCAATTCCTTCCACGGGACATTAGAAAATCTGTGACTTTTCTTGATTTTTGTAGGTGGACCAGCTGTGCAAGGGAAAGCAGTCCATTGGGAAACCACAATCTTGTTTGAGTTGGATAGGAAAACCTGCAAATCTTTCACAAAAGAAGAGGGGGCCCATAGAAATGGCTCAGGTAGCAGACTTATAAGGTGTTAGGGAATAGGAGGATCTCCAGGGTAGAGGTGCAATAGCTAGATGCCTACTGACTGCACAAAAGGGGACTTTTGAGTCCTAGGTTATTAAGACATAGCTTCAAAAACATACAACTTACACGTATGTGTGAGGCAGGTTGATCAGGAAAGTATTAGGATGGGAATATTTCAAGATGCTGCTATTTCATTAGAAAATGACAGTTCATTGAAAGAACATATTTGCAAGGAAAATTTCTGGAACATTTGGTTTAAGAGTTTGAAATTAAGAATATTTTTTTTTAACTTGGAAAAAAGTCTATAATGTAAATAAAACTAAACTGAACTTGTTTAAACTTAATTTCTTTAAGTATAAAAGTCTTTTCTTTGTAAGTGATGAAACCTGTATGAAGAGTTCCAGTGCTATCAAAACATCTCTAACAATATAAAGCATCATTAGTTTTCAGTGTTTATCTGTAAAATAAATCTATATGTTTAATATCTGGGAGAAATTAAGTGTTATTTAGCTCATTTGCAAGCTGTACTCCTGATGCTCTGGTTAGAAAATACTATGGGTGAGCAGACAGAAATATGACTTCTGTCTCATTGCAATTTGAAGGTTAGAGATCTTCTGAAAGAGAAGCCCGACCTGACTCTTAATTTTATCACTACTTGTCCACCCCAACTCACAATCAATATGCTGTTTAGACACCTGTCCAGAAAAACAGAAATAAAAATCAAATACAAATCTAAATCAGATAAAGTGAAGCTTGAAACAGCTGAATTACCAAAGGGTTTGGCAAATAAATAGAAGTATGGAGTACAGTTTCTTTTTTAAGGAGATGGAGGAAGGAGGAGGAGAAAAATCCCAACTGCAAGAAGTATTACCTGAGTCATCATGCAATTAAAATTTGTGGGTTAAGTTTGGGTCTGTTCCACATGCTTTGCACCAGTTCCACTAGTAGTATACAGTTCAAAACCTACCTCAGCTACCCATCAAACGATGCCTTTGGCATAAGGAAATCCCCAAGAGTCAGTTTTTCAACATTCCCTCCTGAGCTTTTTTTGTGAGGGGCAGGGCTAGTGAAAGGGAATGTGATTTGAGACACCCACAAAGTCTAATTAGTCTCACTCCTGGGGTGGTCCCTTGGGGACACAGACAGTGGATGTTAAATTCACTACCCCATGGCTACCCTAATTTACACTAGTAATTGTTATCAGGTAGCATCAAAATATGGCACACAAATATTATAAACCAGAGACTAACCACAGGAAGAGAGCAAGCTTCACTTTGTGCCTGCAGGTAAGATTATTCATGAATGCAAAACTAATAGACTGATTCTTTTAAAATAAGTCTCTTCCTTAGATACACAAAAGGGGCTGAGTTTTGACTGAATCCACTTAACTTGTGCTGAGTTAAGACAACACTCGAGCAAGGAATGTGAAAGGAGAAGACAGAAAAAAAGGATGAAGTTGATTCAACAGGATCTTTTTTAAAGATAAGTGATACTATCCAACAGCATGAATGGGTAATAAAAGGAAAGGAAGCAAGGAAGACGGTTCTGCCTTGCCACTTTCAGGACTTTCTTGCAGACCCAGATTTGCATCCTGTCAAAAGCCTTGAAAGATGTGTCAGAAGATGTACAATAGCATACAGTATTGTGAAAGCACCACAAAAACCAAAAGTCCATCTAGGACAAATAAGACATCTTAGAAAGATTCCCAGTGATGCCTCAGAGCTTTTTGGCTTTTTAATTATTGTAGATTTTAGAAGTAGTTTTGTAGTGAACATAGATTTTAACGTAGCTGTATTTTATCGCTTACCCTTGACATGGAAGTTACACATACCCAACTCTGTTACCCCGTTGCATATCAATCCCTCTAAATTCCATTAGCATGTTTAGTCTTCTTTTCAAGGTAGAATTGTAGAAAAACTCCCCAAGGCCTGAACCAGAAGATATGATACAGGCACAGCCACCTCCAAGCCCAGAACTTTGGAGGAACTCCAAGAACAGTGCGTGCTGCGAAGAAGATGAAGATGAGGAAGAAGGGGTCCTGAAGACTCCAAACCCAACTCCTGAAGGGGCCTGTCAGGGGGCCTGAACTGGAGATTGAACAAATCAGGATTGAATGGACCTCATTATAAAATCATAGAACCCCTGTTTGGGTCGTCCTGGGTGGTATGTATTCCTCTAGGCCTAAGGACTCATTAAAGGACCAGCTCTCTTTATCGTGTCTCATGCACTAAATTGGCCTGGAGTCTTTTTCTCCGTGGTCTCTTAAGGCAACACAGTAAGTCAGAATACTCCTTGAAGCCCAAACTTTGCATAGAGAAAGATGTTCTGTTGCCGTCCCCCACCCTACCACCAGTACAAAAATTCCCAAAGCCCTGCACTCCGCTGTCAGCAAGTACCAAACCATGCCTTTATGAAGACAGCAAAACAACTTGCTCCTAGTACTGAAAATTTTACCCAAATAATAACAGAGAAAGATTATCCAAGGGGGGGGGTGTAATAAAAATAAATAAATTTGGTAATGAAAGCTGTATCCCAGTATGCAGTTTTTGCTGAAAGTATAACACATTGGAGCCTGCAACTTAACATTCATGACTGATATAGGTCAATTTTGTTGATTTCTCACCAGACATCCTGATTAATTAGTAATCACTAGTTATTAAATGTTAGCCATATAATAGTATTAGTCACATAAACTAACATATATCAGCAATCACCCTGAAACTACATGTTTTCTCAATTGCTTAATTTGAATATACACACCAGCTAGCTTAGAAAAGGAAATACAAAAAAGTCTTAGCATAATGGAAGGATAAATTTCTGTGCATGAGCGCATATAATACTTTTATGTATATATTCACACATGCACAGACACATACCCAAAAATACTTCTCTGAAGTGTAGTGAGTTTTGAAGAGAACTTGGCGTTACTGAAAGATTCATATAAACGAACCTGAGAAATGGTTGTCAAATAATGCACACTAAGGTAAAGAACAACATATACAATACTAAATACTTTGAGCTTACTGAGGTGCTTGCTTGGACTTGCAGGAGAAACCTGAAAACTGAGATACAGTCAGTACGAAATAGTACTTAAGAGTACGTGTTTTTGTCTCCTATTCATGCATATTTTATCATTTATGTTAATTACAAATTTTAACGATGGGTAATCTTCAAAGAAGTATAGGAAAATATCTGAGAAGTTAAATATAAGGAATAGATTGGGTAGAGTCACAAATCAAGTGGTGGAGTGAGGAAACAAACTTGGCTCTGTAGGACAAACACAACTGCATGAGGGGGCTAAATGTGGCAATGAGTCAGAGACAAGGCAGATTTTCTCCTAGGGGAAAGGGAGGGGAAGATCAAGGACTGGTGCAGGGAGGCAATCTGAAAATAAAGAGTTTGTCTGGCATGGAGAAGAAGAAAGATTTAGGAGATCTGGGGGTGGCAGAGCAGGGATGCAAAACCATTGCTGAAATGACTGAAAATTCAGATTTTGAGATCTGCAAGTCATCATCTAGAGGCTTGTATTCCTCACTGTTGTCTGTAGTGTATCGGATAACACCTATCTCAAGGTTTCAGTTAGGAGCCCAAATACAACTTGAAAAAAAAATGGGTTTCCAGAAAATGAACATATGAAAAACATGCAGAAAAACAATGGAAAGATTCTCTTGGACTTCATCGGTACAATGTGTCTCAAGCTTGACCACTACTGCTTTGAAAGAAAGGAAGAGAAAAATGCCATCCTAAGTCATTACACAGAGTCTTGATGTTTTATAACTGTATACTCACCTTAAGTAGCATTGCTTAAGTACAGTCCTTGCCCAGTTTCCAGCAAACAGATGAGAACAGATTGAAGACACAGTGATGACCTTGTAATCAAAAGGAAAAGCCATTGGTTGTTTACATCCATCCATATCTCGGTCAAAGAGCAGGGGAACACTGGACCCTTTTAAATGACAGGTTGCAACTGGATCTATGTCAGAAGACAAGAGGAGAAAAAGTAAACTCTTTGTCTGAATGTGCATTGGTCTTTCGAAATTATCATGGTGTGTGACAACTACAGCAGGGCCCTGCTGCATTAGCTGGAGGAGGACAGAGAAAGGAATCAGACGCCCTTCATCTCCTTTGCTGTCAGAAATGCTGCTTTTAGCCTGAACCTGTGGGAGTTCTTGTTAGGTGTCACCTCCTGCTTCTCTTGCTAAATGTACGAACACTGAGGCAGATGGATACGAACAGAAACATTAGACAACTTCCCTTCTTACAATTTGGAATGACAATCTGAGATAACTCCATCTCACTTTATAGAAGCTAATTCAGAGCTGAATTTTATTGAACACTGGAGTTTGGATATTCTTCATCTGTTAATATTATGGTTTTCAATTTAATTGACAATTTTATTCAAGCACTATTGGATGACTCATTTGATGAATAAGGGCATCAAATAGGTCACTTGATGATTAGTTCTTCCAGACATTCAAAGCTCTTGTCATTTTCCATCAATATCAGAAAACTTTCTGATTTCATTATATGCAGAAAATTTGGAGTTCAGAGTGAGAGACACAATAAACCATCACTGTCGTAATGCATCTTACTTAGTATAGTCAACAACTGCAAGTTCCTAAGAGAAGGAAGCCTGAGGGTGTTCCATGAGAAGGCCAAAGCATCCATGAGGCTTCCCCATGAAGAACACTGGACAACCATCATCCCTGCTTTTAACTGGCACTGCCCCTCAGTTGTTTCCTGAGGGTTGCAAAATAAACTACTGATGATTTGGAGGAGTTAGGACAATCCCTGAAATAAGGTCCTTTGAACTGATACATTCCAAAACACAGAAAATAGTACAGCTGTGCAGCAGACCGGATTATCATATGAACAAAATGCATTTAGAGATAACCACTTTGTGTTAAACACAACCCTACAAAAAAGGAAGCATCTCCACTTTGCTTCTTGTAGAAGCACAGAAAAAAAAAAATTTGCACATTAATATCCCTGAAAACTCCTTCATACTCTCATTTATCTCACGGAAAAATATATTTATTTTTTTATGACTAATATAAAACAGCTAAAGAGGACTAGGAAATTGAATTCAAATGCACATATCTATAGCTTTCCTTGAACAGACCAGGTAGCATGTGAGAACAGGGATCTCTATTAGGATAAGGAATGCTATGAGTATATTTACATGGCAAGAGCATGCACCAAAAATTGGCTTTAAACAAATAAAAAAATAATTCTAGCAGGGCTCAGTGAAAGGGACGACTTCAAAACATTTGAATTAAAGAAATCCTTTAACTGCACATTGATTTATGAGCTGTTGTATTTTCTTGGCAAAAAAAATTCCAGAAAAGAAAATACTAAACTCCAGTGCTGAAATACTATGACTAAAGTACAAGCCTGAGCAGCATCCGCATTTCATCTGTGCAATTTACTCTTCTACATATGCCTTCAACGAGCAGGTTAACACTAGGCTTGCTCTGCACAAGGACAAACTTCAAAGGTAATGTTGAATTCTGTAGACCATACAAATATTCTTTCCTCAAGGTCTGACTCTCTCCCTCCTTTTGCATTTTGCACAATAGCAGTTTACTCTGTAGGTCAGCAAGAAGAAATAACATCACAGCAAGACAGTGCTCATTATGCTAGCAGGTTACTTGTATGGGGAAAAAAAAAAAAAAGGAAGCTTGCCTGTATTTTAGTAAAGCAAACAAATGTTATGCAAGCCAAATGAGCAAATCCTTAGTAAGAGTAATAGTCTGCATATCACAAGGAGTTTATTAGAGGTGTTGCACTGCATAGTTTTTATTTTTTAAGTCTTAGTATAGCATGGGATGAATATCAACTACTCTCAAGTGATTTATACCTGCTTTTATGGGAAGAGAAAAGCCACAAGGTAGAAACTGTAGATAAAAATTTAGACTGGATGTCTATGTAGTTAAATATCCAAGCTCAGATAAGCAGAAAGTAAAGAATTAACTAAAAGCAGTACCATTATTTTTGATAATTAGAAAAAAATATATCTAACAAAAGGAAGGGGATCCAAACCCTAGAACAGAAGGGCTCATAGAAGATGATAAATAAAAAAAAGAAAGCGAAATCACTCAGATTAGTTTGAGGCTACTACAGCATACCTCTGTATTCAGTGGTCACATAAAGGTTTGGGTTGGAAGGGACGTCCAAGATCATCTAATTCCAACCCCCCTTTCCATGGGCAGGGACACTTTCCATTAGACCAGAGTGCTCAAAGCCCAGCCCATCCTGGCCTTGAACACATCCAGAAACTGAGCTCTGTGTAAAGGACAAATAATTTGTTGCACTTGGCAATTTTGGATGCCAGAATATGGCTAAAGTCTGAGTGACAATAAAAGTAATTATGAGAAAATTGTGCAGTTATGGGATAGTCAGTAAGTTCCTAAAAAAACAAAGATTATTTTGACAAAGTAAAACAAAAATAAGGGAAAAAGAGACTTGGGCTCTTTAACCTCTGTGTTGAAACTAATAACAGAAACAAAACAAAGTTATTATGATGACTTAATTTTTTAAATATTTTCCTCAGGGAAATACCAATATAGATTGTATAAATCCTTAAGAAGAGGAGAATTCTATACTCATACTAAGAAATAACATTTCATTTCTATGTTAATTGGAAAAGAGAAAATGTGTAAGGAGTTAGAAAAAATATAGACTGTCATCTAGAAAAGAGTACTGCCTACTGCAGAAAGTTCATGCTTGTGGTGTGGCTCATTTATCATAATCAAAGTAAACCTATTTTTCGCATGCAGTGTTATCAACATTAGTAGGCCAAGAGCTGAAAGAACCAAAAATTATCTAAAATTAGGCTCTGACCAAGCAAAGCACTTAGCTGTGTGCATAACCCTAGGGGCAATAGCAGTCCAATTCACCACAACAGCAATATGCAGCAAAGTGCCAAAGGGTTTTGCTGCACACATTTCAGTCGCACACTGAAAAACTTACACCCACAGGGAAAATTACTATGACATTTATTTCTTTATACAGTCTTCCTATGCAAGGATGCTTTGTCAAGAAAAAAAAAATTACAAATAGAAACCAAATCAATCGCTTTTTAAAAAGTCAGCAGGGACCCTTTTAAACCTGAAAGCATTGCATCATGAGGGTGGGGGATGGGGGGGAGACAAAATACTACTTCCTTTCTGCTTTCTCTCAACTAAGTATTAAATTTACCCCTTCAATGATTATTTTTGAGAGGGTTAGCCCTTAGTGAGATTTTCCTCCTGCACTGCCACAGCTACCAGCAGCCGTACCTACTTCAGAGACAGACCTGTCTGGAAGTTCTGAAGTCACAGATTCACAGATTGCTACTGTGATCCCAGCTAGCTAATAATACGGCTCTTCATCTTTCCAGAAAGATATGGGAGGAGTTAATTTGGTTTGCCCTAGGACAGGGTCAGTTACCAGACACTTCTGTAGTTGCTGCCCCCTTGGATCACATATTATCTAGTGATCTAGCATGCACACCTTTCTAGTCCAGAGAATGGTCCCAGGCCTTCCTCACCTGCCTCTTCCCAGCACACTTGGACAGGTCACAAGTACCAATTGAAGCACAGCGATGATATTTTGCTTTCAAAAAAATCACTAAATGAAGCACTTCATGTTATTTCATTTCATCTTAACAAAGAAGTATAAGGCAAACATAAATGTACACGGTGTAGGTAAAAAGGTGTTTTAGCACACACATACATGTTTTGGCACTAAGTATAGTGCATATACTTAAGAAAAATGTTTGCAATTTAAGTATGAGTTTGATTTTTGGATGTCACTTTCGACAGCAAAATTAGATCAGTCACAAAGGTCTCACCATTTTAATGTTAACATGTTTTTTTTTCATTTGCTAAGAATGAACAGGAGTTCTAAAGTATTTCACCTGCAAGAAAGGGTATATTAATATTGTAGTCATAAATTAAAACCTACATGCCTATTTCACAGATATTCCTTTTCACTCTCCCAACAGAGAACCTCAGGTCTGCTAGATACAGTCAGATGAGAAATTCTGGTTACAACAACAATGCTGAAGGTATCCATCAAATAAATAGTTTATGTTTGAAAGCCTAACTACAAGTCAAATGAAGACAACCAACAAGAAAAAGCAACCACTTTCCAAAACTTTGACAGTGTATGTCTGAAATAAGCCATAAGGACACAGAACAAACTGTAAATATAATGAAGTCTAACTTTATAACTTTACTGTGTTTATCTTGCAGACTTTAATTTATTGATGCAGTTCCGCAAGTTTTTTAACTCTTCGCAGATACAGAGGTTTCACGTAAGCCTCTGAAATTTCCGCCAGGAGGACAACTCAATGTAATCACAAACTTCAGACCTTGCTTACATGTTAGGATTTACAAAACTGCATATACGTCACCACATACAACTATCCTTTACAGATACTGTATTGAACTTCTCTTGTTCTCTTCACTGTTGTTTTGTAACTAACACAACCTACTAGTTGTTACAGACTCCAACCTTCGCATTTCAAGGATGTGTAGAGTTTCTGTTTTGCAGAGAAGTAAAGAAGAAAAAGGAGAAGTAGGCATAAAAGGTATCTTCGTTTCCTCTATCTTGATGGTCCAGTGCCAGTATGCAACAGATCATACACTAGGACAAAGAGAAGTTAATTACTGTGTGTAAACCTAGTTCCTTTTATGACTCATTCTTTCTCAACGAGTCTTCCTCATGCCAACTATTAAAGCAGTACAGTCATTGCATTTTTGATAATTAATACAAATTCCAGAGCTCTGCTGCCGTCAGAAATGACGATACCCATCCTATGTTAAAACTTGAATGTTTTCTTGCAGTTGTCAAAAGATACAGTTACATTACATTTGCTCCTTGATCCTGCAGTCTGTATTCATATAAGTGTTTAGTCTGATTAATGGCTTTGACACAGATGCCCTTGAGTCAAAACTGTTGCAATGTAAGGACTCTCTTCAGAGTGACAGTGAGCAAGCTTGTCCTGCACAACTTTTACCAGAGTTTGGAAAGGTACTTTATAAATCTTCACCATCCCAAGTCACACAATAGAAACATTTGGCTGCCTATTCCCCAGTATAACCTCCTATTACCTATTTGGCCTTCCATGGATACAGTTTTGAAACCTCTGCTCTAGACTTGGTACCGTAATACAAGTTAAGACATTCTGAACATTGTAAGCCCTTCATGCAAAAGCTGCACACAGGATCGAGTCAACACACGAAAGGCAGCAAGGAACAATCGTGCTCTCAGTCTATCCAGGGGCAGCCACCCAGATTTCCCACTTCCCAGAGACAGCAGTAACTACAGAAAACCCATCTACCAGAGATGGATTGACTCTTTTAAAAAAGAAACAGATCTGCAGTTTTACACTGGGGAGAGTTCCTGATTTCGTTTCGCCATGTCGCTGTCTGCTGTGGGTCTCTTGGAGGAGGTATCACACAAGTGTCATTTATCAGACACTCTCTGGCACTTCTAATAGAGGAGATGCACCATTCATTGCCAAATTTGTCTGTTTCCTCTTTGTGACACCAGCATTCTGTTACCATTCTTTTTTTATTTTTCTTCTTTTGTGCCATTTGCTTTGAAAATATTCAATGGGAAAGAGTTTAAAGACATGGTGGAGGAATCAGGAAAGTAACAAAATAATCTGTTACTCACCACTATTCAATTATTTAATTAATTTAATCAATTTATTTATTTAGTATAAGATAGCTAGATTGCATACTTTTATACATCCCATTACTTTACTCCTGTCCTTAAGCTCTTTTTAAGTGCCTCAGAGACCGTAATTTTACATAATTTCCATGTGGTATTCTGTCTGGCACTGATGAATGAACACAAGGAAGAGAGCACAGACACTGAATGTATGACATCCCACATTTGTAAGATTTTATGCTATCACTGTACAATTTTAAGATTTCCTACTACTTCTGGCAGTCTAGACAGCAGTGTACAGAGCATCTACAGATGTGATTTATTTTATGTATAGTAACTATATATGGAGACTAAGAAATCATGAAAATGATATAAAGTATTTTTCTGGAGAAGGTCAGGACACTGGAACTGTGCCAGAAATTTAAGAGATTCAAAAATTCATACACAGCAAACCTTGAAACACAGTAAGAAGAAAATAAACAAAAATTAGTAATGGAGCTATTTTACAGCTTAGAGAACATACTTCAACACCAAGGAATCCCCCTGTGATGCAGGGCAAGCCACTCACCAAAAGCACGTCACAGACCGAGCTGCCAAGGCTGGCTTCTCTATTTTAGAAGGCTATTAGCAACCCAGTTCATTTCACTCAGTGGCACAGAACACACTTCCCACAGGTTACTGAGGGTGGTAGTCTGATGAAAAGGTTTTAACTAGATTTTTCACCCTTAAATGGTACTGTGGAATCTCACTCTAATATGCAGTGCCAGCACAGCTCTTTAAGAAATGTTGCTGAACAAAAATTTACAAAAATTACCTTTTATTTTCATTTTAGAATATCTCAAACAGCATTTGTGAATGTGGATGATGGTCTCTTGATCCTTCATTATGCAAGAAAAAACATCTCTCTCCATTTCCAAGCAGGAGGGATGGGTGCAGGGGGAGATTAAAAGCATTGCACCTATTTTCAGAGCAGAGCACCGATGAAACCATAAGGAAGTCCTTAAAAGAATAAGTTTTGAGGTATGAACCCAAGGGTAACAGGATTCCTGATTTCTTTTGTTCATACAACTGTCTTTTTTTTTTTTTTTTTTCTGGCCACTGTTAGGGAACTCCCAAAAATCTTTGTGCTTTGAAAGGACATGAACTACAGCTCAACTTGTCAGATTCTTCCTACATCATGAGTAACCACGGTGATGTCAGGTTCTGAGGATCATTTAGTGTTAAGCACTCATCAGTGAGGGTGTATTATATCTCTGCTTTTCCTGACTACCCAGATCTCACACACCTCATTGAAAATAACCTTTCAGGACCACATTTTGCTAGCACTGGAACATTGCTGCAGATACAACATTTTCCCAGATGGTCCATTTACTGGTGAGGCCAAAGAGAATATGATCCAAATGTAAGAGCAGTGCTATCATACCTGTAATAATAAATAGAAATAAATATATTCCTTTCAAAAATTAGGAAAAATATTTGTAGAATGAAAGAAGGCATAAATACCTCAATAAAATACCCAAGCTCTCTGAAAAATAGTAGTGCTTCTTCAAAAGATAGAAATGCAATTGGATCACTAATACATAATGAAAGGGGACAGGCAGCCTCTTCCAGAGGGCAATTAAGATACCTTATAAAGAGTTTCTTACAAGGAAACCCTCACTGTCTACATTCAAATATTCTTCGCACTATCATCCTTGAATGAAAACTCATCTGCAAGTCATGGTCATGTAATACACAGTCTGAGAGTGGAAACAAAGAAGTTCACAAAGACATCAAAACCAAAAGACCAGCAGTTCTTCCACGGAAAGAGACTGACCACGTGTCAACCCTCATATGTACAATGCAACTCTATTTCCACCCTAGTAGCTGAGAGACATCATCCCTCACCGAATACCTAATTTCCTAATTTCAATCCTACGTTAACTCAAAGTGTCTTTAATCCAGGCAGGGCTCAATTTTAAGCCTTATCTCTAAGTGCTCCTTTCAGACATAGCAGTGGCACAACTGGCACACGCTTGTGAGGCAACACCTTTGCTGAGGGCGATACCTCCTGAGCACAGCTCACCTGCACCCACAGGGGGACTTCTGACTAAGGCGTGATTAATACCTGTAAAAAGAGATAGGCTTCCACTTGAATGGAACAAGGGCTTAAAGCAAAAACTTAAAAGCAGTGACAATATCAGAGTAACCACCTGTACCAATTAATGCATGTTAACTAGCGTATTTCACAACTTTAAATTGGGGGAGATAACACTTCTCCCAGGAAGTGAAATGAGATGTAAAGATGTGGGAAATTAATTTTGATGCATTACTTGGAAGGACAAAGACAAATGTTCAGTATGCAAAGTGAGTCCATGCCTTTCTGGCCTTGCACCACTTCCTTTGGCAGCATTCTTGCTCCTTTTGTACACCTTGATGTGGAGTAGCACTGATTTAGACTGATTCCAACTCAGCTTTCCCAGGAAATTCAGTGCGTTTCTATTTGTTGCGTATCTCACTTGGTTGCCAGGCTTCTCCTTCCAGATAGAGATTGAATCCCAAGTAAGAAAAAGGGTCAAGATTGTCAGCAACAGAGCCATGCAGATCATCCCACAGCAAAAAGGGAAGTAATTTGGATGACTCTCTCATGATATGGTCATCCTTTTGGTTGGCTCTAGGACACAGTGTGCCAGAGACGTCAGACCTACTGGGGATGCAAATTTTAATTTCTCAGTTAGTTCCCCATAATAGGACATACCATTTCCAATTCTGGTTGCCTGTGTTTTCTTTCAGAAAAACATCTGGTATATCAAGTTTTACTTTACTAGTTTCCCCTCTACTCTGAAGCAGTTAAAATGCCATAATTTTGCCATAAATTGCTAGGCTTGAAGATACTTGTTTTTGAGGTGACTACATGTTTTCCATCTAGCAACAAGAACAAATCCATTCCTCTACCTCTGCTTGCAAGGTTGTATGTACAGCTTTCTTGGTAGAGATGTAAATAATAAGGGTATAAGTAAAAAGGCAGCAGAAGTCTCATTGTGTCCCAGTTTTATATTTTTGTATAAAAGTATATTTATTAATACACAGATTATTTTATAGAATTAGTTCAGAAGAATTAATAACTCAGCATCCTCTTACACAGGAAAAGCTGAGGGTGACAGGACAGCTTACATGGTCTTGGGCATACAGCGAAAGAAATGTTCAAAATGAAAGGGTCTGAAACGAAGTCCTAATCAGTCCTTGTACTATATTTCCCTGTTTCCTCCTCTTTCCTCCTGGACTGAGGTTCAGCCTCCTTCCAGGCTAATAATTCAGCTCCTTTCCTTCATTCACTCCTGGTCTGGCAATGGTCCCCTAACATACACCAGCACATTATCTACAGGGCTTGGGAACAATGGGTTCAAAGCCACGTTCAATGACTACTTTTTAGACAGAATCTTCAGTGTACCTCTCTGTGAAGGGATTCTTGGTGGCACAGACGAGTTGAATATTGCACTGTTTGAAGCTACTGCCTGCGCTCTTCTCCCAGGAAAAGGCCAAAGTGGTGGTAAATTTTACTTCATGAAAATTTGTTCCTGTTGTGTTAGTTTTGGGGAGACAGACTGGATGATGGGGGCACCTTGCTCATATTACTCTGAATTTGGAATATACAAAATAGCATGCAAACATATGAAGCACACCTGCAGATCTCAGAGTCCTTCAGAGTCTTGAGACAGAGAAAAGGCTTTTCTTAAGTAGAAAGGAGTTTTCTTCAGCTTCAAGAATAGGTCTACTTCACTGAGAAACTGCAACATGTAAAAAATTACTTCTTAAGAGAAATTAAATATTAAAAAATGGCTTGTTCTCTTTGCCCAGATATTATTTTCCAGATATTACCTTTAAAAACTACAGATTTTTCTAATTTATTTTCAAAAATATTCCATTTATAGCTTGCAAAACAAAAGACTTAATAAAGGAGTTCTAAATACAGGATATTACATGAAACCTTCACAGGATGCAAAGGAGCTTTTCTAACCACTGTGGCAAGTCTAAGAAGTGTTCAAGGACTGTAGAGGTGGACTCCCTATGAGAACCACGACTAACTATGTATCTTGTTTACAAGAAACTGAAGCTTCTCTCTGAGAAAAATGTGTGCAATCATTTCATTTAAGACTTTGGCTTTGTAAAGAAATAAATTTGCCTTTAAGGTTTCTCCTATCCCATAAAAAATTATGTAGTCACTTGTGGCGAAGTGCTGGTCTTGTATAAAGTCCTTTTGCTGGTTCAAATTAGTTCAGAAAACTTTGAAACTTTAATTTTGTGTGGAAGACTGCAGTCAGGATCAAGTACAGTCAATTTGAACAATTCTAATTTTATATTACTTTAAGTATCATTAATGATGCATGAAGCTGATGTACTCACTATACTGAGTAGCAGTTGCACAGAAACATAGTTCTGTGCCCAAGGTTATTTGAACCAACTTTAGACTGATAATAGGACTACATCCAAAGACCTTGGATCAGGGAGAAGGACTTGTGAGTACTTTCAAAGTCATAGGCCTTATTCTTGCTTGATTGTGTTTCAGCTTGACCTAATGGCACACTGACATGAAAACACCTCTGCTTCCTGAGATGGCAGGTTCAGAATTTGTCATTCTTGAGACTTCACTTAGGTGTAGGTGTAAAAAAATACAACAGTGAGGAGTACCTGGCAAACCCAGGATATGAGTCAATATTTTCTTCCTACGGAGTAATTAAATGAAAGAGAGGGGAAAAAGAAAGGGTAACAGAAAACAGCGGAAATCTATTTCCTTAAGGTTGGGTTTTCCCCCTTGGTCCATAAACACTCAGACTAATCTCCCCCGTCAATTAATTAGAAGAATCACAAAAAGGATTAGTGAGAACGATCACAGTACATCAATCACCAGTGAGAGGACTATTTGTTGACTAATAATTACGTGTCTCCAAAGGCCATGGCTCAAAAGCTCTCCTTGTGGATAGCTGGACTCATTCTGCTCAATTTCAAACCTAAGTGAACAGTTCTGTCTGGGGTTCATATTTGTCTGGTCGGCCAAATTGCAAGCTTGAAAGCGAAACAAAGATGAAGAATGAGTGTATTGCGTGTTTTAGGAACTACCAACGTTAATGCCATCAGATTGAGACACTCCTAAGGGAGTCACTAAAAGGTAAGGGCAACATTTCAGTGATTTTTTTTTTTTTAACTGCAGCACTGATGGGCATTCTGTGCAATTCTAAAATATTGATATTGATATAATTTGTATTTGCATTATTGTTATCCTCATCTGAGTGTGTCTAGTGATGGAAAGATTCTGGGCAGTGCCACTAAACATTCAGAGACTACAGCCATGCTAGGACAAATTGGTTTTTACTTGAGTAAAGTCTTATATACAACATACTATCTCTTTCAAATCTCCTATGACATATGCTTTGAACTAATTTCTAATTATCCATTCACTTATCTACCCTTTTAATCTTTTTGTGGTGAGTTTTTCCAAAACACAGTACTGCAGACCAGTTAATTCTCATTTTATCTTTATTTAACATCCAGAATTACTGGCCAGTGGGTCCTTATAAACTTTGAACATGTCAACTGGAGAGAAGAGGCTTATAAAATAATATCAGAGTTAATGGGAAGGTTGATATTGCTTGAGCAGACACAAAATACCTTTGGTCCTGCATATTCTTTTAAAGGATGATAGCAATTTCCTTGATTTCCCCATCCCTGACAACTATAGGATGTAAGACCTATCCCTTTTACTTCTTAAGTTGTGCTTACATCCAGAGGCCAGGATGCCACCCAGAAAACATTAGATTTGTAAGCACTTCAAAGTTGATTAAATATTCACACATTCACTCCCTCCCCTTAGTTTAAAATGCACATAGGAAATATTTCCTCCTTGGGCAGGATATTAGTTTTTGTGATACAGTCCAATTAGACCTACCTTGTAATCTTACTCCTAGCTCAAGGTTCCCCAGCCTTAGATAACTTTCTTCAGGGATATTCCGTGATTTGGAGACAATGTGATTCTTGTTACAAATGACAGCAGGTACTTTTAAGACATCATTTACTGCCGCTGGCCACCTCTGACAAATCCCAGTGAATTCAGCAACACTTGAATTCAATAATGACTCATTTGTGCAAATAAAAGCCTGTGTGAGTTGTGCCATGTAGTTCATGCTTGTTCAGCTTGAGCTTCATGTCACGGATGGTGGCTTTGTATATGTACCACTCAGGTCTTTTACCATTTTACTGCCAGCTTTGGAAATTGCTGAGGCATTTGCATTTGAAATAACACCAGTTTGTACATTTAAATGCATCATGCATTCTTGGAATCCTTTTTCTAAAAAAAATTATGTGGTTTACAATAATGCATGGGCAGTGTTCCATATCAGTAGTAATATTCACGTGTATGAAGTTAACACTTGCAGAAGTCCTTCTTCTGCAAAGTTTGCTTGATAAAAAGAAAGAAACTTTAAAATAAACCAATGGCAACAGGCCAGGAGAAGCTAACTGCAACATCGGAAGAATGAAAAATTTACCCCCCAAAAAGCCGCTCTTTGAAAATATCATCATTGAGCAACACATCAGTACAAGGGTTTTCAATCCAGAGGCTGATTCCTTTTCTGGAGAAAAAAGATTATGAAAAAAAAAACCCTTGCACAACTGTAAATGTGTTGCATTTCTATAAATTTCTAAAAATTTCTATAAATTTTTACCTTTAAGTTTGGAACAAACTCTTTAGTATAGATAAAGGAAACAAACGTTGCAGTATGCCACATATTCTGAAAAGCATAACTTCACCCCAGGGTTTAGAAAAGCAACTAAAAATCTAAATATATGAAAGATGTTTTTTCCAGAAAAATTAACCAAAGTAATAATACAAAATAACACAAATATTTTTGAAAGTTGCACAGCTGCTTTAAAACTTCAGTAAGTAAAATAGCAAAAGTTCTTTCTGTGGCAAGAGAGTACTTTTGCTTGAGCTAAGTTACACATTGATTTATCAGTTTAGCAAATGGTACTTTTCAAAATACTCCAGGCAATTTTAATTAAAATATTCAACATCTCAGATGTAAGTAACCTAATTTCAGTAAGCGGTACTACTGTAGACCTCTGCTTTACCTTTGAATTTCAGGAGACTACCAAGTTCCTCTATTAAACCTGAGTTTGTACAATTGGTTTACAGTGTCTGCACAATAGATCTAGGTATATCTAATGCAAACTTTTCTTGGCTTTTTGTAATGGATGTGCAAATGTGCCACCTGATCTGATCTACCAGGCTTTACTGGTGAAATATCAGACAGGCTGTGTCACTTCTTATGCTCCAGACAGCAGTAACAAGGAATCCAGTAGAGACAAAATAAAATACATATTTAGTGACTCTACAAGGCCTATAGTCACCTCTAGTCATAAGGAGGCTTTTCTTATGACAGTCACGTACATAAAAACAGTACAACAATGCAGCAAACTCAGTCAGTTGAAACAGGGAGACCTTGTCACTATTCATAGTTTTAAAAAAAACCTGCAGATGGCTTTGATAGACCTCAATAAATCTAGTTTTACAGAATGGGCAGATATTAGAAGTAGGTGACAGCCTAGTGAATTGATTACAGTAATTTTATGGAACTTGTAGAGATCACATCAGGTATCCGTGATGGAAAGCCGCAACGAGTAGCTGTTCAAAGCAGGTTTAAAACTGGATCTGAGCAATATATGTTAACTACAGCATACAGATTTTTAGAGCAGATAAGTAGGCCAATCCAGCCTGTATCTAGCAGCAGAAGACTTTCTGGAATTTTTTTTTTTTTTGTTTAGTAGTCCAATTGCTCAACCCTAGGGTAACTCACTGTGGTAATTGCTGTTCCAGCGTGTGTGTCAATCATTCTGCAGCTGAAGCTGGAAGAAAACTCCCTTTGCCTCCTACAACCCCACCAAGAACGTGGTACTTTCCACATTTCCGCCAAAGGCAGAATCTTAAAATATTAATAGCAAGAAAAATCTACCTTGAGTACGCCACTGCCTCTAAAGTGTTTTTCTCCTGCTGCAGGGTGAAAGGAGAAGTATCCGTACCAGGATTACCGCCTATCTAGCACGAAGAGGCATGTGAAAGTGAAATTAATAAAACACAAAAGAAAGAAAAACAGGAGGAGTTGACATTTGCCTTGCAGCAATGGAGTTAAAAACTAGATGGGACTTCACCAGAAGCATCTTGACAAAGTATACTGGTAAATGCAGAAAGCCAGCCACACCAGAAGCCTTACTTGCTCCATTGCTAGAGCTAGAAAATGTTAGATAACATGCAGGCAAGAGATATCTCAATTCAGGGCTTACTGCTAAGACTAAGAAGAAACAAAGCAGAGCCTTATATTGAGGAACAAACAACTAAAAATTTAAAAAATATCCAAGTTAGTATGACGTTTGTGCAACAGACAATACAAACTGCAGTTTAATTATAGATTTTTAACCTGGTTCCACCAAGGAAATTCAAGTGTAGTCTGTGATAGCTTTAGGACGAACCAGAAGAGAAGGGCACCTCAGCACCTGTTTAGGATGAGGAGTCTCCTGGTTAGTGATATCTTCACTAATGCATTTTAACAGAAGTTCACCATTCACTGATCAGTCTCAGCAGCTCCACTCCTGTCCAAATGCTTTTTTATCAAACTGCCAACATAAGAAGCAATGTTTTTAAAATATTTGACCACTAAAGTCACTTTCAGAAAAATATTTATATGGTAAAATATTAATTTTGTTCTATTAGCTACTTAGAACGAAGCAACACTGTGTTTTGGAAAGGTAGAAGAACAATAAAAATTAGTAATCTAGTATCCTAAATCATATGACTTTGTTTCTTCAACATACTTTCAGTCAGAGATTCATTTTAAAAAAGCCATTAGAATGCCCCATTTTGTATGGAAAAAAAAAAAGAAAGGCACCTCTAACGGCACAAAAATCTTTGCAAATACTCAGAGATGGTTCCCACATGATAGGTGACTTTCCATGCTTTTGTTCCAAGTGGACAAGACCCATTTAGGAGACTGATTTTGAAAAAAAACACCAAACTTTTTCCTCATATAAAAAGTAAGCATTCCTCAGAGGAAGCCTCTCTTCAGAAGACTGGATGGCCCAAATATCTGGTTTAGGCTTTCCATGGAAAAGATTACATCTCCGTGCTAACAGTAAAAAACTCCCCAAGTACAGATTAATTATCAGTTAATATCTGGTAGCAAGTATTTCTCTTCAGGAGAGCTGTAAAAGCACTGACAACCCATTACTGCCTATACTGTTTACTCTGAATTTTTAAGTGCCCAAAAGACTTGGAAAAGGTCTTTCTACACAAGGCCTCTAAGGTACAATCACTATAAATCCAGTTCTGCTTTACATGTTACACTTAGTAGTTAAAGGAATAATCAGATTTAATATGATTTTCAGGGCAATCTGTGTGATTTAGACACACTATCCATAATGAAAAAGACCACACTGAATGGTTTAATTATTTCCAGTGCAAAAGCATGTCTGGACAGCTTTTAAAATCTCTATTTAGTGTAATCTGAAAATCACTACTGAACCATTTTGTTAGATGCTGCATAAACTAATTTCCTCCTGAAAATTATAATAGAGAGTAAAAGCTAAACCAAACAGCAAAGACAGCCTTACTGTCAGTCCATTAACATCCATTTACAATGTAGAACTTTTATCACTTCTTCAGGACATACCATTGATGTGGCATTGATTGTGTATAACCTAGCATTTATTGACACGTGTGATAAATTCTAGACACAAATAAAGAAATGTATAACACAGAAATCACTGATCTCTGTTATACTGGCATAAAGTTCACTTGTTTGCCACCGCTGGATTTGCTGAGTAAAGAGAGACAAAAACATGCCCAAGAGATACTGCATGTATAGATGGGTTCCTGTGAGGTATTTCTTTTATTTTAAATTCATTGACCTTGAAAAACATTAAGTATCTCTCCTGTAGGCCATATGCCTTCTTTTGTCCTGCAAGAATTGTTATGGATTGAAGGTGTTCATGCATCCAGAAAGCAGCTACCATCATTCAGTGTTGAACACCCTTTCATGGGTTGTGCCATGAAAGCCTTTCCCATATATGTGTAATATGCTGTTAATAACAGATGAGGACTGCCCCTCTCTGGAATATATTTTTCATTTTGACTAGTGATAAAAATGCATGCATTTCCACAAAGATCCACAAATGCCAGGTCATAGAAAAGCATTTGGAAAGAACAGACCAACTTTATTAAATTGTGGGCCCGATCCCAATTTTGAAATCTGTTGAATTTCGTTAAACTTGACAGCAAAGTAACTCCAAATAAAAGCTGCTGTATTTAAGTGCCCCAAAAGATAACCTTTAGTTGGATAACATGTCCAAAGAGCTGAACTGAGTACTCCATAACAAGACTGAGCCAGGTCTTTCAGAGAAAGAAATGAATAATCTAGGGTTTAAAACAGCATCAATAAATCATGTCATGTATTATTTGCACTAGTAAGAAAATGCGCTACTCTTGCAGGGGTGGAAAGAAAATCATCCACTTACTTGAAGTAATTTAAAATCACTTAGTAATGGTATCTACAACACTTAAAATATATAGACCCTATTGCTATAGTTTTTATAAGAATATTCCTTATCAGGCATTGATAGCTCCAAAGACTCTATGAATAAGCAATTACGGGGAAAGATATGGAGGACTTGATTTGCTTCTCCAATGCAGAAATGCAGACAACCTTTAAGAACATTTTCTATGGGATATAATATTAGCAATTATCTTAAATGTCAGATAAACTTGCCTCCCAAGAAAGCAGGAAGGAAACAGAAAAGCCCAACTGATACCAAGTTATCAAATACACAATAATTATTATTATGAAAGGCAAGCACACCAACAGATTTGCAGATAAATATTTTTCCAGAACATTTTAAGCATAAGCTACATATATTAAAATAATCATGTCTAAACAAGCCTTTTCTCATAGTTCCCATAAATGAAAGATTGATTATGCCCTTCAACAGAATTCTAAAAACTTCAAACCATGTTTGTTACCCAAAAGACCAACAATATCTGGGTCATTAAGGAAAAATGGCAGCAAGTTGGGGTAAGGCAAGAACTATGCCATGCTTTCAATAATAATAAAGTATGTGCTGTACCCCATATATAACACAAAATTGAGAAGATATATAAAGTGAGTGATACAAATAATTTAACAGAGAAGGGAGGACTTAGATAAGGTACAAGAGAGAATTTGACCTTACTGCTTACTAATTATCACATTTTATAGTCAAAATGAGAATGGGGGCAACTGATACTTGAACAAGCAGTAAATATGTATTTAAAATATTCCATAGGAAAACCTATTCCCCAGAAGCTCAGAAGACTTGATTTATTAACTCTAATTGTGTCTGATAGTTCAGCATCACCAGAAGAAAGACAGCGAACTTATAATTTTATTAGTTAACTGTCGGAAAGGGTAAAATAGAAAGAGCAAAAGGAAGGGTAAATGAGACAATCTGTTCCTCCACACAGAGGAGTGCAAAAGCAGAGCACAAACCATGCAGACTGTCACCAGCTGAAGTCACCCTTGGCCGCGTGTGCCGTTTGGAAGTTACAGTAACAGCTTGTCTATGTGGGGAATCTATTACAAAATAAAGTAGCGTGCACTCTGCACTTTCAAACATTTCCCTACCAGTTTACTCCAGAATGGGTCTCAGTAAGGTTTAGCTCAGCCCACCATTATAGTGGGCTTACAATAGGAAGCTGATAGCTGCCCCTGTGGGAAAAATTATTCCACAGAAGAAGGTCACAACTAGACTCCTGACTCCGTTTAGCCCAGTTTCTAATATCCAAGGAAAGGACTGAAGAAGCCAGTTGTGCTTCTGGCACACAGTGTATCTGCTGCCAAATGAAAGAGTCCTCTTCAGCTCCAGACTGCTCTGCTTCACTCCTTTTCTCTTGCTTCTTGGCTTTGTGCTCCAAAACTTGTTCAAAATTCTTTATATGATTGCATAAGGAGAAAAGGGTTAGGACTTTTTCTCCCTGGCTTGGAAAGAAGTAGATTCTGATCTTTGTTCACAGAAGTTTGCAAGCAGACAACAGGCACAGTGAAAACAAACCACAGTGAGAGGAACCAGAGGGATGCCCGCTGTAGTCTTTCAGGATCACTTTTAATGAGAATCATTGCAGTCAATAAATCCCTTTCACCACTATTTTCCCACTTCCACCACTGACTCTTCAAATTGCAGAAATGCCTGGAAAACACAGGGAGAGCACCAGAAGTAGCATTGCTAAGGTCTGTAAGTCTCCAGAACTATTTTGTTTCATTCTGCTTTTTATAGGAAGCTGCAAGCCTTGAAATATTTGAAGAAATAAATAATCAAAATTCAATATCGAACATCAGCTATTTATTACAACCCCTGATCTCACTCACAAATGCACCCAGCAACTATTTATCATAGCATGTTGTTAATATATTACAATAAATTGTGAATTAATTCATTATTTGAAAATAATTTCTCTAATCTGCAACCATCACATCTAAAGTGCTACTGACAGTACAAAACTCAGTTTACTTTTCAATTCAATCTCCATTAAAGGGAGACCATGGGACACTTCAAAGATAAAACTGAGCAAATCAACATATGATTGAAAGTTTTCAGTGCGACTTTAAAATAAGGACAAACCAGGCAGGAGGAGGCATTCCTCATTCAGTCGTTCCAACTAAAAAAGGATCATAGGGATCATGAATGAAGAAAACATTATTTACGACTAGTATCAGACCTAGGGTTGGTTAAAAAGGTAAGAAAATTAGGTAAGACAGAAATATCAGATTACTGGAAATAGAGAATATGTCACAGGAACTGTGAGAAATTATTAGGGTAATGTTAACTGCACATTGTATATTAATATTGGTTTTCATGCTTTCAGATAATACTTCTGGCTCCTTTTCTTTTTAATAATTTAATCTACATTGCACAGGCTTTCTTATGAAGCAAATTCATATAGTCTTTCACACATGCTTTTTTCTATAATTAATTCAAAAAGAAACCTCAAGGTTTCCTTGTTACACACATATGCATATACACATAGAAGTATGTTATAAAAGTTAAAGAGTGCTCATGAGGAATCAGTACCTCCAATTGCTCCTGAACACTTATTAAAACAAGAATGGCAAGGAAATCTACAACATTTCTCCAAATAAAAATCTCACTACTTTAGTTCCACTCGTCTAAGAGAAATCTGACACTTGACATGGACTCCTTTCATTTTTATTTAAATTAAAGCAGGTCCTTGTGGCAATGAATACATAGAAGGCAGTCAGACCCCAGTGTTTTCTAGAAGGTTCGCACAGATTTACTGCAACTAGAACAAATCATGGGCATCTTAACCAAGGGTCCTTTGACTTCTAAAAGTGTGACACACTGTGTAAGGAACAAGCCACCGGATGCCCCCATTTTTCAAAGATTTGCAAAAGAAAAACTATTCAGACAGGAAAGGGTTGTGTTCACCACAAATTATCTTGCATTCATATCTAGCATATTTCAATGATCTATGAAGTCCAGGTATTAAATTCTCATAGGTACCATGAAACAAATGTTTCTGGGTTATACAATGTCCACAACATATTTGAGAAATGTCTTGACTACAATTAAATTCATTTATGTATTTTATTCTTATATATTCTTGGAATATCACCCACTTTTGTGTCAGTCCTGGGCCACTGTTTGAAATGGGTTCTGAAAGCAAACTGATGTTTTTGCATCAGACCTTCATCAAGCATGTGTCTTTGTAAATCGACTCCACTGTAAATGTGGTTTTTCATTTTTTCCATACTGCAGTTTGAGAACTCAAAGCTGTATAATGACAAAACAGAATACAGACAAAAGGATGTCCCAAAAGTGTTTTTCAGGATAAACAAAATCAAAGTCAGTTGAAAGATCTCAGATTTCACAAGGACTATTGATTAAGAAAGTGAATACACTTTACCCAAGTACTAGTGATGACAAGGCCATCCTCCCATGACAAGTAGTTCTGCTCTCCTTAAACCCCTACAACCCAAACCAATTTCAAAGATTAGAATGTGCATATGTGGCACACTAATAATTATTTCTCCCATCAAACTAGGGAGTGGCTACAATCCTACCGATGTAATCTCTCCATTCAGTGATACAATTCTATAAATATTTGTTTTGGCACTTACCAGTGGAAGCCATACTGATATTGAAAAACTGAATTACTTGCTCCCACAATGGGTGTAGACATCACGAGATCAATGGATTCCGCCTGTTAAAAGAGATTGCAAAATGCTGTTTTCTGCCTTTTGAAGTCACATTGAAGACAACGAGAAAGTGGTAGAATTTTTTATAAATTTCACTTTAAAATTTAAATCTACTAGGTTGCACCATGATTTAAATTCTGCTTGACAGGTGTTACCACTACAGAAGAAGTAGCCGCTTTCAAAAAGTTAGAAAAGCAGCATTTACTGGAGTGCTTGGCTATTTTGCAGCTATTCTACATAAAATCACACTGTGGTCTGGCAGAGGAAGCAAGCTAACTATCAGCTCAAAAGTATATTAGCCCTTGAGATTAGGCATTAACTCAGGTGTCAGAAGCCATATAATTCCATATATCACCGTTACCTTCAACTAACCCGTTCCATCTCTCAGAGTAATTGCCAAAAGGGTTGTGTCCCACAGAGGTAGCTTTTTGCCCAACTAGTTCTGAAATTTGATCATTCAGTGCCACGTGGAAGATCTTTGGAACTCATTTAATGCCCAGTTTTAGCGTCTCCACAATCTCCGAAGGAGATCAGAACAGTTTCTTTGGACAGGGTTCGTGCATCCACATCCCTTAAAACATTTGCCTACCAGTGGCAGTGGTAGCATGAAACTCAGCAGACTGCAAACTCTGCACTCCAACAGCTGAGTAAATATTCATGCAGTGGCCTGCACCACACTGGGTGCTGCAACAGCGACTTTGCCAGCAGCTTCCATTTCAATAGCTCAGCTCAGGTGTTTCCACAGGAGCTGCAGTGACCACAGTGTAAACACACCCACCAGCCTTTCTCAAAAGTCCACTTTCACTGAACTGACATGCTCAATCAGAAGCAAACCAAACTGCACACTCATGCATAAGACTACTGTGTCTATTATAAGCCAGGCAGCTCTGTTAAGGGTGCTAGTTCCAGCTGCTCTCTGCACGCATATCCACACAAAGTTCAGGCCCTGCCTTTCTCTTCTAGATTTTTAAAAACAGAGACCCAGTTCACTAAGGCAATATTCTTGAAACTGCTACTGACAGTTTTTCAAACCTCTGTTTCCTTTAAGACTTTACAGAATAATATAAACAGATGTAGCATCTATATTGCCTTATAAATGCAGTCTTTCTTTCCCAGCAAAGTTGTATAATTGAAGTAAAAAATCTTCCCTCACATATAATGGTAAAAGCTCCCCCACTAAAATAAAGAAAAACCCCACACTTATTCTGGTCACTTTTGTTACCTTGTTCTTAAGTGTTCTTAAAGGCTCTATTCCAAAAAATGCACACATGTATGGCTCACCACACGTATGTGAGCAGACCATCAAATTAAATGTGTGCTTAGACAATACAATTTTGAAATGCAGTGTCCATAAAAAGAAGCCTAGAATAGCATGAGCAGGCATGGCAGCAGTGGTTCTGTTCTTGAGCATCCAGATAAAGAATATTACTAAGGCATCAAAATTAAAAGAAAAAAAAAAGGCAGTTTATATGAACTAATTCTTTCTATGTCTACCTCTCTCAATAATTTATCATAGCCGTACTACGGGATCTCATGCTACCTTATCATTCAAAAGCCTTTCTGTGCCAGATGATTCTGACCCTTACAGTGCTAAGTTCTGGAGAGACTCTGGGCTGATACTCTGTGACTTCTTGCATTCACATCTCTCATTTAAGTCCCATATTAGAATTTAAATGTATAACCGAACTGCTGTAGAGTAAGAAACTCCATAGTATTCAGTAAAATCCTAGCTCTCTGAAGAGATGGAATCATGGCTAGGCTTCACGAACAAAGATTTGAGAAGGGCTCTACCCACGCTTGCTACAAGCGCTCTGATGGCTAAAGAGACAGAACTAATGGATAGAAAATGTATCAGAACTAATAAATGTCTGCTGCCCCAGAGGCCAAACAATGATTTTAGGACAAGAATTATGGGCTTATATAGAGGGAAAATGGAGAAGAGAGAAATAATCTGATTCTTATTTCATGAAAATAAATGAAAAAGTCCTTTCTAATTTCTTGCATTCTTAAGCATCATACTTTTAGTAACATACTCCTATTGGAATTACCAAATATTAGAAACTGAAAACAAGAATATTAAATGACCTTTCTTGCACAATGCCTTTGCAGGATTTTCAGAGAGTACCTCCTCTTTCAGATGTCAGAGTTCTCCTGCTCTCCACGCAGCAACAGTCTGTTCTGTTACATACACCAAATTTTAATAAATATGCTGTCAGGAAATCTATGAGTAAACACGAGCAACTAACAAAGCTGATCCAGTATCACCAGTGCTGAAGTCTATGAGGTCACTTCAGGAGTAAATATGGTTGTAGGTCTGATTCTGGGAGCTCAAACTGCCACATATGCACAGCGAAGTACTAAGTGAGCTTGCTCAGCCTTTGCAAGAAATGTCAGGTTTGGCTGAACAGCCCTAGGTGTTCCCAGCTGTGGCCTTCTCCCCTTTCTGTACAAACAGAACACTTTAATGTTTGGGCACATCTGTTATGACACCCTGCCCACAGCAGGGCCACTGAGATCAGCTCGTTCTTGGGCCAGGAATCACAAACAAATCTGAGGAAAACTCCAGAACCAAAATCAAAACTTCGAATCCCCCAGTGCCAACTGTCCAAATTAAAATACAGTCTATGAGATCTGAAACCTCATTTGATTCAGCAGCACTCCCAAGTTTTTGTTCAGCTCTAACTTAATTCAGTACCCTTATTAAAAATACATGAAATAAGGTAGAAACCAATCACTTGTAAATTCCCAGCTATAAGTAGACAAGTTTAAGGGGGTAAAGAAAAGAAAGGTGAATTCTAACTAAACAATGCAATCTAAGCTGTCTGGATTTTTTTGTTTTGTTTTGTTTTGTTTTGGAGGAGTTTGGTTTGGTTTTTTTTAATACTGGTTGGCTACAACAATAACATAACAGGTCAAAAGTAGTCTAAATGAGATGAGACAATTTGAGCTCTTAAACAACATCAACACACTGGAGAAAAAGTAAAGGAATAATTCTAAAAGAGTGCAAATGAAGTAATCTGACACAACACTACCTGCCACATTTTTAAGTGTCAGCATTTTATTCCTTGTAGCTTTGAGAGCTTTGCCTTCATGATCCTTTACAATGCTGCTAAATCAACAACAAAAATTACATACATATATATATTTTATATATATTATCTGCTACATATTCGTACATATATAGCTTACAGACATGGAGATGATGTTGAGACTACTCCTGTTCATTCATGGACATCAAATTTTGACACTGACAAAAAAAGGCTCTGCTCGGATGTCAAAGTGCAGGGTACTCAGACTTTTATTTTTTTCTTCTATTCATTCCTAAAGACAAGCCTGTCAATATTTAGAAGTGAATATAATTTTCTCAATCAAACAAGTCGTTTATCTTTTTCATGTTTCTTTATGAAATGTTCGCAATATACAAGATAATAGGTTGTTTCAAAATAAAAAATATTTTTTCTGTTTTAGAAAAACTATCCAGGAAAAAATCTAGTACAAACACATAAAAAGTTTTCTCCCTTTCATTTCTACTATAGTCTGCCTAAAAATTGACATTTAGGGACTGAACAGCTCATTACTGACAATAGGCCTGGGACATCACAGAGCTTCTGTCTTTTATTCATCTAGGGCCAAGAGCAGATGACTCAATCATTTGGAAATTAATCATTCCTATCAACACCAATAAAAAAAATCTTGGGGGAAAAAAAGGGAGCCTAACATGTATTGAAATGATGAATTGACTTGTAAATGGTCATGAATTGTTTCCAGAAAGCCTAATCCACATTCAATTAAATTCAAATGGTGCTTTTGTACTGGCTTCACATGATGACAGTAGTGTAGAGCAAAATACCCTCTCCTATTCCTCTCCACAACACCTGCAGGTATTGTGTATCAAAACAACTTTATGACTGTTGTTAACTGATTTGCCTCCTACTGGGTCTTGTTCTCCAAAAAGTGTTTTAGCTATTCCTCAGAAGCATCTGATTAGAAGCTTCATGTATCTCAACATGTTTTATCCAGCACAGTTCCAGACAGATGCAGTATTAGACAGATACAATTTAGACTGGGTTTTCAAAAGCAGTCTTTTAAGTTGAATGTGCAAGTGTATAATAAAGTTATAAGGTAAATAACAACACATCTAACTGCATACAAAACAAGGATTTTGATTATTGTAATGAGTCCCTCACCGTAGAAATTTATGAGTAATAGAGAGTAAAAAGCAATTTCTAAATGCATTTTCATCAAATACTTGTAAGTTACGTAGTCTTTCCTTGTAACAGTAAAACACCTCAGGTTCGCTAGGAATGGTTAGTACCTGACTAGACAGAGAAAATACTTGTATAAATAGGAAAATTAAATTGATGTCTTAAAGCACGGGTTCCAAGGAAACAGATCTAAGCCTAAAAAGAGTCGAAATATACAAGCACTCACACTGAAAGTTTGGGAATGAAAAAATTACCACTCCAATCTACTAGAAATAACTAGAGAACGATAAATAATTTATGCTTAATTAGCTTTCATGTTCATAATTGAAATCATGCATCTTTTTGGTCTCAGGCTGAGAAAGGACACCTCTATGAGCACACAACAGTTAGACACGACAGAAAGGCAACAAAAAATTCCTTCAAGTGCTGCAAAGTATCTCACCTGCTTCTGCACGACCCATAAGGCACAGATGCAAATCTGTGTATTCTTTTTCATGGATGTCCCCTCTTATTGCTGCTTTGAGGACAGAGCTAAGAGGGAAGGGACAAACACTGACAGCAGTACAAACCCTGGGGATTCCAGAGGGAAGCATCCAGGGGCAACCATTTCCCAGATCCAACAGTTTTGCCATCATTCTGCTTCCTTCTTTCTACACCATGCGGATCTCATAAAAGACAAGCCTGATCATTGCAGCAGAGCAGTCCCAGCTGTGGTATAAAGCCTGGATTTCTTCATTCTTTCCTGACCTTGATGTTTCCTGTAACACCACCTGCATAAAGCCCCGAAGGAGAGCTAGCCATGACATCAAAGAACAATGATCAGCTTTTAGTCTGTCAGATATTCACTGGGTAGCTATGGAGGGAAAAGGGAGACCAAAAAGGCACAGATACTATACTCAGACTTTTTAAAGCAGGCAAAGCCTGAGATAAGCAAAGATGGCAAATTTGTTCTGTAACTGACTTGGTTGAAGAAACAGGCAAATCTTGCATTACATCCTTCCAGGAAGTGTTTGCTCGATTAAAAATGAACAGGACTTCCCAAATCAGTTGTGCTGACAGGCTGATGAAGCCCATGCAGTTAAAACAAGTGACTTGGATAAAAGTCTAGCACTCTTTTTTTCTCATATCAGAGGGATTCCTGCATTACACGATACCCCTTCAACATCAGAAGGGGTCTTCTAAAACTGCCTCTGTGTGTGTACGTGTGTATGTGTGTGTGTGTGTGTGTGTGTGTGTGTGTGTGTGTGTGTGTGTAACCCACATAACAACGTTGTTCAAGTGGGTAATGCTGTTTCTAAACCACAGTTTCAGTTCCATATAATACCAAAAATCACTGACTTATCTATCTTATTCACTTCTTACTATTATTTTGTTGGGAGCCCCTGGTTGTCTAGCGGGTAAAGGCGTTGCACTGTCACTGCAGAGACCCGGGTTCGATTCCCGGTCGGGGCCACTCCCCGGGCAGATGGAGCTCGTTAGCCCTGTAAGGCAATCCATCTACATGAACCTCAGGATTAAAGGGTGGGCTCAGTTCTGCGCACACTGTGTCTCACCTAAAAAATCCAATGCGCAGGCTGGAAGGTGGAAAGACCTTCCCCAGTTCTTTGTTCGCGAAGACTGGCCATTACTATTATTATTTTGTTGCTCATTTTCAGTGGGCATCAAGTGCAGACATCAGTTCACATCAGCTGTAAGAGTCACGCTCTTGACTCTACCTCAAAACTTCTGTCCCTTAAGAAGGCAAGACCTGGTTTCTGTTTTAATGCAGAAAATAGAAGTGGTGTTTTTATGATACTGTCTGTCCTCACACAAGTTACCTGTGTTGTCTGGTCCTAATCTTTCTCATTGGTAAAATGAGGCCATAATACCTACCTACTTATTGCCACTTTGTGTGTGAAAAGTACTTAAGGCTAATACAGGTGAAAGAGAAACACTGTTCCTTCTGATTTCTACTTTCACACTCTGGGCACTGGAGTTCACAGCAGCTTAATTTTCAAAAATTGCAGAAAACTGATACCAGAATTGGATAGTGAAAACTTCTGTAGGACCT
Organism: Empidonax traillii; assembly: GCF_003031625.1. Lineage (NCBI taxonomy): Eukaryota > Metazoa > Chordata > Aves > Passeriformes > Tyrannidae > Empidonax > Empidonax traillii. Next base: position 966,007 of record NW_020955301.1, on the reverse strand, counting down.
GTTTGATTAACAGCCTGGTACTTCATTTGAATAACTGTTCATGGCAAGTCCATACGAACTGATATTTACAAACATATGCAATTTTTTTTTTTACATGTTATCTTTCATATATCTTTCTTTCATGATAAAATGTACTGTAGTTTATATATCTATTCTACAAGCCAAGTGCCAAGAATTTATCAAACTCTGGCCTGGAAAAAAAAAAAAAAAAAAAAAAAAAAAAAAAAAAAAAAAAAAAAAAAAAAAAAAAAAAAAAAAAAAAAAAAAAAAAGAGAGAAAGCACAGTGATGGAGCTCTACTAAGTAAGTAAGCCTGTGGAAAGGGTAACCCACAAGTTCCTCACTGAAGTCTATGAGGAAGCTAATACATATTCCAGTCTTGATTTGTGGCCTCTTAGCGGTCAACCTCAAACACACTGTTACTACATTTTACACATCTGCAGTATCTCATAACACTCCTGCAGGAGTACAGTGAAAAATGTATTTACAAGGGTTTTAAACTCTTAATTAAGAATCAGTAGATGTGAAGGCAAAACTCCTGTTTTTGACCTCACTGAACTCCTTCACCTTTTAATGTAAAGCAGAGTAAACCAAATGAATGCTAAATGCTGCAGCACTTAGAAGACGTAAAACTCCTAGCAGAGGGCATTAATCAACATGTGTATTACCCGAGTAGTAACTAAAAATGACACAGAACTACTCTGAACACAGAAACAGGGGACAAAAAGGGCAATCAAGTGGTCAGCCTGCATGCTGGCCTTATGTCCTGCTGCTCCAGATGACAAGCACTGCCATTTCTCCCTAGAAGCCCAACTGAAAATGCCTCAGAGGTCAAAAGTGCCTGCCTGCTGTGCTATGCTATGCTAGAGAGAGAACCCAAGGATAGTGCACATCCCTTTTTCGTCATCTCTTTAGGGGCAGAACTAGCAGCTTTTCCATCCAGTGGTTTGCCCACACTAGGGGAAGCAATGACACCTGTTCAGGGCAGATTAATGAACCCTTTGAGGGACCAGAGAGGTCCATATGAGCCATGGCCTTGTTTGGCATTCTGTCCCCTTCTCCAAGCAAGAGCTCATTTGAAGCAAACACAGCATTCATTTGTGCTTCTGAAAAGACCCCAAATTCTAGAAGCTGCAGATTTGCTAATTAAGTTTTGTGTTGGTTTTTTTTGGTTGTGGAATTTTTTGTTGTTGTTGNTTTTTTTTTTTTTTTTTTTTTTTTTTTTTTTTTTTTTTTTTTTTTTTTTTTTTTTTTTTTTTTTTTTTTTTTTTTTTTTTTTTTTTTTTTTTTTTTTTTTTTTTTTTTTTTTTTTAGGATTTTATTTCCTACATGAAGGAAATCATTTCATTTTAGCGGCTTCTTTTATCCGTGTGGCTTTCCAGGTCTTGTTACCTTTTAAAGCACTAGAAACTTTCTCTATTTCAGGTATCCAGTAAAAAAGAAAGGAAAAGCTTCACTGCATTCCTCCTGCCATGCAAAATTTGGTGGTCAGACTGTTAATGGTTCTTAGCAGTTGACAAGAGAACTGCCTTACACACATTTAAAGAGGTGGGGAAAGCAGGAGCAAAGTGGTCTGTGTTACTAAGTTCAGTGTGATACTGTTTGACGGGCAAGAGGCACTTCAGCCTTACTGAAAAGCAACCTTTCAGAAATCGCCTGCCCCTCTGCAGGCTGACAGGAGGTCTACTTCAGATTTTCATTGTTGCAGTGAGAATTAACCCACTGGAGCATTGGGCATTGAGGGCTGGGAGGCATGTGCTATTCATGCCTTTGTCTGACAGGTAGAATTAACAAATTTCACAAAGAAAGTCTCTCTTACCTAGAAAGGAAAGGCAGAGAATCAAAGAGCCACAGCCAAACAAATATTTTAGCAAAACAACCTGTACAGGGTTGAGCAGCATTTTCATGCTCTCTGTGTCTCCTCACACATCTTCCAGATTTCTTGATGAAAGTTGTGAGTTTGCGAGTTACTCACTTTCTCTTGAATTCACTTCTTTTTTCTCATGTCTGCAGCCTCTGTGGTCTATCTGAAGGTATGGGAGAAGGGAGGTGAGTTGGTGTAAAGGAATAGAGAGGGTAAGCTGGCCTACAAGACACCTCATGCTGCTTCTTATCCCTCAAAAATACCTACTATTGCCTCAAATTGGACTAGTATTTCCACAGAACTCAGGGTTTGTGGTATAGATTTGAGACTTGGCTTTATATCAGTGTTCTGTCTATACCACACTTTTTATCACTTACTGCTCTTCCCAATAAAAGAAAAAAGTGAGGTATTGGGAAGAATTTAATTTTTTTAAAACAAAAATTCCAGAAATACAATCTCATACACTTTTTTGCTAATCCAGGGATTTCAAAAATCATAACCCAATTGTTCTTTCCCTCTCCAGATCATGGGGTTAGTTTAAAAATCTCATACAAGATTAAAGAAACACTGGATTTTCCTTCTCAAGAAAAGTTCTTAGTAACTTTCAGTTCCCAGACATTACTGCTATTGAAATCCTTTAAGATAGCAGCACAGTTGGCTAGAAAAGTGGTAGAATTTTCAGGTCAAAAGAAGAGAGATGCTCTCTAAAAAATTAATTAAATCTCTAAACAAATTTTTCTTCTCTGGTAAAACTAATCAAATGTTCCTGACAGATAACTTTAATGAAAAATACAATTTAATCACATACTGACTCACATATCAAATTTTAAGGGGAAGTGAGTCCTGGCACTAGGGGATAAAATTGGGAGAGATGACAGTATCACAAAGCTGCTAAACTACTTATATGCTTTCTGTACCATTCTGGGCTGCCTTCTTTCTTTCAAGGGAGACATAAAGTCAAAGTTCATTTTGTGTGATATGTTAGTAAAACAACTACTTACAAATTACAGAAAAGCAACTGGAGAAATTTTTCCACCTGTTCCATGTTTGCCTTGCCCATGAGAAAGTAACTAGAACTTAGGAACTGTGAGTGAGGTCCTTACCTCTACTTTGCATTGCAAAGTTAATGGAAAGGGTCAGAACCGTGTAAAACTCCAAGTCTTGCCTAAGAAGACCGTCTCGGTGGCTTCCCCTGCACTGTATGAGATCTTGATGCACAGGAGATGGATTCTTGCAGAGAATTCAGGCAACCGAGGGGAAAAGCTGTAATCTACGATTACACCCCCTCCACTGTCCTCCCCACCTGGAAGTTTCCAAATTTGACCAGGGAACTTTTGTGTCTTTAAAGGAGGTCAGCACAGAGGAAATGCAGCGTTCCGAGCTGAGCTGTCCCCTTCTCCCGGGCTGCTCTTTGTTTCTGAGCTGAGGACAATATCATCTTTCTATGGTTTCTGCCCAGGCACACTCCTGACACTTTGCATTACTTCAGCCAGCTCACTGTTTCTTACCTGCACAACACAGGCAGTGGGTGACATTTCAAAAACTATTTTCTTTCGCTGTTATGTCCTTGAGTAAAAACTGTTGCACAGGTGTGAAAAAGTTGCATTAACACAAACCCGCCAAACCCAGTGAGTGGAATTCAGGTTTTAGAGTTTTAGCTTTCAACAGAAAAAGGCAGGAGGAACTATGTGCAGCATTTCAAGCCACAGAATGTATACCAAGATAAAGGATTCTGCCAGTGTGCTGGTACATGCTTCTAAAAATAAAGTGGTCTGGAAAATTAGATCTTTAAAACATTAGGTGGACATACATGGCATTCAGTTTATTGACATTTCTTGAAGTCAAATTCAGGTTTACAGCATAAAAATTCAGTTATCCTTTTAGCATATTCATAGATTCATAGGATATTAAGGGGTTGAAATACATCTTAAGGATGACCTAGTTCCAACACGCCCTGCTAGGCAGGGACACCTCTCACTAGACCAGGCTCATTAAGGCCTTATCCAACCTGGCTTGGAACACCACCGGGTTGGGGCATCCGCAGATTCTCTGGGCAACTTGTTTCCTTGCCTTATCACCTTCATAGTAAAAAATTTCTTCTTAGTATCTAATTTAAATTTTCACTCTTTCAATTCCTTTGGTTCTTTCCCATTTCATCCACAGTTTTAAGTACTCTTAAAACTTTCAGGTGTTGCCAGATGGGGAGAAAGACTTACAGAACTGAGTGTAGTTTTAGTTCAGCATTTCATTTAAGATGTATCTTTAAAATATTTGAAAGGTGAGAAAGCTGTGCTCTCACACACTTTTGAAATAAACTCAGAAAAAAGAAAATAAAATAAGCGCTCCTGGTCAACAGAAATGTCAGAATCACTACTAAAAAATCTCGTTGATGTCTGCAAAGTGCTTTATAACCCCTAACACATCATCGTATCTTGTGAATCAAAAAGCAGTTATGGCTCCAACTTTACTAGGATTTACTTAGGATTAGGTTTGACTGTACTAAATGCATCAGTATCACAGAACGCATAGATAATAAAAAGTGTAAAATTAATGCACACACTACTTTATAAACCCATGGAATCTGCAATCACTTCCTGTTAGGTATCAATTTACTAAGCATAAACAAAACTCTGGGAAATTATGAGATCGACATGACACACGACATTTTGCTGTCTTGGGTGGTTGTTGTTGCTTTTCTCTTCTAGTAACCCTATTGATATCTAAAAGGTATGACTATAATTCAATCATTAAAATAATTACAATACCCCTCCTGCTAGGGGTCTGAAACTGAAATAAGCTCTCTGTACTCAACCATCTGTGCAGAAACTAGCTACTCTTAAGGGCAGAAGACTGTCTGGCATTAGTATGTACTTCAGAAAAGCGCTTGGTAGTCAGCAGAGAGTCGGAAAGAAGGTGGTCTGGTTTGGTGGTCCTTTTCTCTGTCCCAAAAAGTTTTGCCAAAGGACCCTACAGTTGCAGCCCTGTACGTAGAGCCAGGATATTTACAGACTACTCCTCTAATGCTATTTTTAAAGCAAGCAACTTCTGTGTTTCTCGCAATGTTGTGCTGTATTAATAATCATGATTGTAAGCAGAGGAAGCCTGCTCAACACATGTGAATATTGTTCAAACACCTGAGCAACAGCTCCAGCAGCCAGAAATTAACTAACTGAGTTTTATGTAATGCACTGACATAGGCAAAAGGGAATTTCACATGTGCTGGGCAGCCTATTCATGCCTTGCTTGGTAATGGACTAAATTGGTGAGGGACTATTTTTGTAGCATCTATTGCTTTCATCAAGCAGAAGGTGATTAAAACTGACATAACTTTGGAGTTGGTAAAAAATCTACAACCAGCTGTTTTGCAAGGCAAAAAGCAGAAAATTAATGCCTATCTCAAGTCAGCAAACTTTCTCCTGGAAGACCACTGCGCCACCTCTTTCAAAGGACACTAAGGAAAAGCACTCTTAAAGTGCTTAACTGAAAATCCTCTCAAGGAAGCACCTGAGATTTTATCTCACTGGCTGCTCAGTCAGTTTTGCGGGTTTACAATTGCCTTCTCTTAATTTCAAAAGAATGCTTCAAATTGCTGTGAGAACACTATATAAAAGAAGATGGCACTATGCAATTAAATGGGCAGAGGAGGAAATACTGCAAAATTACTCTATGCAAAGATTTTTGATAAGAGAACAAACCATAACTGGAATAAAGAAAAATAAATCTGCCTAATCACTGCTTTGTAAAAGCATGTGTTGGAAGTAAATGTAGTTAAATTTAGAAATTACCACGATTTTTAATTAGCATTATGCTTCTCTATGGTGTATGCCTGTATTCTTCTTGGAACAAAAGTTCAGAGTTGACTATCCTCTATGTGAATGTTACTTCAAAGGTCAGACTTCAAATGAGTTTTTAGCTGTTTCGTATTGCACCTTTTAGCCAAAACTTTCAATTCAGACTGTGAGTAAAACACTACTAGAGGGAAATCATGAGAGTTCCATTTTCCTGAATAACAGGATACAAAACCCACCTATCTCCCTGCTCCACGATATCAAACTTTTCTACCTTTATTCATTCTCAAGCAGCACAATGGATTACTTAAAATTTTTGTTCACTTTGTTTTTAATCTTACATTTTGCGGCTTCTTTTATAGCCATGACAAGGAGCTAGGTCCAAAAATTTGACTGTGTTTCCCAGTTGTACTGTCAGGTATACGTATACAAAAGCTAAGACATTTGAGACCAAAAAAAAAAAAAATCAAAATAATTGTGTTGTCCTCCTACTATAAGAACAGCAGAAAGTATCAGTGGTGTCATTCTGTGTAAACTTCGATATCTTGCCGGTTGCTCTAAAATAAACAGAAAGTGGGGAAAGCTGATGAACATTCAAAGCTGGAAGGTTGGTGTTTGAGATGTATGGTTTTGAAACGGTGCATACAGTAGACGGTACACATATCCTTGTGGGTCTGCTCGTGTACACCGCCCATGTGAACAGTGTGTAAGCCCACAAGGGGAGATCTGCTCTCGCCTGTCGTCGGCTGCTGTCGCGACAGGGTGCTGTCGCGGAGGACCCCAGCGCCTGCTGCGGAGGCGTTCGGGCCGAGCAGAGGTGCCGAGCGATGGGCGGGCAGGACCGCACCGTGCTGGCCCGGCCGGCAGCTCTGGGGCGGCTCTGCGGCCGGGAGGACACGATCCCGGCCAGCAGCCTCTGCCAGCCGGGCGCCAGCTCTCGGAGGGGGCGACTCCATGCGCGGCTGCCCCGCGGACGCCGTGGTAGCCCCCCCGGTCTGGGTGCCCCGCGCACCGGGGGCAACACCTGCGGCGTGAGGGGAGTGGGCGAACGCACCGACTGCGGTGCCGGCCCCGCGGGCAGGCGCGTCGCGGGGGCGAAGCGGCGGGAGCGGAGCGGGGGCCGACGGCGCGGCGAGGCCGAGGCGCCGCTGTCGGGGCTGGCCCCCGGCCAGGCCGGAGCCCGCCCGGCCCGGCAGGGCGTGGCGCGGCCCCCGCGGGCGCGGGCAGAGCGCGGGCCGGCGGCGGCAGGTGTGAGGGGCGGGGGATGGCGGCGGGCACGGCCGCCCGCCCAGCCCCGCCGAGCCCGGCCCAGCCCCGCCGAGCCCAGCTCTCTCGGCTCTCCCGCCCGCCGCTGCAGGGACGGAGGGGGCCGCGCCGCAGGTGGCGGATGTGCTGTCCCTTGTGGTCCCCCGCGGGGGGCCCCGGGGCTGAGCGGAGCGCTCAGACATCGTGGGCGGGAGCGCCCTCGCTTCCCGCGGCCCGTGGCGAGCCTTGGCTGGGAGCCCCCCCGTCGGGCGGCCCTGCCGCCGTCCCGCTTGGTTTGGAGGAAGGGGGAGTGCGGTGTCCCCGGAGGAGCGGCGGTCCCCGGCGCCAGTGCCCCTCGTCAGAGCCGTGGCCGCAGGCGACGGGCACGGAGGTTTCGTGTCCCGCAGCCCGCAGAGCGGTTGCGGGGAGCCGGCGGCAGGCCCCTGCCTCGGGAACCGGCTTCTCCGGCGGGAGAAGGTACGTGGGGAGGGACACGGGTCCCCCGGGCCCGCTGTCCATAGCGGCGCTGGGCTCCCTCCCGGCCGCGGGGGTGGTTCCTCTCGTCGGCCGGAGAGTCAAAAGTACTTTGAACGGTAGTTGCGCTAACGTGAAATAGTTGCCGTGTTAGCTGAAATGTGCTTGAGGAGTGACTGGTAGGGAGCAAAGAATAAGTTTCCCTCACGCAAATAATGGGGAAAGGCACAAAGCCACAGCCAGACCTGCCATGGTGCTCAGGTGTGGTTTAAGGTAAATGCTTTCATAGTGCAACTACGGCGTTTTAGAACTGGCCACTTGTAAGACGTACTGTCTGATCACATACTTAGTTACCTTTAGCTCTCTGCAGATCTCTGACATATCTGCTCCTGTAGATACTGTCAAATATACTGCTTATTATCCGCACGAGTTGCTCCGCCAGGATGTTTAACTCAATCTTTGAATTCCAGTGACTGGAGTTGAGTCACAGTACAAAAGATTTCTGAAGGCTGTGATCTTACTGAGCAAAAACTTATAAACAATCCAAAATTTTTAAATTTTTTTTTCTGATTTTTTTTGTCTATGAGCTACTCTAATTTTGGGGGGTTTTTTTGCAAGCCAGTAATTATTCTGTGCAAGTGAGTTTGTGAGTGTGAGACATTTCTGATACAGACTGCTGCTGACATATTCATCAGATGACCTCTCTAATTCAGCAGAAAAGGTGACTGAAATCTCTGAATTTTTTTATTTTATTTTTTTTTCTTGTATTTTGAAGGAACTTCTGGCCATGGTGAGGTTACACTGCAAATCTTAACTTCCTTTTGACAGTGCATCAGTTTAACTCCACAATTTATTTAGTGATTTCCCAGAATCATCGTCTTTTGAATGGACAGTACGAGGTAGAAAACTTTTGAAAAGATCAGATATGAGCCAGTAAATATTGATAATACAAATTTCTGTAAGAAAATGAAGTAGAAAACTAATTTTGTATTTGGCAGTAAATAATTATCTGTTGAGACTTGATCTGGTAGAGTACTATGCACCCACCGGTCATTTCCACAGAGTTGGTTATCAAAATGAGCTTTGACATTCAGAGGAATTCGGCAAATACTTCATGTAGCAAAATAAAAGAAGCAGTTGTTCTTGCAAATAGTATTCACAAATTTTCAAGATAATCAGGAAATAACAGTTACAGAGGGTAAAATATGTAAGATTTTTTTAAATTAAGTAAATGAGCAGTGAACTATTACTCTCTGAATGCATTTTAAAGCTTCTTTGCACGAGACAGTATGTATACGTTACCACTTAAAATTAGTAAAAGAGAAAAAACCCAACCTCATAAGACTAGAGTCTAATTTAAATATTTGTACTATCTTAAATAGACACAACGTGGTTGGCAAATAGTAAGATGCCTTTTTTTCTTGAATGTGTGACTGTGTGACACAAAAACTGTGTTTAGAAGTCTGTTTATGGAGATCTTTGGAGCACAAAATTCCGTTTTAATTAACTAGTATGATTTAGGGAAAAAAAAAGACATTTCCTCCTGTGACTGTGTACATATATATGACCCACTTTAATACATGAAAAAATTAATGAGAAAATTTCAATTCATTGCAGTTCTTTTTTTTTTAAATATAAACTATATACCTAAAATGATTCTTTGGTAGGTTTCATTCTTTTATCTTAAAATTTAAAAATTCAGATAATGATAACCCCCTGAAACTAAAAAAAAAAAAAAAAATAAAAAAATTAAAAAAAGTTAAAAAAAATTAAAAATATATATATAAATCAAACAAATTAACAAAGTTAATATGTTTTCTGGAAATTTTTCTCAAGTAGACTGAAAAAGAGGAGGTAGCTCCATATAAGCAATAAAACGCCATGGGATTATTTTCAATATCCACTTAGACTTAACATTCCCTGGCAGTAGCTATGTACTCATTCTCCAGTGGGCTACTGTTTTAAGTGAATCTTTCTGTTACTCAGTGCAACAAATAAAGCAATTCATTACTCTGACTAAATCAGTTGTGCTCAGATATTTGGAGAAATTGAGCTTAATTTGGAGCTTATTGAGTGGAAAAAAAAAATCGCTTTTCTTGCATTGCTGTGTTGGTCTTGACATCGGTTACCTCTCAGAGACCAATTCATCTGACCTTCTCCAGCAATGACTGCCCAAGGAATCCTTCAGTAGAAACGATTGTTCCCTCTGGTTCTTCTGTAGTGATACCTGTTGCATCACAGATGAGTGTATATCCACCAGCCACGCTACTTGTGCAGCCCAGAAACATAAATTTTTAGAGGCTGCTGCATTTAAACAGTTGTACAACGTGATTGGTTCTTTAACCTGTTCTGCATGAAGAGTGTAATTCCTTTGTGCTATCTGAACAATTTTTATTGACTAGTCATGGTGAACCTTTCCTTTTTCCAATGATTATGCTTCAGAATCGCCAATCTATTTATTTCCTTTTAAAATTCCACAGAATTAAATAAACAGAAAATACAAGAAAATGCACAATTGCTGCAACAATTGCTGTGTCCCCAGCATATCATCACTGATTCACCTAAACTTCCAAAAACAAGTAATATTTTTGCCAGCAGTGTCTGCAGCGTGGGTCACTGGATGAGTGGGGAGAAAGGCAGTACTGTCGTAGACATTAGACAAATTTCTGTGCAGCGAACCGAAAAGGTCTGAGCCCAAAACTGGAAAAACAAAACTTCCTTGGTTTGGCCTGGAGCAGGATTAAACCATACTTAGAAGTTAGATATCCAGATCAACCCTGATTAATTTGAAAATTTCTTTCCAGTAAAGATGTTCTTGACACAGTAGGGAGCTTTACTTAATCAGTGTTTCTCAGACCTGCTTAGGAACATGCTGCTCACAACGAGCTATTTTAAGAACATTTTAAATTGCACGAACACATTCGCGAGACACCTGCCCCTGTAAGAAGTTACCCAGGAATAGTAATTAACAACTTTCTTTAAAGTGCAACAGAGAATTTTAGATAGATAGGGTCAGGAATAGTAAAGTGAAACAGCAAAGAACACAGAATAATTGATTTCATAAGTAGATTAATTAAAAAAAAAAAAAGTAGTTGTTGCAAAATCATGAAGGAATAATGATGTTTTCAGATCTCCAACTCCTTATAAGATAGATAGATGTCTGCATCATCTTTTTTGTATTTATTTGTAGCCCGGTATAGTTTTGGAAGTCCCAGTCTGTAAACTGGAAAATTATTGTTGTGATAACAATCATTTGGTGAGTTTCAGTAATGGTGTAGCTAATATGAACCAGTCATAATGCAAAGGTAAGGATGGATATTGTTTACCTCCCTGAGGACTGCACTGCAATAACGTCTCTTAAAACTTCTGGGCTTTCGTATGTTGAGGAATCAGTGTCTGGTTCCCACACTGAGTGGAAAAAAATGGGAGGAATAATTTGGACAACTGACGACCTGTGAGCTGCAGAGCAATTTATACCTCATGTTGTTGTACCTGATTTATTTTGGTAGACTTGCTGGTCATTTGTTAAAGTGGGGGGAAGCACAAGGTCACTAACCAATGCCACTATATGCCAGCAATTCTTTTTTTTTATCTGCCTTACCATGCAGTCCAAGTGAAACACATGGGGTAGAAGTAACAAAAGGCATTTCAACATTCTTAACAAATCACTTATTGTGATCTGCTTATTGTCTCTATGCATCTTTTGTTAGTTATCATGACTTACTGATGAGAGAGTTTGTTACGTGTTTGTTACATGCTCATTCAGACCCAGTTGAGCCCTTAATTCAGCGGATGATGGTGCAGTTAAACATAACTTTGCACACCAAAGTCATTGTCATTACCGTATCCCATGGCCATTCAGCATATGCATCCAACACCATCTCATACAAAGTGGAGATTTCATTTAAGGACAGTAGTAGTAACAAAGCTATTTGGATGAACAGGTAACACATGTTGGTAACATGTTGGTAACACATATTGCTACAGCCCATCTACATTTTTAGGCTGTGCCTTGAGAATGGCTAGCGTGTTTGAACAAATAAAGAAAGTAGCCAAGGCTGTTGCTTTGCAAATAGAGAATATACAAATATTGGTTGCTTTACAGTTTCACAAAAGAGCACTTACCCTTGTTGTTCCACTCAAGAATATTATCTGTCATTTATATCAAACTGTGTTCCAAGCTGAAAGGGAAGATGATTATCTTATCAAACAATGGGTTGAGACACTACTCATTACATCCCCTTCACTATGGAAGTCTGTACTAGCGGTATACAAGATACTCCTGAAAAAAAGTTGCACCCATTATTTTCACTATTAAAATAGTGTTAATAGACTGTTAAAATTAGTCTTCGAGGGACAAAGCTGAATTTACTACGAGCTTACAGAATGCTCTGCTCCTGTTTAAAGATTGCAGAATTTCCCATTATCACTGAATTCTATGCTAGCATTTTTTTTAAGATATGTTTTATTGCATCTGGCTACACATTAGCTAACTGACTTAATCAGTTCTCATTGGAGAAAGGGAAATATTCAGAGGATTAGAATTACTTGGGGGGGGTTGGGTTGGGTTGGGTTTTGTTTGTTTGTTTGTTTATGTTTGTTTGTTTTTTCTGACAACCTATTATTTTCCATAGTATAGTAATGCCTCACAGAGTGTGTTAAAAGGGCACAATTCACACAGGAGAGTGGAACACTGTTAACCTCATTCTGGTTTCATTCACATTCTGAAATTCCAAATGTAAGCATTAGTCTGTCCATGCTTCCACCAAGTCAGTGGAAAAGTCCCATTTAGCCATTTTACCCAGAAGACTGAATTGTCAACTGTTAACTGATGTTGATTTTTGGAGTTTTTACCTCCAGCAAGGATGAGAGATGTTTATGTTACGTTTATTTGGGATATAGGGTTCAGAAATCTTGGGATCATGTGTTCCAAATTTCCTCCTACTGTATAAATTTTTTAATCTTAAAGGCAGGTAAGAAGTTTAACATAATTGGGATAGGCACCTTTACCAGGTTTACAAATGGCAGTCATCACTGTTCTTGAACTTAAAAAATTTACTGATTCAATTTTTTTTAAAAATACCTTTATGCTTACTTTCCAGCTTATTCATGTGAGTTAGTCTTTCATATAAGTTTGTATTCATTTTTTGATAGCAGGTACAATGACTTTCTAACTAAACGAAATCAAATATATGAAAGTGTAGTATCACTTTGAACTTTAAAAAATTGACATAATTAGTGGATTTTTTAGATAAAATTGAAGAGTTATTTGAGGAAATACACACATCCATCACCTGTAGCGAAGTTTCAAACTTGAGGCTTTAGTCCAAGTATTTTTTTAATGCAGAATCTGACATTAAAATCACAGGGATTTATTTTAAAAATAAGGACTGGAGGACTACTGGTGTATCTGTAGCATCAGATATTTTAGCAGGTTGTATCTGTCTCTATCCAGTTCTGTCGGATTCCATTGGAATTGTTCTTGTTTACATCTAACTCATAAGCAATGGTGTTTGGAGTTGCTACTCACGTTGCAGACTTTACTGTTGGAACATGCAAAGCGTATTGCTTAATTCTAATTGTGATAAAATGTGTATTTTATTTGTATCTGCATAAATACAAATGTAAACCAATGAAATGAAGTTACACTTTCTTTAAACAAACTCACAGGTCAGTACTTTTTGAAAGTGAATTGTTGGAATCACACACCTGCATAAGAGTCACAGCTTATTCATTACCAGGTAAAGTCAGGGGTGTTATCTGGTCAGGGCTCAGTGACGTGTAGGTAAATACTCATACAAACCCATTCCACTCACACACTCTAGTTCCTTGGTGCTAGGGCCACCTTAGAGATTGCTGATTCTCCCAGCAACTTGGAATTCAGCAAAATCTGAGAAACTAGGGCTCCATGGGATTCTTCAGTCTGGGATTTTCCAAATAATCTTCAATTTTCCCCCTTTTTTTCAGTGTACAGATCATTCCTTAGAAGATGCAGCCTGTACTGTGTTATTCCCACAGCCCTGCAAAAAGTTAGTTGTTTGGTTTTTTTTAAGGGCAAAAATGACAATTTGAAAAAGACCAGTTCAAAATTGAAATAATGTCCAATGCAGAGGAACAGTGTCAAAGGAGCTCAGGAAAATTTTGTTTAAGGTAATTTTAAATTTTATTTTTTTTTTTAGCTTGGGTTAAAAAATCATCATATGGATGGATGCATTCATGTGGGGGAAGATGAAGGTCGGTCATACGCTAGCCAACTTCAATATAGAGATGTAAAGATCCACAAAAATTTATACAATGTACGATCTATTCCTTTTTTTATTTTTAGATGCTAAAACAAAACATGCCCTGAAGAGAGCAGACCTAATGTAGACCTAATAGGCTCAATTCAAAACACAATTAACTAGAATCTTTTCAACAGGTTTTGTGATGTGGTGCATTTTTTGAGACCATGCAAGAAAAATCACGTGGAATAGGCTGTGGCATAATTTCATAGGTTTTGGGAACAAGGAAAAGAAGAAAATAATTTTTTAATTTAACCACAAGAACACCCATGGAAAACTTAGTATGGAAGAATCCTTCAGTTGCTGGAAGAGGACAGTTTTATGCAGTTAAATCCAGTCAGAATGAATAACATTTTACACTGTAATAGGTGAATAAATATTTCTGGATGAATAATTTATAAAATTTTCCAGTGGTCCAGTAATGTGGTGTGAGAAAGGAATATATATGGACCTTTTTAAAAGAAATATGGCAAGGTTTTCGTCCATGGGTATTTCAGTCGGCTGTACATTTTTCTGTTTCCAGCTGCAGCTTCTTTATTGTTGACGTATTCCCAGCTGAGAATTTTCACGCAAACTGGGATTGCAGAATCTGCTAGAAGGTGGTTGCCTGCTTATTCCTATCATCTTCTTCCCAGTGCAGAATGTTTTCAGATTTTCAGAAATCTACCAAATGTTCTTTGGGAACCCAGTCCATAGGAGAGTTGACATGTGCTTACCCTAAGTCTCCCTACAAATTGGAGCACAAACATATTGTTTGTTCACCAGTCCTGTAGGATTGTGTTATTCTTCAGCAGTGTTGTGTCTGAATTTTGGGTTGGTCTCCTTAAAGTATTTCTTTCCTTCAAAAATTTGCTTATTCTACATTTAATGGGGAAAAAAAAAAAACACTTTAGCCAGTGCAATAAATGAAAATTAATTAAAATGTAATTAAGTCAATTTATGATAGACTTTTATCTTTAGAAATTTCAGGGTATTATTCTGAGGAAATTAGGCATAGTCTCTCTATAATTAGAGAGAAAACATATTGAAATGGATAATGCATGTCAGAGGCTGCCAAAATACTTGTTTTAAAAAACAAAGATCCTTGAGGGAATGTCCCAAACTCCCAGTTATAAAAAGCTTCAGAATTTGTTTGCAGACCTTTACGTTACCATGTTTGCATAATTACAGGGATTAAAATGTGCCCGTAAGGCTGTCTGTTTTCTCCTGGTGCTTTCCATCACACACACACACTGCTAATGCCAGTGTAGCTACTGGTTCTGATAGTGGGAGTCCTATAACAGAAGAATATTCAGGGAGTTGCCAGCACTTTAAATATTGGTTGTCTAAACCTGGAGCAGGTCTATACACAGTAACCGTGTGATGCCGGGGATTGGGAGGCAACTCTGTATTTTCTACTGCAAGGTTCCTCCTAGTGAATCAGTATCAACACTGATTATTTCTCCCTTCCTTTTTCCCCTCCTGAAAGCTTAACCTCCACTGTTCATGTGAAATTTTGCATTTGTTTCAAGATCCTTCTAAACCTACAGCTTTGTTTTGGTGACGTGCTGATTCTTTGTCTGATTCAATACCTTTTCATAGAATCACAGAACCATTGAATGGCTTGGGTTGGTAAGGACCTTAAAATCATCTAGTTCCACCCCCCTCCACCAGATCAGATTGCTTAGAGCTCAGTCCAGCCTGGCCTTGAGCACTGCCAGGGATGGGGTATCTGCAGCTCTTCTGGGCAACCTCTGCCAGTGCCTCACCACCCTCACAGTGAAGAAACTCTTCATAATGTCAATCTGTATCTGATCTCTTTCAGTTTAAAGCTATTACCTCTTGTCCAGTTGCAACATGCCCCTATTAACAGTCTCTCTCCATCTTTCTTGTGACCCCTGTTGGGTACTAGAAGGCTGCTATGAGGTCTCCTGAGGGGAGCATTTCTCTCCAAGCTGAACAACCCCAACTCTCAGCCTGTTTTTGTAGGAGAGACGCTCCAACCCTTTAATAATTTTTGTGGCCCTCTGCTGAACTCTCTCCAGCAGGTCCACATCCCTCTTATGTTTGGGGCCCCAAAATGGATGCAGTAATTCTGATGGGGACAGAGCGAAGTAGAGTGTTGGAATCACCTCCCTTGCCTTGCTGGCCATGCAGCTTTTGGTGCAGCCTAGAATGCAATCTGCTTTCTGAGCTTCAGGCACACATTGCTGGATCAAGCTTCTTGTACACCAACACCCCCCAAGTGCTTTTCTCAAGGGTTATTCTAAACCCATTCTCTGCCCAGCTGGTGCTTGTGCTCGGGATTGTTCCAACTCAGGTACAGAATCTTGCACTTGGTCTTCTTGAACTTCAGCTGTGTTTACAGAGGCCCTCTCAAGCCTGTTCAGGTCCCTCTGGATGGCGTCCCTTCCCTCCAGCACGTGAACTGCACCACACAGCTTGGTGTGTCAGTGAACTTGCTGAGGGTGTCCTCAATCCCACTGTCTGTGTCACTGACAGAGATGTTGAACGGCGCCAGTCCCAGTACTGACCCCTGAGGAATGCCACTTGTCACTAGTCTTCACTTGGACATCAAGCCACTGACCACAGCTCTTTGAGTGTGATCATCCAGCCAATTCCTTATCCACCGAGTGGTCTGTCTGTCAAATCCATATCTCTCCAATTTGAAGACAAAGATGCCGTGTGGTTCAGTGTCAAATGCTTTGAACAAATCCAGGCAGATGACATCATTTGCCTTTCCACTGCCCACCACTGCAGTAACCCCACTGTAGAAAGTCATCGAATTTGTCAGGTGCAATTTGTCTTTAAAGAATCCATCTTGGTTATCACCAGTCACATAATTATTTTCCATGTGCCTTTGCATAGCTTCCAGGAGGATCTATTCCATTGTCTTGCCAGACACAGAGGTGAGATTGACTGACCTGCAGTTCACCTTGTCTTCCTTTTTTCACTTTTTGAAAACGGGGATCATGTTTCCCCTTTTTCAGCCAGTGAGAACTTTACCAGACTGTCACAATTTCTCTAATTTGATGGATAGTAGCCCCTTAATCTGCCAGTTCCCTCAGGACATGCAAGTGCATCTCATCATGTCTTGTGGAGTTGTACACCTTTAGGTTACTTAGATGGTCTCAAGCCTGATCCTCTCCACAGTGAGTGGTTCTTCATTCTCCCAGAATGTCGCTGCTTTCACCTTTTGCAACTTTGCTGGAATACTTGCTGGTAAAGACTGAGGCAAAAAAAAAAAAAAAAGTCATCATGTACCTTGGCCTTCTCCATGCCCTGGATAATCAGGTCTTCTATTTCCTTCCAGAGAGGACAAAAATTTTCCTTAGTCTTCCTTTTGTCACTGATATACCTATAGGATCTCCTTTTGTTGCCCTTGAGCATCCCTGGCCAGACTTAATTCTATCAGGGATTTAGCTTTCATGGAATTATACAATCTGGCTTCTTGGACAATTTCTCTGTATTTCTCACAGTCTATCTCTCCTTGTTTCCACCCTCTGTAGGCTTCCTTTTTGTGTTTGAGTTTGTCCAGGTGTTCCTTGTTCATCTGTGACAGTGTCCTTGTGATTTTGTCTGACTTCCTCTTTACTGGAATGCATCACTTCTGAGACTGGAGGAGGTGATCCTTGAATATTAACCAGCTTTCTTGGGCCCCTCTTCCCACCAGGGCTTTATCCTTTGGTACTCTAACAAGCATATCCTTCAAGAGGCCAAAATCTACTCTCTGAAGTCCATGGCAGTGAGCTTGCTATGCACGCTCCTGGCTGGCAGGAATTCAAGTATCTTGAATTCTACGATTTATGGTCACTGCACCAAGCCTGCCCTGGAGCTTCCCATTCCCCACCAAGCCCCTCCTTGTTGGTGAGAAAAAATTTGAGCATAGCGCCTCTCCTCATTGATTTCTCTGTCACTTGGAGAAGGAAGGTATCACCAGTGCATTCTAGAACCTGCTGAGTAGTTTGTGCCCTGTTGTCTCATCTCTCTGACAGGTATTGGATGGTTGAAGACCTCCATGAGGACCAGGGCTTGTGATTGTGAGGCTGCTCCCATCTATCTGTAGAGGACTCATCTGCTTGGTATTCCTGGTTGAGTGGCCTGTAGCAGACTCCCACTGTAATTGTCACCTGTCCCTGCCCTCCCTTTAATCCAGACCCATAAGGTCTCAGTTGGCTCCTCATCCATCCCCGGTCAGATCTCATCTACTCCATCTGGTCACTGGCAGAGAGGATGAAATCCCCTCCTCTTTTTCCCTCCAGTCATAGGAGCCATCTCACCATGTCTCAGTGATGGCAGTAAAATGATAGTCCTGTAGGTTTGAGTGTATCCCTTAGTTCCTCTTTATTTATTTCCCATTGTGTTCTTATACAGAGGCATTTCAGTTGGGCCCACAATGAAGACAACTTTACTGGCTAGAGTGTCAGGAATTGCCTTGTAATGCCTTTCAGATGCTCTGCTACTGACCTGCAATCCCTCTCCAAGCCCTGGGCATCTCTCACTGGCACTGGCATCAAACTGGTAGGAGTGGGATGGACTGAGGTTCTCCTACCACAGCACCTTGAGTTTAAAGCCCTCTTCACCAGCCTGGCAAGACTGTGGCCGAAGATGCTCTTCCCCTTCCCTGACAGATGGACCCCATCAACCCCCCAGTAGACCCCATTTCTCAGTGGGAATCCCATGGCCCAAATAGACTGTAGCACCAGTCCCACAACCGTTTTTTGGTTTGCCAGATTTGATTGTCCCTTTCAAATACCTTCTCTTCAACCATGAGGATTGATGAAAAAACAACCTGCCCTTCAGAGTGCCTTACTGTCAAACGCAGGGCACCAGAATCCTTCTCGGTACTCCTCAGCCTGCCCTGGCTGTATCACTGTTGCTGTATCATATGAAACAGCAGAGCAGGTAATAGTGGACTGTAGAAGGCTCATTAGTTTCTTGTTGACAGCCCTGATATGACTCCCCAGTAAGAAGCACCTCTCTAGAGAGTGTGTCAGGTGCAAGGGGGGTACCTCCACACCTCTTAGAAGAGAGTCACCTACTGCTATCACATGTTGTTGTGTGGTTGTGATACAGGGAGCAGATGGGGCTGCCTCACTCAGCTCCAGGGTCTCTCCTGATAGGGTGGGTTGTTCTTCAGTCTGCAGAGTGTTGAAGTGATTCTGCAAGGGCACCTCAGGTTTCAGGGAATTCTCTTCTTTATGCATGTCCTTGCCCTTGCAAGCTTCCATTCTTCTGTATTATCACCCCCCTTCCTTCTGTGTGTGTTACATCTTCTTTTGTTGTCTCTCTTCCCTGCTCCCCCATTGCAGTGTGTTTGAAAACTGTGAAGAGCAGTCTGAGGGTGGGAGGTGCTTTAATGCATGAAATGATGTAAGTCTGTAGGCTGCTTGCTTTCCCCTTTCATATTCTTACCTGGCCATACTGCAGAGAAGTTGTTTGCTGCTACTGAACTTTATTACAGGGAGAACAGGTGAAGTTGGCAAGTCATGAGGAAACATGCACTATCCCACCTCTGGTTTTATCAATTTGATTTTTCTACTTAGTCAGAAAATAGTGCTTTCAGTAGCTGGTTTGCTTTGTGCATTTGGTAGCGTTTAATGTTTTGGCAGATACTTAAGCTGTTGGTCTTTTTAGCTCGTAGAGTCTGTGGAAAAATCTACAAAATATACAAAACTCATTATTTATATTAGATTATTTACAGCTTCCTTTATTGTTTTACAGTAAACTTTGTCTAAAATGAGTTGTGGTCTCAATGGCACTTTATCAGCAGATTGTCAGAATCTTGTCCTGCAAGATCCTGTGTTAGTTCCGCAAGCTCTACACATCTCTGCTTTCAGTTTTAGCAATGGATTTGTCAAATGGGATGTTAGCTTCCAGCAGCAGCCCATTACTGCTGCAAAGCATAGTCTTACTGGGGGTTTGAACTGATTAGATTTTGGGTCATCACAGCAAGCCAAATCTAGACTCTCTAGGTTAGTGGCGCAGCTAGGATATGCAGCTTTGAAATAACACCTCCCTTGGCCTAAGTCCAGACTGAGCTGCAGTTCATACACTGCCCTCCAAAAAAACAGTCTTTGTTAGGATAGAAGTGATTGTGTGAAACATCAGATTGGCAGGTCAGAGAACATCGATGTTAACACACCCTGATCTTGTCTGCTGACGCTGCTGTTTAATTTAATTCTTGTTTATTATATGCCATGTCAGAGTATAAAAACACTCTACTGCTGTGAGTACACGTACATGCAAAGATTCTGCAGAATCAGATCCTAAATATAAGCAGTTTTCAATTCAGAAAAAATGTATTGGAAATGTTGTTATCATAAGCACGTGCAGAGACATTGCAAAAGTTTTAACATAACCAGAATCATTTACAAGAGATCTGTAAGATAATGGTGAAGAAAAGTTGTATATGAATATACCACTTTCATACATATTCATAAACTAAATTCTAATTGCAGAAAGAAAGGCTCAGCAAACACAAAATAAACAAGTAAACTTCTTTTTTTCTGTACATCCACTAAATTTTATGAAATAAGTATATGAAATTTACAACTTACTTTCCATTTTGAAGAATAAAAGGTTTTCCCATCCTAAGGTATCTGAATGGAAAATTCTAATGTAATTCACTGATCATATTCCCAAATGGCAGTTTTAAGAGCTTTTCCCTAAGTTGGATTTAAAATTAATTCCAAAGGGACTATTTTAAATGTAGTGTCATTCACATGTCTTTAGCTCCGCACTGTTTTCTTAGAAGCGACTAATTGGTGGACAAACAGACTTTCAATGGTGTGAGACAATTGTGTCTCAATTGTGTGAGACAGCTTGCATGCTAATGGTAATGGTACTTAAAGAGAAAAGTGTTACTAGAACAACAAAAGGTCCTCTCTTGTGGTGTTTTGAAATGTGCTTAAGTGCTGGTTCCATAATGTTTTTTCTATTCTATTCATGTAATATGGAAAAATATGCCTTCCTGTCTTCACTCCTTTCTTTGGATGGTTCTGGGTTGCGCATTGTTAAGTGACTTGATGATTGATAGCACTGTAACACCCAGTGGAGTGTGCAACAACCAAAGCTTTAAAAGGTTTTATCATAACCCAGCTTCTTCAAAGGTTACTTACAAAATTTTATGCTGCCAGGGTGTGTCTGGTGACCGCGAATACACTTGTCTTATTTTAAAGATGTTGTAAAAATGTAAACAAACAACTTTTCCTTTGCTTTTCTCCTCATCCCCAAAAATCGGCGGGGAGTGAGAGGCAGGGGGGAACCAAACCAAAGCCCTACAATGCTGATATAGCATTAGAGGTGTCAGGTTTGAATACAGGATTTGGAAATGAAAATTAAAGGTACAGTTGACAGTTTCCACAAATGACAACATAATCTGCTCAGTAACATATGTTTGGTGTTGAATGACTGACCTAATCAGTGTGCTCTAGATAGTTACCAAATTTCTTTAAACTTAGGAGACTCTGATGTTTTACCATTTTGGCTACTGCACAGCACCAGATACACGATAAGAGAAATTTATTAAAATATCCCTCCCTCTTTTGTTTAAAATAAATTAAAAGAAAACACAAACCAACCAGCAGAAGGCAGAAGTGTGACCCTGTGGGCAAAGTAAATTGCATGAGTCTGTCTCCAGTTTTGTAACTGTGGCTACCACTTTCCTCCTGAAAATATGTCTCCTTGGCAAACCTGCTGCCCCAAAAAAACCACCCTCTGCAAATGTTTGTGCAAATGGAAATAGATTACCAGAAGGTGACAGTGTGATTTCTAAGTATGAATGAAGCTGCTGATGTATTTTTATAACAGCAAATGTTTGTGTTTTAAATCTCCTCCTTTGGCATCACGTTTCTGTTTATGTGAATCTAGGAAAAAGAGACTGACCAAAAACACAGAAAATGAGTTTAAAACAAAGTCACTTGAGAACACGATTCTGCTGTGGTGTATAGGATACATCTCCAGATCGACCAACCTCTCCCTTGGATTTATTCATGCTTTGGTAAGGAAAGTCCTGAATACATCATTGCTTTAAGAAAAATAGTTAAGCAAACACTGTCTCTGCTCTGTAGCTGTTCGAGGCACAGAATTAAAAACTTGGCTTTTGCGAGGGATTTTTTTTTTAGATCTTATAGCCTAAGGGGTAAAAACCAACTCACATTAGCATTACTGTACACTATACTGTGAGATTGATATTCAAGTGTTTTACATAACAGTGTGAAGCTTCTACCTACATTTTGGTTTTCTGTTTTAGATCAAAAATATCGCAGTGAAAGATTACACAATTCGCACAGATGCCTTTCGAGGAAGTTCCTTTATGCAGAGCTGGAGGGGAGGCAAGATGTTGGCATAGCTGTTGACCTAAAAACCTGCTATGCCAACATATTGTCATCTTTCCTGTCTGTTTGCGGCAGAGGGAAGTTATACATTGTAATGGACATTTGGAACAGCTTTAATCTTTATAGATAACTTGAAATGTCATTTCTCTGGCCCTGCTTTCAAGTCAATGTGGCATGAGATTATTAGTTGCATAACAACCAAATGAGGGGCAGGATTTGAGTGGATTTTTTTTTTCTTTTTGTTGCTCAAATGACAAACAGCTCACTCTGCTGTGAAAAAAATTAGTGCAGAGGTGCAGTAACCTTGAGGAGACCATCAGCAGACAGGACAAGAGTTGTCTGATTTGCTGTCTGACCTGTGGACCTTTGCAGAGAGACTATGAGTTGTCACTTAGCAGACTGCATATGAGTATTTCTATTTACATAACTTTCCCCCTTCTGATTATATTCTCCTTCCCTTCTCCTTTCAATGTTTGTACTTTCTGTTAAGATTCGTCCAGTAAAGGGTTTCAAGCAACGAGAATATGGTGGTAGTCAAAAAATGAATGAACACCCGCTAAAGAAATGTTGTAGCTGCATTTCACTGCTCTGTTTCCAATACTTAAGAACAACAAAACAGTAAAACTTAATCTTGAAGAAAGTCTCATGATTGCTGCACAGGGATCCTCTTGAAAAATACAAAGTGCATGTAGCAATTTCATCATTCATGCACTTACTCTACATAAGATGTTACCCCACAAAATTAGAGTTTCTCTTAGAGAATCTAAAATTAGAAGCTTGATCAGGAGTAATAGTGCTACTTTAAAAAAGTGTAATGAAGCAGAACTTGTGTACATTTGCAGTAGTTCTTTTATGCTCACAACACTTTCTGTGACTCAAGTATTGAGTTTGGTCCACGTTTTAAAAGTACCGTAAAATAATCTCTGAGGTGTCAGTTACTCATCACCATCATGCCCAAAACAGACCCAAAGTGGGGATATTACTTCAATTTATTACTAACAGGATCAGAGCAAAAGAGTGAGAAGTAAAATAATCTTAAAAACACCTTCCTCCCACCTCTCCTTCCTTCCATGTTCTCCCTCCTCCCCCCTCCAGGGGTGCAGGGGGAGGGGAATGGGGGTTATGGTTAGTTGTTGTTTCTGCTGCTGCTCAGGAGACGAGTCCTTCCCCTGCTCCTGTGGGGTCCCTCCCATGGCAGAGAGTCCTTGATGGACCTCTCCAGTGTGAGTCCATCCCACAGGCAATAGTTCTTCTCAAACTGCTGTGGGTCACTCCTCCATGGGGTGCAGTCCTTCACCCCATGAGCTGTACCGATGTGGGTCCCCCACAGGGGTCACAAGTCCCACCCAGGAAAAACCTGCTCCAGCCTGGGCTTCCCTCTCCATGGGCTGCCGGTCCCCAGCAGGACCCTGTTCCATTTTGGGTCTCCCATGGGGTCACAGCCTCCTTCCTGCATCCACCTGCTCCAGTGTGGGCTCCTCCATGGGCTGCAGGGGGGTCTCTGCACCCCGATGGTCCCCCATGGGCTGCAGGGGCACAGCTGCCCCACTATGGGCTGCACCAAAAACTCTGATCTTTTTGGTAGATTTGCTAATGTTTAAAAGTTTAAGCTTTTTAAATTTAAAACTTAAATTTGTTTTTCCAGCATTCATCACAACCAAATGCTTCTCTGTTCAGAAAACGCTTTTCCTGTGCTTTTCACAGCAGCTAACATAGCATTGTGCCATTGACTCTTGTCTTAAGCCAAGGTATGACTGTGTTTCTGGCTATTGCAGATTTGCCTGGAATGTAATTCCTTGATGAATAGTTTCTAGGCAATAACTTCTAGCTTTTGTTCTAATAAGCAAGGAATATAGAATCACATGTACCAGGAAAGCCCAGCTTTTTAGTAACCATTTAAATAACAGGTCTTGGGTCTTTCAAAATAAAAGTTTATTCTTAGTTTGCTGGTCATGAGAGTTTTCCTCAGAGTTTTTAGGTATGGCAGATACTCATAATATTTTTGCTTACCCTCCTTTCCTATAAACTTGAAAGATTTTCAAAAACTATTTCCTTTTTTTTTAATGTATGTTGACTACCCATGTGAAACTGGAATGGTTTCTGTATTTTTGTCTCAATTTATATGCAGATAGAAATCTGTAAAACTCATAGCACCATTTAATAAAGTAGTTACTTTTCCCCCTTACTTTGAGTTTATTAAGAGGGAAGAAGTTATTTTACACTTGAATACTAACAGATTTTCATACTACATGCTTCATGGCAGCTTTTTCATTTTGAGCTCTGTTTGTGGTTATGTTGCTGAATTATATGGTCTATATTAGGGTAGAGCAGTGACCTCAGAATAGTCTTGCAGTTATGTGCAGGCAGCCTTCTTTCATACCAAAACTGCTGCAGAACCTGAAGTCTAGGGTGTGTTATCTCATGAAATTAGAATAGGTCTCAAAAACCCCTGGCAAACTCAAACCCACAGAAAATTACAATTCTGAATTTAAGAGGGAAAAGGTAATATAATTCCATTGGAGAATCCTCAAGTATTTAGTAACAGGCTGAAGAAAGAGAGATGAGCTTTTTCTATTCAAATTTGGAGTAGCATTAAAAAAACCCCAAACAACAACCAACCACTCCATGAATCAAATACTGTTTGTCCCTCCTTCCAAATATATGTCACTGTCATATGCAAACATGTTACTCCTACCCCATGACTTCAAGGTTTTAAAAACATGAGTCCAAATAAAACAACACAGGTAAGACAAACTTGCACCTGAACTGAGGTGCAGTTTTCTTAGACCATGAAAAAATAAGGGATTTCAACAGCAGGTCATGAAGAAGTTTTGGTGTGGGATTGTCTGAAGTGGCTGAAGCCTTGACAAATTAATTAGAATTCATTACAAACAACAGCATGTCATAGGATGGTTTTGATGGGAATATGACATCAGACAATATTATAAATTCCCAGAGATTATCAGAAGAGGCAACTTTTTAGGCATTTATTTTAGTGTATTAAGCACTTCCTTTTGTCTGCTGCTTTAAACTGGATTTCATTCAAATTAAAAAGGATTGGAAACCAAAATTCTCATCTTCTGAAGCATTCAGAATTTTCTGAGGTTTGCTGGACTGGGACAAGAAGTTGAATTTTTTTAAACATTCTAAAAAGCTTTGACTTAGCATTTCTGAAAAAATGCATTTCAGCTGCACCGAAACTTTTCATTTCAGCTTCAGCTTTACATAATGCAATGTCTGAGTAAAAAAACACATAGAGCCTAAAGGGCCTAAACAACACTAAGCCTTCTCTTCAACAAACTGCATTGAAATAAGCGTATTCTGTGAAGAGAGATGTTATGGCAAAATCTTATTATTTCTGTAGGAAGCAACTGCGCTGTAGAAACAGTATGTCTGCTACACAGATAATAATGTAAACTGTGTCTAGTACATCATAAGAAGCATGATAAGTGTTCTTCAAGTAAAGTATAACTGGTTTACTTGTGAATAAATCTGTGTATATAAATTTAAAATTTATGTTAAAGGTGATCTGATATGTTCAGAAGAATGAGAAATGGTGCAGAAAAGAGCTGAGCAAGAACAAGGAAAATTATCCATCTCTTTCTTGCCAAATACAAGACTGGGCAGAATTATAAGGAAAGGGAAATCAAGGGCCTGGGGTGAGATTCTGACCTTGCTGGTGTCAGCATAACTGTTGTTCCGACCTTGTTTAGGATGAAGATACAGCCGTGGAATAAGTTTGCTGTTAGCAAGGTCTGGTTTAGTACATCTTTTGCTTACTTCAACCCTTAACAGTGGCCAGGTGCTGTGCTTCACTTATCATCCAAACAGATTCCTTGTTGCTAGTAGCACTTACATACTCTGCTCCTGCTTTGATACAGCAGTAGAGAGAACTTGGAGGCCTCTTTGTGTTGCCAAAAAAGAAGAGAGTTTGTCCAGGAGGGAAACAGGGAATGCAATATGTAATTACTCCACCAGGCAGCCCAGTGGGTGACCTTTATTAGTCATCAAGATTCAACAGAAGTTGGCCACGTTGGCGTCTGTGGGCATGGAACTACACTGTGAATATAACATATGTCCAAAATAGGAAAATAGCATTAATTTGGGGGGTTGGGGGGTGGTGTAGGCAAAGTATCTTAAGAAATAAGTGAAAGAGGAAGCAAAGAGACTGTATTTCCAGTGATCCAATTATCCCCTTGTCTGGATCTGGCACTTGAAATCTCTATCTGATTTCATGTGACTACATGTTCTGTACAGCACTGATTTTACTCTGCCCTGCTACCTGATAATTGTTAACACAACTGAGATATGCAGTGAGGCAAGAAAAGGCACAGAACAAATGTTTCTGTTGTTTCATACTGTGGTGATCATGGCAAAAGTAAAAACAAACTTCTTGTTTCAGTCTGTTGGCTTGTCTGAAGAGCAGCTGTCAAAGTTGTTCTGGAAGACAAAGGCCTATCCTCATCCAGACTAACTGCAAGACATCTTTCCCTGAGGGAGGTTATAACTGTTCTCACACAGCACACACAGTCCTACTGCATAAGCCAAAAGAGGAAATAACCCACAAATGAAGCACTGAATTGAAAGCTGTTTGTCAACAGCTTGTTGCTGTTTGCTTCTTACCTTGTATTTTTTTTTAAGTAAATGACAAAGGCCTGCCTTATTGAGTGAAACTGGAAGTATAGAAGACAAAAAAGTGAAGTTACATCTCAAATCAAAAAATCAATTTGAATCTAGGTTGACTGCTGGTAACAGTTTCTTAAAATATTCTTTTTCACAGTCAAGAGATTTCTTAGATTTTTTTCCAAGAGCATACTCATGCTAGTGCTTGATGTGTACTCAGTTTTCAGTAGCTCCATTGTCCCTAGCATTAAGTATTTTGGATGTACTTAGAACAGTTTCATTTATGGCTTCTGCCAGCTCTGTAGAGCATTTCTGATTTTCACTCATTCAGTGATAAATTGCATTATTTTTGTTATATATTTCTATGCTATTAAATGACTATTAAGATTAGTTACCTATTTGAGTTGTGGGAGGTCACTTTTTATATTCACTGCTGTATTTGTGTTCTTTTAGAACATGAAAGTTTTCGCATTGTGAAATAAATGCCTAACTGGAGAGTAAGAAAGAGGGACATAATTGAGTAGGAAATGGAATGAAACTGTGTGTTTACTGCATTCAGGGAGGAAAAGGTAAGCTTATTGGGTAAAGACAGGACAAGGTTAATAATTGTACTAAAGAAAGTAGTTCTGCTTTCTCAAGAACAAGAAGGGACTGGATGAAAGTTGGCATGTACAGAAGGAAAACTATTGCAAATCTCTTTCCTCTTTTTCCATCACCTGATGAAACTTGCTTATGTCTTCTGCTGACCTGTATGCATGTGTGCACACAGAAAGATTTATTGGTTGATTCATAGGTAGATAAGTATGAGTGTGTGTGCACAGTAGCAATTCTGAGATATATTGCTAAGAATCTGCTTAACGTATTTTAAAATTAACACAGCACCAAGTCATTTCTTTGTTAACTTTTCCGCCTCAAAACCAGTCTTCCCTGAACCACAACAAGCACAAAAAAAAAAAAAAAAAAAAAAAAAAAAAAAAAAAAAAAAAAAAAAAAAAAAAAAAAAAAAAAAAAAAAAGCACAACCACAAATTCCCTTAGGCAGCAACAAAAAAAAAGAAGCTAAAATTTCTGTGAATAAAGTCCATATTTCTTACACCCCTGTTTTACTGTCATAAAGCTGGTAAATAAATTCCTATAATTCATAAGAAATTATCATTAAAAGCATAACATATTTCTCGTTACTATCTTCAAATAGTTATTATTCTTCTCCAAGTGTGTATCTGAAGTAATTTTAATTAATGTGGTACTTTTTCGGGAAATACACTGGATTTACTTGATGTAACCATCATGTGGATAGTTGCTAACCTGGGCTCTTGCCATATTACTCATTTATGTAGATATCCCATTTTCAGGCATAATATACATAATACAGCAAACTGATGTGATCATTCCTCTACCAATTGCTAAACTGTTTTCCAGCTATTTGCCAGCAAACACTATGCGCACTCCTCTGCTTCCCTCTTCTGCTGAATTTATAGAATAGGGTATAAGAATTAATCTGTGTATACATTTAACAGTGTTTGGGTAGCATATTCTCATAATAGGGTCATAAAGCCAGTCAAAAGTGAGTAAAAAAGCCCATCCAGAAAGATATCTCCTTACACCTTTTCCATTCCAGAACAGGCAGACAAAGTTATTTCCTAAGGGAAATCTGACATAACAGTGAGAACCTGAAGTCTCACACATTTACACATGTTCCTCCAACAGCTGCTGGCTATTGCCCAGACAGGAAAGCAGTAATTAGTACCTCACATGTTAAGTTTCTCAAACACAATCAGAAATACTCAATCTGAATAAGTTTTACCCCAGTATTTCTTTGGAGCTACCACCACCTTTCCAAGAAGCAGGAATGTTTCTCAATGCAGAGTTTTTGCTGTATCTTCAACAAAAGCCAGAAAGTCTTCAGTGACTCTTCAGATATCCAGTGCTTTACTATTAAGGATTTATGAGACAAAAATAGCAGAAGAAATAACACTATAGCAATGAAATTACATAAGTCCAGATCAGAACATATACATAGTTTTACTAGGGTACAGTACTGGCATCTAATAAAAGAACTATGGATGCAGCTACCAGTGGATCAGTTCTCCAGCTGTCCCTAAAGTTTGGAGACTTTTTTGTTGTTGTTTTTTCCTGTTTGGATTACTTCATACAGAAAATCAGAATTGCATATAGTTTGTAAACAATTCTTGTGGAAACTACTCAACAGCTATAGAGCTTCATTTCTGAGGGAATGGCCTGGAGTTATGCTGGGGAGGTTTAGATTAAATATTAGAAAGAGTTTTTCGACCCAGAGTGTGGTTGGGCACTGAACAGGCTCCCCAGGGAAGTGGTCACAAGCCTGATAGAGTTGAAGAAGTCTTTGGACAACACCCTCAGGTGAATGGTGTGATTGTTGGAGAAATCCTGTGCAGGGCCAGAGTTGGACTCAATGATCCTTGTGGGTCCCTTCCAACTTAGGATATTCCATCACTCTGTGACTCATAGAGAGCTGCATAGTTTTGCAGTCTTTCAAAATCCTCCTTCAAAGTTCTGTAGTATTCATTGTTCTTGTTGCACAGCAGTGATTCTCTGACAATCTTACAGTATGATCACCATTTTCTGTTTTATTCTGTTGTCTCCTCTATGAACAAATAAGTCAGTCCAAGTATTTTGCACATGAATATAGCCCTATTCTCTCACAGTTGTATCTTACATAGAATTTTGTTGTCTTTGCAAAATGAGTCCTGAATAAGTTTTCCACATAAGAATACTAGTAAAACTAGATAAATTTGAATCCAGTTTAAATCCACAAAGTGCCAGATATAAAAAGATGCATGAGTCTACAGTGCGTGAATTGAATACATATAAAATATATTCTGAAGAACATGAGAAGCAACAATAGTGCTGAATGCACTCATGAGAATATATTTAAAGGAAAAAAAAATACTTCTGGCCACAGCAGGTAATTCATCTCCAGGTAAAAGACTTCAGTGAAATTCCTAGGTCTGTCACTGTGTCATGATTACAGTCAAAAGTAATTAAGACATCTCAAAAAAGACAGCTTTGTCTCCTGAACCACAGTGTTCCTTATGTATATAATGAGGGTGAAGTGTTACATAGTAAAAACTGTTAGATCAGCTCAGGTTAGGGCATGACATACTCAAAATTCCTGTCCTCTGATGTGTATCAGGAATACAGCAATGTATAGGTAAGAAGGGGATTCAGCCCTTACAATCTTGACAGGGCACAGTGCACCGATCCTAGGTGGTGTGCCTTCACATTTACTGCCCTCCACTGGTTTATTTTGGAGCACTACCAGTACCACTAGTGTTTATAATGTACCTTCAGGAAAAAGAAAAGTCCCCTCCTTTCTTTTTTTTTGTGTCCTACCTATTGATACAAATAAATCAGTTAATCCCTCTTTGATTCTGCACTTTAAGAACATGTATATTCACCATCTTATGCCTACTAGTCTTAAGGTAAGTTTAGTGTTACAGTTTAAATAAAACAAAAAATTCTCTGTTCACATGCAGCAAAATATCTTCCCCTGATGTGCTTTGAAAAGATGACTGTTAATTCCATCAATACAAGTGAGACGTGAGGTTATAATGAAATTGTGGTTTGTACGGTATCCTCCACGGATACGTCACACACAGAGTGATAATTTCTCATTTGCCTTTATGCTTTTCATTAGGGTCCTAATGTTACCTGCATTTTGTTTAGTGCAGCAGCACATTGTCATCACTAATCTCATTTCTGTGATCTCTGTTTGGCAAGGAAGTGCACACCGGTGTGAAGTGTTACCTGTTTTATGGATAAATGCAAGCAGACAAAATCTATCAATGTTGTCTCCAAAGGAACATGAGGTGGGAGACAGGGTGGACCCCAGCACAGGCAGTGCCCTCACCAATGGGACAGACCTGGTGCTTTTAACAGGGTCCCAAAGAAGGCAAGTAAGGAACCAGATCCAGAATCCATCAGAGGAATGCAGTCAGAGGAGATGGGGCTGAAGATACGACCGGAGACAAGCTACAGCATCAGGATGAGGGAAACAAGGTACCTACAGCATAGACCCAAGCTTCCTCCAGAAGACATAGCTGGTGACCGAAGGCTCATGCCTGAGCTGAAAGGGGGCTCACACAAATGGGGTGAGGGACTGGAGGGGGGGAATGAAGGCCCCAGGAAAGGCTGCTTGGTTCCCTGAATCCCTTTTTGTGCAGCCCCCTTCCCAGCAAAAGGTGTTGTCATACCTCTCAATCTAGTATTGAAGGATGACTTGCCGGGAGTTGTAAGGGGTCACAGATTCTCTGGACAGGCAAAGTATAGCTGCGTGCTCCAGCTTGCTCTATTGCAAAAAATAAAATCACATAAATGCAATCCCCAAAATCCTGTTCATCACAGTTGAGCTAACACACTCATTTAGGCAAGAGACAGCTGCTTGCCGAGAAGGTAATTCTATTACAACACTGCCACCTCTTGTTCTTCTACTTGTTTTATTTTTACCCAACTCCAGTCTGCAGGGGATCCACCGACAGCACAAAGGCATAAAGTCACCACTACTTCTGTTAAACTGAAACCTTACAAGAATAGCAAATGACTGGATGCAGCACTGTATTTTTCCATATGAGATACAAAAAGGCAGAAAGCTTGAAAACATCCACAGACACATTCTGTCAGTGCTGACTGGTGCGTAACTTTTTTCTCTGCTAAGAAGTCAATAAGGTACTGAAAGAAAGGGGGGCAGGGGGAAACAAACAAAACCTACAACAAAAACCCAGAGGCCACGCAGCAGCAAAACCCACCACAGCAGAAAATATCATGGAATTTGTCCAGGGGCTGTGAAATATACTGTGTCCATGCAATGTTATCTCCAAACTCTGTGACTTCTGATGTGAACCTCAGTTGTCCTCTCAGTACTTGCCCCATCTGCCACCCCAGAACCTGCTACCCAGAGGCATATATTTTCCAGATGCTGGTTAATGAAGAGCACTGCGGGCATCCACCAGAGACACCAAGTCTGAGGATTATGTGGAGCCTCCTGGAGAAGAGTTGGCTGCAGAAAAGCAATGTAAATTTATCATCCTTGAGTTTTGACTAGGTGGTCTCTGGGAAGAGGATTGATGTGCTCTAAAAGGTGGAC
Source organism: Empidonax traillii (assembly GCF_003031625.1). Lineage (NCBI taxonomy): Eukaryota > Metazoa > Chordata > Aves > Passeriformes > Tyrannidae > Empidonax > Empidonax traillii. The sequence continues at coordinate 934,294 of NW_020955301.1, read as the reverse complement.
CACACTGCACTTTCAGAAATAACATGGAGAAAGCCCACAAACAGCAAGAAGAAGAGACAAACTGGACAAACTGGCTGGGCCTCTGTCCTGCTGCTTGTTATTCAGCTAACTCTTTGATTGGTTTCACTAGTGACAGAGATGGGTTTTCTGCGTGGGTTCCTAGCATTATATTTCATCTTTATTTCTTTCACACAGCTTTAGAGAGCAGTTAAAAATAACATCCCCTTAAATTAACACTTTTTTGCTATGCCTTTTCATGATATCTCTTCATGTTTCAGTCTTGGTGTGCAGAGCAGTTGAGAAGGGGTGTAATGGTTTAGCCAAACCTATGAGCCTGGGAGTTGCCAGAAGCCTGGTGAGGTAGACCCACAGCAGTGGTCCCCTGGGCTGTGGGGCCAGCAGAAAGTGCTGGTTAACCCACCACACAGAAAGAAATTACCTGCCAGCTGGTCTGTCAGCAGCAGGTTTGACATCTCTTTCTGGCTAGAAGATCCAGTCAAAAATAAAATTTTTGTCTTGAAATAGAGTTGCTAGCAGGCAAGCAGATGTACCATGGTTGGGTCCTAATGGGCTGAGACTTGAGGCAGCTGGCATTTTTTTACTTCATACGCAATAAACACATTATTTCTGAACCACAGGATTAGTCCAAACTTTCTTGCAACACTCGCTGGTGTCTAAACCCAAGACAAATGTTCAAAAGCTGTGCTGCTTGTTTTGGGCACTCACTAATTTTAGGAGTGAAAAAATATGCAAATGGCAACTCTATCCTGACTGTTATAGCACAAGTTTCCCTCCCACACTATTTTTTCTTAATCTGTACAATAGAAATAACTGTAGTGCAATATGTGTCATCTGTTTAATCACTGTGCTTAGAGTCCTCAGGTTAATGCACACAACATTGCAGAGAATATTGTCATAATGGCATTATCATGCAAATAAACCAAAAATACCAGTTCCCTTAAGTTAGGTTTTAGATTTGTAATTTTGATCTATGTAAACCACATTTATAATTTTGAGCACTATGATCAGGCAAAAGAAGAACTGTAAAATTAACATATAAGCTAATTCTTGATAAATTTTAGTCCAATATTTCATGTTTCAGTCCAATTTTGTGTAAACAAACCTTAAGTAAATATGTTACTTGTTGAGACTTGGGGCTGGACACAGTGCTTAGAAGACCATAAACAGCCAGCCTATGTGGTCTATGCCTGAAAGCATCTGGTACCTAAATATAAGTCCTTGTTATTGTTTGTATGGGAACCAGGCATGGATGCTACAAAAAATATTTCATTATTCCACAAGAGATCAAGAGCGAATGCCTACGGTTTGTCTGGGAAATACCGTAAAACCTAAATCCACAAGCACAGTTACCCGCTTACAAAACCTGACGCTTGCCTCCACCCCTGTGAATGCACTGTCACACCTCTCCCCCACAGGCCAGCAGTCATCCACAGTCACAAAACCTTTAGTCACATCTGGTTACCATCCCCACCCGGAAAATCCTACTGTTCTGTCCCTGCTCACTCCATATCCCTTCTGTCTGTAAGGTCCTCCCTGAACAGCGTTCTCACCATTTGCACCATGGCCCTTGCTCTAATTTAACACTCCCCTCCTGTCCTCCCCCAATATACACCACCCTGCAGATTAGAACTACTAATGAATGGCATCCCCAAGTCTTGTGGCCCCACCTGCTACAACACCCTTCAAACTCTGGATGTTTTCAGATGCTCTTTATTTTCTCTTTCTCTGGGCTAAGAAGAGCTCATCCCTGCCCTGGAAAATGATAACTACTAATAACAAAAACAATACCAGCAATAATAATAGTAGTAATACTGATAAAAAAAAATTAATAGTGTTGCAGTCAGTTTCTCTGTACCTGTTTCAGCCAGAATTGCTTGCATACTTTTACTCTTCAGGGGTAAAGCAAAAGAGGTCCAAAGCCTCTGCTTTTGGCCCAGTCCCTCTGGGTGCCAGTGAGGAGGGAGCAACTGTCAGCTTAGCAGCACCAGAAAACGGGAACCTCAGTTTCCAGTCCTGATAGCCTGGCTAAAGCACACAGGCAAAATGGTTTTGAAGAAACCCTCAGCATCTCGCTCTGAGTGCTGGGGACTCCCGTGTCTGAATTCAAACTTCCAAAACACCATCATCAGAACATCGACTTTATTAATAGAGACAAACAAAGGATTGAAACATGTTAGGAGTTTGCTGAAACACAGAGTGTACCTGTGGAGGACAGACATATTTATATACATCAGTTCATTGTAGAAACGTGAGCCATTTGGTCTAGATGACTAGGTATATCCCCAGGTAATTTGCAACGGATCCAGACAGCTTTCTCTCCGTGGTGGTTCCAGTAAAGCAACTGATTTCCCCCCAGCCCCACCCCAGCCAGGCTAGTGCCGGACCCCTGAACACCACCAGTATCTCATGCAGGACTTTCTACGGCACAGGGTGAGCACAACTGGATTTGGCCTGAAGCCAGTGGTGCAGGCAAACCCCACCGTGGGCTACAGGCCTCTCGCTCTGGGGCGTGCCGAGCTCGGACCTCTCAGCTGCGAGGCAAGAAAGAGGTGTCAGGGTGTTTCGGACGCACACGCTTCCCTCTCCCCCATCTTACCCCCAAACCACCCAGGGGAATCTCCTGGTCCCGGCTCCTCCAGCCGGCAGTGGGTGGATGTTCCCCGCCCGAGGAAGGAGCCGGACAGCCCGGGGCACGGCACGGGGCCAACCCCGCTTCCCGGCACGGCTCGGCACCACTCGGCCCTGCACCGGCACTGCAGCTCCCGGGACCGGCACCTCTATTCGCCAAGGCGCAGCCCGGGATTTTCCTGGACGGACAAAAACAAGCGAGGAAGGAGGAGAGGGAGGGGGAGGAGTGGGACGGGGGAGAGAAAGAAAACAGCTCCACGGATGTCGGATGTCACGGACGACGTTACATGGACCACGCGGGGGCTTCTCGCTGCGTTTCTCGGGCGAAAGAGCTGCGAGAAGTCGTCGCTGTTAGCCCAGGCTGGCACGTCGGGGCGGCCAGACATCGGTTCCTGCGCTCCCGGCGGCTTGTCCCGGTGCGTCCCTGCTTACAGGCACTTGAGGAGGAAGGAATTGCACGAAGTCCCCCGGGGGCAGTCGCAGAGCTTCCCGATGCGGGCCCCCTTCCTCACGGCGCACTGCTCCCCGGCGTCGCACTGCGGGCACCGGCCGGCGGTGAGGAGAGGGGTTCTATTCCGTTCCGTCCCGTCTCGTCCCGCCCTTCCCCTCCCCTTTCTTTTCCTTCCCCATCCCGGTCTCATTCTGTTCCATTCCGTCAAGCCTCATTCCGCCCTGCCCCCTTCCTTTCTCTTCTTTTTCCTTCCCCGTCCCGTTCCGTCTCTCCCCGTCCCGTCCCGTCCAGTCCCGTCCCGCCGCTTTCCTTCTCCTCTTCCTTTCCCTTCCCAGTCCCTCCCCATCCCGCCAGGACACTCACCATGGGCACTTGCCCGAACTTCTTCTCGAAGTGCGGTCCCCTCTTGCTCTTCAGCTTCTCCAGCACCTCCTGCAGCGCCTCGATCTGCCGAGAGACCCCCGCAGCCCCGGTCAGACCTCTCCCGGCCGTGCCGGGCCGCACCCCGCCCTTCCTACCCCGGCCCATCCCCGGCCCCCCGGCCCCACCAGCTCCTTTTCCCGGGAGGTGCCGCCGCCGCCGGGCGCTCCCAGGTCCCGGGCGCGGCGCGGCGGGGCCGAGCCCTGCCCGCGGGCGCTGAGCAGCAGCGCGGCCGCCACGGCGCAGAGCGCCAGGGCCCGGCAGCTCTCCATGGTGCTGCCGCCCCGCCGCCGCCGCCGCCGCCTTTATAGCGCCGCGCCCGCCCCGCCTGCGTCAGCGCCCACCGCCGGCGCCGCGCCCCGGGGCGGCCGAGACCGCTGCCCCAAACCTCCCAGAACGCGGCCGCCCCGGCAGGAGGTTGTCCCTCGCCCTCGGACCGAACAGCGGCGGCTCCGTCCCCGAGAGAGAGGGAGGAGGACGTGGGTCGCCCGCTCGCTCGCCCCCTGCCCGCACCCCCCTGTGCCCTGTCCGCGGAGAAGGAACGGGACGCCCCCGTGCTGTGTGAGCGGAGTGGGAAGCTCTTCCTTCGCTCCCGGCGGGTTGCGATGGAGGAAGGAGAGGGTGGCCACTGGGCACGGGAAGGTGCGAGTGGAGGCTGGGCTATCGGGGAGACTGGGCTGCAAAGTCCTCACGGGGATCTGAGAGGAGGGAGAGCTGGTAGCTTGCGGGCTAAGGAAAAGCACGATGTGGTGGAAAAACAAAAATGCGAGGATTAGCCTGAGGGAGTCTGGAAGGAGGGAAAGATAGAGATGATGAGCAACGAGATGATGAGGATGGGAATGCTTGAAAGAGGATAGATGGGAAACAGGATGGGGAGGCTCAGGGCCACAGAGCAAGGTAAGATGCAATATCAAAACACTCAGGATAAAAGATACTGCTAGTACTTCACAGAGAACTGTGAGAACTGTGCTTGAGACCAAATATCAGATTACAGAGCAGGTGCTTGGGGAGCATCATACATCCTGTGTGTCGAATGTAATGGCAGAGAAAAAGTGCAGTCACCAAAAGGAGACCTTATCATCACTGCACACATCTCATTCAGGCCTTCCCACTGACATTTAGCTCTGTAAGTCCAGTGGCCTTCATGTTGCTGAATACTGTCGCCGAAAGCATCCCTGGCAGGCTCGAAACTGCCCAGGCCTCATGATCATGGTGGGGGCAGGAAGAAGACAGGAGCAGCTTCTTCCATACAGAAAGGCAGTGGCGTGCCCACAAGAACGTGCAAGATGAGGGACAGTGCTCAGCCCTTTCCAGGCTCATCTAGGCCAATGCTGGGGCAAAACAGGGTTAATGAGCAGCAGCTTTGCTGGCATGAGACATCTGGTCAACTGGCATGTGGGTTGTGGGGACAAGGAGACAGGGAGCAGGGTCTGCCTGTGAGGAGGTTCCACTTCCAGCTGCAAGCTCTGCAGTGGCACGAGGATGTTCCTGCCCAAAAGCCAATGGCAGCAGGAACTGGGCTGGGTCTCCTTAGGTGTAGGATCATCTGGAGAAGGAGGAATTTGGAACCTCCTTAACAAAACTCTCCTTGCTCCTCATTTGTAGGGGAACTAGGAAGGGGACCTAGGAACCCAATGTGAGTATTAAAAAAAAAAAAAAAAAAAAAGTGTTTAAAGGAAAATTAAACAGGCAGAGTGATGTATTTTTCCAAGTAGGCAGACAGTGTTTTAAGGGAACAAAAGGAGTTTAACAAGTCATTTCCAACAGCACTATTTTGTTTGAAGCAATAAAAAGGCTCTGATCTGACTATCACGTTGCTTGCCTCCAGAACTGCGTGTTCACCTCTTGCTGTTACCTCCTCCCACACACTCCGATTGATCATCACATTCAGCAAAGGTCTCATTTGTAATTGCTGGTCAGAGGAGAGATCCTCTGCCTGTTTGCACGAATCCTTGTTTCATTTTACCACCAGGAAAGCTAAGATTTCAGACACCACGCTGGTGGTGAACCAATCATAGCAACGCCCAGGCTTTGGAACAAAAACACAAACATGTGCAGGTACTGAAAATGATGGGTTTGCCAAAACAAAGTTTCTTAGGCTGTGAAAAATGCAACACTTCATATGGAGAGGCAGATATATGGCCTATTCAACTTTGATAGCAGCATCTATGAAGCCTGACCAAAAATTCAAGCTGTATTTTATAGTATGAGAATTACTCATGCAGTTTTGAACACACCACAGACATGCTCAGAAAACACGACCGTTTTCTTTTGAACTTGCATTTCCTGTAAAAAGTTGAATTTAATGTTAGTTAACCCCAGTAAAATTATTCTTTAACGTGGAAGCAATTACAAATTTCTGTTTCCAAAAGTGGTTGTATCTGTCTGGCTACAGACACCCACTGAACTGTATGTTTCTGCTTGTTACTCTTTGCATTACACTGTCTCTGCAAACATCACTGTCCCTCATTCCCCATTCACCTGTTCTTGTGGACTTTGTCTCTAGCACTAGGGGGTAAAAAACCATCAGGATAAATATCAGCAGGACAGCTGAATATTAAATAAGAGTGTCAGAAGCTACCATGTAAGGGGGGAAAAAAGGGTAAAGGCATAGAAGCGTAAGATCACTGTTCACAGTTACAAACAGGCAGGCACCTTTTGGCTGTGTCAGTAACCAGTCATATGAAAGGACTGGCTATGGAATTAGGGGAGCCTGTGGCACTACAGAGCTCAGGTCCAGACAATCTACATGAAATGCCATCAGACCTTGGGGACGGACGGCTGTGTTGTACTAATGAACTGATTCAGTTTACTAATCCAAGCTTCTCAAAGCTAACTTTCTCCATGTGAACGTTACTGCAAATGAGGTACAAACAGAACACAATCAATGTGCATTAGCATCTCTACCTCTGATGGATAATTTTTAAAGTTATACATGGTATATGCTTTTCATAATCACACTCTTCTATCATGATCAACTAATTAAGTGTACTTCTAAAAGCGGGAAAATAATGGAGGTTTATATTGATGCTGCTGAGTATTTCTGTGGCATTTATGTGTTCTAGTTTTGGCTTGACACAGACATAAGAGTTGGATGGATTTTAGTATTACTAGACTGTAGAGATTAGCGAGAAGCATTTGAACAAGTACTTTACTGAATCAGAGACATGAAAATGGACATCTGGCTTTAAGTGGATCTGGCTTTAAGTGGATGCTTTGAGGCTTCGCTGAAAAGCAGCAGGCTTTTATAAGTGCCTTGTTAAATTGCCTTAATTTATAAACCACAGTTAAAAAAAATTAGATAATATACCATCACTGGTTTTCTGAATCAAGACATTTCTTTGGTTGAAACCTTTAACAGCAAGGAAAATCTAAGTTAAATCAGAGTTCTGCCACATTTGAAGCAATAAGAGTCCAGAGGCATACTTGAAAGATAACATCTATTTCAGCAGGAGATAGCAATTCATCTTGATGAGTAATAGATTGGAAAACAGCCACTAAAATAAAAGATGGGTTCTCAGAAGAGCAGTACATACACAAATGCCCACACAAATACTGAGGCTACAGACTCTCCATTAAACTAACCCCAAAATGGGTGGAAGACTAGTGGGAACAGGTACCCAGTGGCTTCCCCATTTCTGCAGGCAGAGCTGTCATAGAGGCTCTGGCTACCCACATCTCATTTCAGCCATGGAAGCAGGCTCACAAGCCTTGAAATGATTGTGTTCCTGAAGCTCTACCTTGGTGTTTGTTAAAAAAACTGCCAATCCAATCAAAACTTCAGTTTTGATTGAAGACAAAATTGTGGCTCCCAGTGGTTCCCAGCACCTTCCTAGTTAGAATGAGAATGAAAAAGAAAATGGCAACAGGTATGCTTTTATGATCCATCCTGAATTCACCACCTCAGCCCAGGCAATTTGAGAAGGTAACCCTTGGTTACTGCAACAGTCTCTAGGGACATGATGAGCAGCTTAACCCATCTCATTCACAGCTTCCCGTTTCCTTAGACAGAGGTGTTTGAAAACCTCGAGGTCACAGTATCGACTTTTAAACCAACGGTAGTCAAATGCTGACCTCTCTTAAACTGACCATTGTTTAGCTATCACAGAGAACTGGAACTAGATAACCTCTTGGCCTTTCCTCTTCTCTAAGGTCAGAGTGGGACACATAGCTTAGAACAGCTATGCTGAAAGCAAGACCTGATGGGAGCAGAAAGGTCCCCTGGAAGTCTAGAGCACCGAGTCTGATGTCCTAGTCCACCACAGCTAGTGTACTTGATATGGCACAGCCATTTCCCTTGTTCCTCAACTTCCATCTGAAAAAGCAGTGTCATCCCTGGAGAGTATCATCCTTTCCAGCACGGGAACAGATTGGTGGTTGTGACGTGCTCCAATACTACAGTGAATAGGCGACATGTACCAGAGACGAGTAGGGCAAGTCTTCATACAGTTACCCACAGCTTTCACATTGCCTCTGCCATCAGGAATACTATGCCCCTGCAGTGGCTGCTACCTTTTATTTAAGTTTACTTGCAATTTGCCTTCACTAAACATCCAGAAGAATCCTGTGGTACACAGTGCCAATGGAAAGTGAGAATGGCTGTTGTAATGGCATCCATGTTAAACCTAAAAGGCAGCTACCACTGCAGAAGTATGAGATTCCTGGTGTTAGAGGCAACCTAAGAGACGTGATTATTTTGAGACAGCATGAATAGATCTACCGACATCACCAAATACAGTACGAGCATGGGGTCCAACTCCTCGCTCCTGCTGGATCCACAGAAAACAAGTTTCTCCAGCAAACCTCTGGGTGGCAAGAGGCCATCTCTGCAATCAGTGCCATCACAAGCACAGTCAGTGCCCGCATACAAAACACAGTGCATTAACCTCCAAAAGCTTTTCCAAAACACCTATGGAGTGCAGGAGTGACAATCACCAGTGATTCTCTGAATTGCTGTTACGCAGGGAAGGTCCTGCTCTGTAATCGCCGCTCACAAGAACGTGCTGATGGGATGCTAAGCCTGTGCTGATTAACTTCATTTGTGTAACATTTCCAAAGCTAACTGTTATTAAGGCAGAACATTCCTATTTATTCAGAAACGTGTTTGACTTGGCACACATATTCAGTGGAAGAAATTTTGACAACTGTAAATAACTGCCTTTTTACACCTAACAAGTGACAGGGAGTAACCATTCACTGAAACATGAATCCTTCCTAATGTTTCAACTTCTATTATTTGTATCCCAGGATTATTTGTTACTGTCTCCAACGTGGTATTATTTAATTACCAGTCTCGTTGAAAGAGTATAGTTAAAGCAAAAAAATTCTGCAGAAACAGGCAAGACTCCTTACAGCTTTGGGAGTGACAGACGGGGAAAGCAACCCCCATAATTTAGAACAGGAAGACAAAAAGTGCCTGAACTAATTATTAAATACAATCTCTCTTCTTACTGGAAGCCATGAACAGAACTCATTTCAGGGTCTGAAACTTCTTTTCTCCCTGGCCACATCTTATAATACATATTTAAAAGCAGGGTATTTTAAAAGGCATTCAGAAGTCCACTAACCATAAGTAATTTCATTGCACTTTTAGGATAAAGAAATCCTGGGTCTATGCCCAACGTGTTCACAAATCCATGCACAGAGACATGAACAAGAATCAGCGGTGCAAAAGCACAGCTTTGCACCTGGTTGCCAGTATTCTAAACTATTACCCTCTGCTAAGTATTTACTGAAAAAGAACATATATGTGAACATGACAGAGAGATTACATGTGTGCAGACCTACAGAAGTAATCCTTCTAGTGGTGCAGAACTCACCAGAGTTTGTATACCTTTCATCCCAGTAAAATGAGAGGAAAAACTGGTCTTGTTGGTGCAATATAGAGGTGTGCCAGAGACCACACAGTTCAACACAAGGCTAGGCTGTCCGTATTCTACATTGAAGATACCCATTCCAAAGAATTATTTCGTTTTCTCTTTTGCATCTGCCTGAGGCACAACTGAGAATGCTGGTAGATAGCAGACCTTCCACTCCCTCCCTGAGTCCAAGGGGAACTCTACCACAGCAGCCTAGGAGAAGACTACGGCTAGCATCTTACCCAGGATGATCACTCCTACTGGCAATCCTTCCTCTCCCCACAGGCCAGCACAGGATAGGACCTCCATTCAGGATCATTAACTCTTCTTGGATTTGACTCTTCTTGGATTTTGACTCTCAATTAAGAATATTTCTGCCAATGGTTATCTGGGCACCCATAGAGCAAAGCTAGCTAAAATCACCTTCCTAGTCCCAGCTTCCACCATTTAAGGCACACTACTTGCCAAGCATTTAGTTTCTACAAGGTGCAATGTTCTTAAAGGAACAAATTAAATTACAGACACTGGATTTTGGACAAACATTTCACTGCAACAAGCTACAGTAAATAAGTCAGAATAACCAAAGCAATCCAGCACCTCAATACCTTTTAAGTTAGCGGATTTCAAGCTTCTGCTCTCAGTGAAGCATTGATACTTGTGGGGAGAATGCTCTTTGTGAAACTAAAATCACCAGCAGGACCACACAGCAAGATGTTTCAACACCTTTTCAGCCAATCCCCCTCCTCAGACATGCACTCAGCAACATCCTGCTTCCACAGATACCAGCATACCCTCCCCAGCTCTTCCGGGAAACACTAAGCATCCATCGGGTTCTCTTGTTGCTTTGACTTCAGGGTACCACACAAACCATGTTTGTTTGGATGAAAGGACAGGATGCCAACAACTGGGTGAAATCTTTACTTTCATGCTGTGTTGAACTTCCTAGCTGTCCTTCCAGCACTTCTATTTGCAAATATTGTTTACTAGCAGATGTGGATTTTTTTTTTTTTTGATTGGATTGCAAAAAACCATTTTGCATTTATAGGAGACATAAAAAAAGAATTAAAAGAAATAAAGGATCTGAGAAACACCAAATATGTAGCACATTTTGCAGATTTATTTATATGAGACAGTATCAATGGTTTCTTGTCAAACATGAAATATAAGGCTAGAACCTGCAGTTTATTCATGCAATGCAGTTACCCAAGCACTGTGACTGATCTCAAATCACTATCAAAACACTGAAGCACTGTGTGACCACTAGCAAAAATAATTACAAAATTTTCAGTAAAAATAGCATTGTACAAATCTTTATTTTTTCATCACTGCAACATTGTAGTTAGTTTGCTGTCCATCCCCAAATAAAGTACACAGAGGTAATTCTGACGGTTGTACATTTAAGATCACATCCTGAAAACTCCAAATTCTGTCTTCTTCGTAGGTGCGTTTAACGCTGCGCTGAGACTGAGTCCCAAAACCAGTCTTGTGTCAGCTGGATCAATAATTCCGTCATCCCACAATCTAGAAAGCACACAAAGAACACAACAAATCAATAATAACTGAGGGGAGTTAACATATACAGCTGGTAGATTTTCAAGCACGTGGAAATGGAAATGGTTATGCTAAAAAAAAGAGGAGTAAAGAGCTAAATTATAATGAAAGCTATGGAGTCAATTCACCTTGACCATCAATGCAATAGGGAGGTGTGTATTATTCCACAGAATTTGTTTTCTAGAACAAAGTATACATCTTAGATAAATGAAGAATGTCAGGTTTACACACTTCAGATGAGATTCTTAATACTTAGTCATCACCTTCAAGAAAACAACCGCCTTTGCTTGTTAATATTCATGTGGAAAATGACCTTCTGTGTATGACTTATCTTTTTCTATTAAGAATGCTTGCATTTTAAGGATTACATCACATCATTATTTACACTATTCGGGTTAACTCAGAAGTCAGACGAGGATGATACAAGTGTGTATTCTTTCCTCATCCAAAAAAGTCAGAGTAAATTTCAAGTATTCCCAGAATTTCTATTGTGGGTGACCTTGGCTGGACGCCAGGTGCCCCCAAGTTGCTCTATCACTCCCTTTTCCACCTGGAAGGGGGTGGAGAAAATAAGATAGAAAATGACTTGTAAGTTGAGATAAGGACATTTACTAAAGCAAAACTGAAAATCTGCACATGCACAGCCAAAGAGAAAAAAACCCAATAATTTTATTCTCTACTTCCTCTTCGTGATGCCCAGTCATTTCCTGGGAAGCAAGGCTTCAGCACACACAGTGGTTGCTCATGGCAGCAAACGCTGTTAATAACAAATGCCCCCCTTTCCTCCTCCTTCCCTGAGCTTTTATATCTGAGCTGACATCATATGGTATGGAATACCCCTTTGGATAATTTGGATCAGCTGGCCTGGTAGTGCCCCCTCCAGGGATCTTGCCCACCCCAGTGATGGGGGGAGTGTTGAGAGACAGCGCTGATGTTCTGCCAGCACTGCTTGGCAGTATCCACAGCACTGGTGTGTTATCAACACCATTCTAGCTACCAATGCAAAGCACAGCACTGTGAGGGCTGTTGTGGGCATGTGAACTCCAGCTCAGCCAGACCCAGTACAATTTCTTATACTTATTTTTTAATGAAGTCAATTTCTGAACAACTGGAAGATATTACCTTCCTTAACCCAGGTCTGAAGGCAATCAAATTATAAATGAGCAATTACCAAATTCCCAAGTCCCCAAAATCATCAACACTTGTAAATAGTCTCTGATGTTATCCAAAAATTAAAATCTTTGTGGCATCAGTTCTCAAGAATAGCTCCATCCCGCCCAAAATAAAATCCATGTTGAAACTCTCAGCAGGCCACAAAATTTTAAATAGTTATTTTCTCAGCAAGATATTTAAAGAAAACAACGTAGCACCCTGCTCATTGCAAGCCCAGTCTCACTTAAACAAGCTTGTACTTTAATCAGCATCTGCTAAATATATGCACAGTATCTCTGGTTAAGACAGGGATGCTCCTCCTCTATCCCATCTTTCTGTAAGAGAGACTTTACATTATTTTTGAACATACTTCAGTGTTGGTAAATGGTTAATTCTTTGTCTGTGGAAAATTTAAAAATATGAGAAACAGCCATGAATAGGGAGCCAAAACTGACTCTACCAAGACAAGGCACAGCCCTTCCTTTCTAACTGAAGTTCCATCTGCAAATTTCCTATTGTTTGGAGATTAATTGAAAAAAAATCTATTAGACAAGAAACAATGTATTTTTTACTCTTCTTTAAATACTAAATGTGCCAACTTCACTCCCAAAAGAAAGAGGACTGTATGGCCAGTCTCTTCGCGAACGAAGAACCGGGGAAGGTCTTTCCACCTTCCAGCCTGCGCATTGGGTTTTTTAGGTGAGACACAGTGTGCGCGGAACTGAGCCCACCCTTTAATCCTGAGGTTCATCTGCCGGGGCCAAGCACGCTTGGACGGTGGCAGCGAGGTCCTCAGGACGTAGATGGATTGCCT
>NW_020955301.1:862608-921182 GCF_003031625.1 Empidonax traillii | reverse complement strand
ACCGGGGAAGGTCTTTCCACCTTCCAGCCTGCGCATTGGGTTTTTTAGGTGAGACACAGTGTGCGCGGAACTGAGCCCACCCTTTAATCCTGAGGTTCATCTGCCGGGGCCAAGCACGCTTGGACGGTGGCAGCGAGGTCCTCAGGACGTAGATGGATTGCCTTACAGGGCTAACGAGCTCCATCTGCCTGGGGAGGGGCCCTGACCAGGACTGTAAACTATACATAAATACATGCCAATAAGCTCAAGGCAGCAGCAGACACTTCTGTGTATCTCCCATCTTTGCTTTACTTCACCATTTGTTGTGAAAGCAATATCTATCAAGTCAGATACAAATATTAAGAGACTGATAACCCATGTTTTTTATTTTACAACAAGGATGTGGACGTACCATATGGTGCACAAAATGGAATTGCAGCAGAAGACCCCTCTAACAAGATCAGGCCCAAGGGTTCAGATTCACCTTAGGAACATGTTCCCCAACTAGCAGAGAGAGAAGAAGGATACCCAGCTCAGAAAGAATGCTCTACTATAAATATATCTTATCATGGTGCAGCTTCCCAAGTAGAAGAGACTGTTACACTAAATGGGGCACAAGAGCAAAACTGAAGTGCAGAAGAAGAAAGGAGTTTGGAGAAGGGAAGACTGATGTGTAATTCAGCAAAACTATGCTGTTTCTCTCCTGGGACTGAAACCCAAATTTTGACTAAAGAAGTGCACAGCAGTAGCTGTGGCACTCACTGACCTGGCTGCCAGTTTCCAGGCAGCAGAGAAAGAAGTCTGGAAAAAATCACGGAAAGGCTTGGGTTGGAAGGAACCTCAAGGACCATCTAGTTCTAATCTCCCCACCATGGGCAGGAACACCTCCCACTAGATCAGGTTGCTCAGAGCCCCCATCCAACCTGGCCTTGAACATTGCCCAGGGTGGGGCATCCACAGCTTCTCAGGACAACCTGTTCTAGTGCCTCACCACCCCCACAGTAAAGAATTTCCTCAAATGTAAAAAAAACCCCACCAAAACACAAAAAAAAACCCCAAACCCTCTTTCAAGGCAAAAAAAAATACTATTAACCCAAATTACAAATATAAGAAAACTGTAGCTCTACCTAATTTCTTCTCATTTTAGGATTCTCAGTCAGTACCTCCTCTCCACTGGGCTAATAAACCATGCTTTGGAATAGCCCCATGTTAGCGGCTATTAGTTAGTACTGGTAGTGGTTAGTACCACTTCCATCTGTATGATGTGACACTAACAGCACATTCTGATGCAAATGACAGACCAGAGTTGTCTATATCACGTTCTGGATAACGTGCATTGTCTAAGCTCTTGCTGTCTGGTTCCTGTGAATAACCCCTTTCCTAACTGTAGCTTGAAATTTTAATTGACAACCATAAAGATTTTTTTTTGTTGCCTGGCAGTCAAGCTGCTTTCATATGGTCACCCCTGGCTTCTGCTTCTTTTTGTTTAAAGAAAACTACATTCTCTACTGGCATGTAACATTAATAATTAAACTATCTATTAAAACCCCATTGCTGGAACATGAGTCACAGCTACACTCATAAAATATCTCTAACTGAGACAGTGTGAGTAAAAGAAATGAAGTTGCCAAAAGTGAAATGCTCATGTAATTCGTTAAGATGCAAACTGCTGAAATCTCTTTAGAAACCTGTGAGCAGATTAATATAACTCATTAAAGAGGGTGCTGCCTAATGACCACCATTAATTAAGAATGCTCTTCGTAAAAGATTCTAATCCAGTAATCAGTTAAAGTCTGATTAGAAAATACAACGGTAAGGAACGGTACTGACTGTACACATAGCAAATTATCATTTATAAGCAAAATTGCATAAACAGATTAAATGACTAAACAGGGATATTTGCTTGTATTTTAAGATCATCAGGGTATTTTTCCTTCTCTCTCCTTATTACTGCTAAAAGCTTGATTGAAAGACTAATGAAGTCAAGTGGAAGGGTTACACCAATCTCAGTGGACATTAAGGGTGAGGCAGACATTAAGCAAGAAGACAGCACGAGGGAAGCCTCCGAACTGCTGCACATGAGCAGCAATGCAGACAACAGCCTTTGTGCCCACCTGCTGGTTTTTTTCTCTCAGTAATGCAAAGCTGTTCACTGGAGTCTTCTTGTAGGTCTTTTGTAAGGTACCAGCAGAGAGACCTTACAAAACCAAGGCTATCCAGACTCAGCCTCAATACAGCACCCTGACATTTAGTTGACAGTCAACTGGTTTTGTTACCATGCTTGGAACCAGACTGGAAGCATCCTTTAGAGCAAAGGGAACAGGTTACCTCTCCCTGACTTATGGCAAATGCTTGCTAACAAGCAGCTGCTGATGTTGGCTGAGAAATGGGTGGTCTGTGGGTGCAAGGTGGCTACATCCCTCCCCTAAGTACGTTACTCTCTGCAAGGACTGCAATCTTACTGCATCTCATTGTTCCTGCTTGGGTAGCCTACTCCACAGTCATGAAACATTCTGAGCTATTGATCTGAGATGTTGCATAGGAATTAGACAATATTGGCAAAAAAGCAAGAAATCAGGGCAGAAAACATGAGAATATCCACCAAAATGCCTAATTATCTCTACAAAACAGCAGAGAGCAATTAGGAGCTCCTAGACAATGCAGAATGTACCTACATGAATTAAAGAGTGAGAGAAACCAGCCTGGACTGTTTTGACCTGAGCCAGTCACACACTCTTGTCAAAAGCCCTCCTCTGTGAAAAGAGGCATTTTACTTTTGTTGCTTATAGCCAGATGAGCTTCAGCAGGATTTCAGCTCTGACATTTGACTTCATGCCTCAGCTGGGCTTATTATCTGGAGTGCAGCATTACATGAATCCCAGCACCAGACCCACGCTAATTCTCAGGCAACTCACACCTGTGCATGTCACATTTCCCTTCCAAGCTACAGGCACAGTAAAAAGCACGTAACTACCCTGCTTTTTCATCAAATGACAGGCCACTTAGCATTAAAGCACTTCTTATTTCCTAGGCTGGACATATTTAGGCTATTTACCGAGGTGACTTCAAGATTTGCAACCGAACTTCACAAAATGGCCAGATATTCTGGAAACATAAACTGCTAAAAGTTGTCCAGTAGAAAGCACAAAGCCAGTATTAAATGCTTGAGTTTTATGTATAAAAATCACTGGACATTATTAAGATCAATTTAATATTTTTTTTAATGCTAGTCTTAATCTTACATGTAGAACTACTTCCTTACAGATTAGTAACTTACTGTTGTAAATACTGACAACTGTCGGTTTCTGGAAGAGAACAGGTTTTTATATTGCTAATCTACTTAATATATTGAATGTTAAATAAATCCATTTATTTTCAATCTTGAGTACAAGGAGTCTGACTGTGTTTCCAGTGAACACACACAAAAAAAAACAAACGTGAAAAAAACAACCAACTATTCATCTTCTCCTCAGGGGTAAGGATTAATTTTAAATACAGACAGTTTGACTCATTTTTTTAATGTCATTATATGAGAGGAAAATTCTTCTTCTTAAAAGCCAGTTATAAAAAATGATGACACATGTTTTCATTTTTCCTTCCTGCCTCAGAGCTCAAAGTTTTGTCACACAGGTACTAGGCTTAATCTTTAACGGGCAATAAAAGAGACAGCACAAAAGTTTTTAACAGCTGACATATTTTCTCAACTTGGGGGAAACCCCATGAAATTTAAATAGACTAAAACTATTAAAAAAAAATCAAAACCACTGCCACTATGAAGTCCATATTAACAATAATTAATTATTTCACAAAAGCATTCTCAATTATTATATATAACACCCTCAATAAACTGCAACTTAATAGTAGTGGGGGGGTTATGCACATGCATAAAACCTCAAGAAGGTGAGAATGTCTATGACAACATTACCACACAGACCTCTACCAGAAGCACAGAACACAGTGATGAGATCAAAACCATCCCTTAATCTGTGACCTATGTGCTATGCAACTGCACTACTGATATCTCCCTATATGACAGCACAAACCCTGTGCTACATACCCTACTGAGAATATTTATTCCAACAGAGCACTAGTCAAGGCAAAATAGCACAAGCTTCCATTTGACAAAGGTATTCATTTGATTAAACATTAAAATTAATACAGATTCCCCAGGTATGATTACTTCAGCTAAGTATATTCCACTATCCCAATGGAAAACAGAGTAAAAGTTAACATGAATTTCCTGTCTTCCTTCAGATCATGAAGAAGGAGCCCCTCCCAGGACCCTGACTCTGCTTCCACTAAGTGTACATTGCCTTTTTACTCCTCAGTTTGAGGAGCAGGTCCTTGTTCAGCCTTCCATGTTTGCAGCCTGCCCTGCTCAAGTTCTTACACATAAGGCTGGAGATAAGCTTACACATAAGCTCCTGCACTGTAAGAAAAGTGGCCTTAAAGAGCTGCCAGCCTCCTCCGTCCTTTGTACTTGAAGACAGCTTCCCTGGGGATCTCATCCACTAGCTCTTTAAACATCTGGAAGTTCACTCTCCCAAGGTTCAGCATCCTGACTTGGCTCTTTGACAGGCTCCCTCCCATTCCTTGTGATCCTGGACTCAACCAGGGCGTGGCCACTACAGCCCAGTCTGTTTCCAACTCTGACATTTCACCTCTGGTTGGCTTGTCTAACGCTTGGACCAGCAAGTTGTCCTCTACACACTCCAGGAGTCTCCTGCATTGCTCACAGCCAGCTGCATTGCTTACCAAGCTGACATCTGGGTTGTTGAAATATGCTACCCTCTACCATCACTAGCAGCTGAGAGCCTGTGGAAAATTAGCTTCTGGATACCTCAAGACAAAAAAACGTGCAGGACCTTTAGCACAGCCAGGATGAAACTAATGCAGAATAACAATCAGAGGCCAAGAAAGCCCCCAGGCTGCTTTCCAGAGGTATCACTGCAGAATGGCACCTTGCTTCATTAACCTAACTAGTTCTTGGGCATTAGCACAAAATGCTGCAAAGACTTCTCAGCAAACATGAGTATGCTGCACCCATCAGCTAATGCCCTATACAACTTCCTATTACCCAATACAATCACCTACTGTGATCATGACCTGAGATTTTTCAAATGGCTTCAGATCTTCCTCAGGCTGCTTTCCCCTCTTCCACTTGCCTCTTCCACTTGCAGAATCCCACTAAAATGAATTCTTCCTAACACACATGCAATCATTCATTACACTGTTCAACAGGCTTTAGAAAGGTGACCAGATACTGCACGGGGCAGAATGATAAAAAACTTATCCAGAATAAAATACATAACATTTAAACTCCGTGCTACCATATCATTACTTACAGAACCTGCAGAATAATTCCTGCAAGCGCATGCTCCCCTCTGAAACAGTTCACACTACCAAGTCTGACACAAGACACACAAAATATTGATTTAAAGCCTGTTGTTTTGTACTCCTGCACATCAAACACAATCTTTGTTTCTGATTGCTTTCTTCTGCTGTTCTTCAATACTGAGATTTAGATCTTGTGCTTACAATTAAGTTTTGGAACAGTAATTTATATGTTACCTTGCACTGGAATAATAAGGGTTTCCTTCCTCTTCAAACCTCCTAATGATTGGCTCCTTCAAAGCTGCTTCATCTGCCTCAGATAACTAAAAAAACAGACAAATAAACAAAACCAGATAAAATACTCTTTAATATTTTCTCCTACAATGACAGCAGAGCTTTACATGCAGCATCAACCTGAAAAGACTGCCTAAACGATCACCCCAAAGTTTTTCACTCTTTGCACACAATTACCAATTTAGCATATCTGACAATAAAATTAAAATACTTTTAAAAGAGGAAAAAGGAGAATAAAAATATACTTAACTGAGTATAAGAATAATTGGGGACTGGCATCTTAAAAATTACTGAAGCTACTGTATTAAAAAAAATGCTGTTGAGTTGCCTTTGGGAAGACTTTTCAATACAATAAGTCTGTGCTATTACAACACTGGTTTCTCTATGATCTAGAGTGGTCACCACTGTAATACAGAAAATTTTCAAGTTTCTAACACATTTTACTGACATTAACTACAAATATTTTTCTTGAACTTCTTTCTAAGTATCTGGGATTTGGAAAATTAAGACAGACAGATGAGGGTGAATATATTCTAACCACAGAAAGCACAAGCAATGTATAGGAAACGGAACTGCTGAGATAACACATTGATACTCCTTCCCTATTTTGATTAACTACTCATGATAAACATAAACGATTTTAAGATATCACAATAAAATAACTTTTTATGGGATCAAGGCATTAGCATAAACATAAACCTCAATTAAAAAAATCAGCAGAAAAGAGTGCACAGAGAAACTAGAAAATAGTATTAAAAAAATATACCACTAATTTTCAATTAAAATGTTGAAATTAGTCAGAAACTTTTCCAAACTTCTACACACTTTTTTCACAATTCTCAGGCACTGAATCATTTGAAGATCAACTTCTATGAAACAGCTGCCTTCAAAACAATTGAAAAGACACTTTATATTGACAGATTTCTCTTCATACTCCCAAACCAGGGAGGATCCTGGCTGCTCACCTTGGGCAGAACTAATAACTCAGTGCACGAAGTACAAAAATACAATATGTGAAACACTCCTCTTTTTAAGCAAAGAAAAGGAATGTCACAAATGATCTTCACCTTTCAAAGATGCAAACAGCAACACTTCATAAAAGCTTCACGTTTGTCAATGCACTAGGTGGCATTGGGAGAACGACAGTTCATTGGTGTCTCACCCTCTAACACCCTTCCCTAGCTCGCAAAGGTAGCAACTCTAGTGAAAGAGTAAGTCACAATGTCTTTACTGAAAATGGAAGAAGGAAGATGTACCTGTTTTCCCTCCCTTGCTTTTTGGTCCTTAGCTATTGTAGCCAGAACAGTTGCAGCTTGCTCCCCTCCCATCACCGATATGCGAGCATTTGGCCACATATATAGAAATCTTGGACTGAAAAAAATACAGATTAAACATTAAGGTAAGATATTGCCTTACTTTCTAGTAAAGAACTAATTCTCACTTAGCTAAGAATTAATTTTCAGGCATGACAGTATTATAATACATTGTTTTTTTAAAAATGTGCATTAACATACTTCACTGTTTTCAGCATTATCTTTGAAAATGCAAAAATTCTGTTCATTTCCTGTATTCAAGCGCCTTAATAATTTATTTCTCTTTCTTTAGTCTCTTCAGCTCACCTCCCCAACCCCTAGGAATTTTTCTCTTAAACATTCCAAACAACTTCAATAGTATCAGGAACCTTGAAAAACGAAATCAGAAAACTATGTGAGTCATGTCCAAAGGATCAAAAGAAAAAAATCTTTAGGGATTCTGAAACTTTACACATAAAAAGTGATAAGAATTAGGGATTTTTTGCACAAGCTGGTATTCCTCCTATGAATTCAGAATAATGGACCAGCCTATACTGCCCAATGATTGCTTAGGACTGTACAATTTTTCCTCCAGTATCTAAAATGGGAAAAATAGGACATCCACACATTTACATGATTTACATGTTAGAAGGTCTCTTCTGTCACCTAATTCAAGGTGAATCATGAGCCTACGAGTCTCTACAAGTTTATCGGGTTGTTACTTACTTGTGAACATATTCACTGAGAACTGTTGTTTTCCAAATAGCACAACCTCTGCAAGACTTTAGAGAGTTTTTCAGAATGGTCCTTCCAGGTTATGCTCTCTTAACTTACTCCTATCTGCTGTCAAGAACATGAAGCAAAACTTACCTATATGCCCTTCCACACATCCCATAGTTTCCAGCTCCATAAGAACCACCAATAATCACGGTTATTTTAGGGACATTGGCACAAGCTACAGCAGTTACCATCTTGGCACCATCTTTTGCTATCCCTCCAGACTCATATTCTCTACCAACCATGAAACCTAAGGAATTACAACATGGAGAAAAGGCTTACCAGCTTTATATTGCTACACTGTGGTACATGTCATAGTATGTGCTTCGTAGCACAGGCAGAAAAACCTGACGAGCAAACTGTAAAACAAGGCCTTCACCAGCTGCTGACAGCCTGATTTCCAAACAGGCTGGAGGCGCAGGTACTACAAACCACACAGGAGGCTGTCTAAAATATAGCCCCCAGAGCCAATGGCAAAGCCTTCAACTTAGTGAAATATCAAAATAATGATCTTACTCACCTGTAATATTCTGCAGAAACACAATGGGAATATTTCTCTGGCAACACAGCTGGATAAAATGTGTACCCTGTGGAGAGGAAAATATAAAAAAAAAAAAAAAGGAGTAAGCCATTAAAATTTGGACAACTGAAGCCACCACTACCAGCACTCTGAAGTCTGTGATAAGACCTCCCACTGAAATCCATGGGAGTATCATGAAGTATTACGCTACTTCTCCTTCATCCAAAGGCAAACGCAAAACATGCATTCTCTCTAGCAGAAGTAAGAAAACTCCAAAGATGTGTGAGTTCATGGGCAAAGCAGAAATAATATCCTTAAAAAGCATTACTACTGATACTGAAAAACTAAACTGCTTTGACTCAGTGAGTACGTACAGACAGCTAAACACTGTGGCGCCTGACATTGACTTTTGTAAGACTTCTGTAGGAGTTCTGTGTCATAGAAATTATGACAGCCAGTCAGAAAAAAATATCTCCCCATTTTCTGTATAAAATAGAAGTATTCTCTGAAACTAGAAAAGGCCCACAAACGTTATTTGCTCTTTGTCTTGTCAATTGCTGTAACATTCTTTCTTTTTCCTGAGGGCAGATTCCCTCTCTCCCCATTTTCTAGGAAAAGACCAATTTCCTAGCAAAATCACAAATATTAGATTCCAAGCTCCTGTTTCAACTAGAAATAATCTAAATCAATAAAGTTCCTCAGGTTATTTATACACTGCTGGTAAACAAAACCAAGTAAAAAAGATTATGTAGCACAGCAACTGAAAAAACACCTAACCTCTTCAGTATATGAATCCAGCAAGAGTTACAAAAAGGAGAGGAAAATAATAAAGCATAACCTTTAGCTTCCTTTTTCAGAGAACAAAATGAATTGCATAGTGATGACCACGGGAAAAATGTGGAACAGCTGATTTACAAAAATGCAAAAGGAAAAAAAGGAATATTGTTAGATTACAATGCTCATAGAAGCAACATCATGGACAAAGGTTTCTCTAGAATTGAAACAACTGAAACTTGTCCATCTCCCTTTACAGTAATGATATGCCAGCAAAAGTCAGCAGATAAAGATTCCTTGTTTTTTTTGTATTGATAGGAAAAAAGGTTGAAGCATTAAATTATTTAGAAAAATAACGAAAGTATTAGAAATACTGCAAGAGTTATTTTCTACTTGGAAATAACTGTGTTAAAACAAATGTTAGGTGAAAACAATGTAATTTACTGCTTTCCAAGTTGAAAGTATTCTTTTAGTACATGAAACTCAATTTCATGTATTATTTTATTACAGCAATAAATCAAGTAAAATTACTTCCTTTCTCCACATCTCTCATCAATCCTTCCTTTTTCCTATAGATTCTCAATAACGATTCCTCACCACTAGTTTGAGAAGCCTACTAGAACAAAACCACCATATATAACCACAATTAAAAAAATTCAACTGACAGTTGTTACTTGAAAAAATAAAGAACTAAAGCAAACAACACAGGTGAGTAAACACTCTGCCATATCCAGATACCCTTCAGCATCACCAATTCCTCAAGTACAATCTGTAAAGCACTGTTAACTGTAATACTGTCACAATATTCCTTCAGAGATGTCCTTCCATTCACAAGACAGGTATTTTAGCTCACAGATTTTCTGAGACAGCACAGGTTTTCACTCATTATTCTAAGCCCGCAGCAAAGCACAAAAATTAACGCTCTGGTAAACCAATGAACTGAGTACTAGAATCTGGGTTTGAAATTTTCCAATAATTAGGAAAAGAATTACAAGATCTAAAGCAGTACTATATAGTTCAGAGGTTAGGAATACCAATAGGGCATTTGATGCAACCAGCATGGACTTGTCCTCTAAAACCTGTAAGTTGCAGGATACTATTTCAACTGTGCTGTATTCATACAAATTCAAATGCTGCTCTTCTATTGACATAATTTCTTCACATCAGAGAAATCTACAGAACGTTGCTTCTAAAATATGGTCAATTGTGTTTATAGCTTTTGAACCTGTTTCACATTTAGATGAAAAATGTGGAGCCCAATCCCCTATTTAAAAAAGTTATTAATTTCAAGAGCAAGTTGTCCACCAGAAGTTTTGTTTCTCAACGGCAAAGAAGTTGTTTACCTTTTTTGCTGACTCTGAGAAAAGAACTCCATTGTTTCCAATAATTCCAACTGGATAACCAAAAATTCTTGCAAATCCTAAGGCAGAAGGATTAATTTGTAAATTTCCACATATTTATATATACATGTTTTCCCTTCACATGTAAAGGTAATACTTTCCCTTGGTAACAGAAACTGCTATTTTTCTGAAGACAAACATCATTAAAAATATCAATGGGTGAGCCAAACAGAGTGAATCTAATCTTAAAACCAGTGGGAAAATATACAGCACAATTATAATATATTTCTAAATACCTGTTATTAACGTATCTCCATACAAGGCTTTGAATTCATCAAATCTACTTCCATCTACAATTCTAGCAATGACCTTAAGAAAAAACAGAAAAATTAGGTTAAATTCCTAATCCTTCATAGATTTTAATTTGTTTAGAAAGACCAACATACAATTTAAAAGACAATCTTTCCATTTCTAGAACATTAAGCAACCCGCCATATAAACAGTCTGGATGGCAGGCACTGCCCATTTACTTTTTTAAGTGTGATTTATCTACATGTTTGTAAAAATGGGATTTCAAGATTAGGAATATCCTAATCAAATAGTTAAATTATAAAGGAACAAAGTTTTCCTGATTAGTGGAATTTCAAAGAAAAACTGATACCTCTAGTTATATTAGACATTGATCAAGAGACTCATTTATAAAGAAAAAAACATACAAAGACATGAGTCACTTTCTTAGAGATACAATCATTTTTAGCTTTGCTTGAATTTGTGACATACAAAAATAATGAAGATCTGAGCTGAGGTTTCTCTGAGATGCAAAGAGGGCATTTTTTATAAATACAGATCCACTGCTAGCAAGACATTTGCCAGAAGACATTTATTTCAACTTTAAAAAAACGCAAGTCCAAATTATTCCAATACTTTTCAGAGTGTAATGTGAGGCTCAATACAAGTGTTCATCTCCTTTTCCCTTAATATAAAGCATAAACATGCCCTAGTAATTTAAATATTTTAAGACAGGTATGTATTAAAGACTCTTGATAAAATACATACTTGGCTGGTAGTGAAAAAATATGGGATCTGCACAAAATATGAGATAGGATGTGGGCTCAGATGAAGGTACCAAGGCAGATAATGACAGTATTTATGAACTGCAGTAGGGTACAAGAAACTCCATACATGGCTGGGAGAACTCTCAATTGCCTGGTGTGCTTTTACTCCATAAGTCTTTAAATATTTGATCTTTCACAGGATTAACAGAAAAAGAAAGCCATTATATCACTCAGCAAGCCTACTGAATGCTCTGCCAATGCAAAGTTACTATTTCTGTCAGCTTTTTCAGAATGTTATCAATCTCGCATCCTTGCGCATCCTTCTTAAAAGTATAGCCAAAAATTATTATATTTTCAACAGGTCATTGCCCTTGCAATGGATCTGGTAGACAAAATTATAAAAAAATAAGCACCCAAATCAGATGTTATCAACTACAATAACACAGAGTGATTTCTTGCAAGAAAACTGGGTGCATTCATGTATGGGCATGTGGATCTTGCATTAACACTCATACCTCTTTGACATCAAAATTCCTTTTTAGCTGGTCGCCAACTATTCCATATATTTCATCAGCTGGAAATAAAGGCTCTTCTGATGGTTCTATAGTCACCTACAGTGATTTAATAAAACAATGTACACAACAAAGGAACTATCAGTCCACATTATGACTTTGAAGTTCAAACAACAATTAATTTGCCAATTTCTTTGAGCACAGACTTCATCAACCACATCAAAATGACTGTATTGGCTTGTCCTCATTTTGCATAAAGATCAAGTTTCTTAAACTGAAGGCTGATAACATCTTTCTCACTTACTGTTACCCTTTTTCTACTCCTGCATGTACCTTCACATGTGTTCTGCTTCTTCCATGTTATAAAAATACTAAGCATGTGCTCCCATTTTCTTACTTCCCCCTGTGTCCCATAAGGCAGGAATTATTCTGAAAAACTGATGAAGATTTTTGTCACATGACTGACTAAAACATCTTGCCTTCCTTCAGCTGTCTGTTCACCCTCTCACATCTCCACTAAAATAAAACAGGGTCATTCCCCACCATATGCTACCCATCCCGTTTTCTACAACGAATTTCTAAACCAATACCACAGAATGACACGATTTACATCTGTCCCCTCAGTTCTGGAAATGTTCATTAATAATGACAGAAAATGTCTGTTCAAAAAGATGCTTTAGCAGGTATCTAATTTTTAAGTCCATGAAAATGATCATGTGGGTTTAAAGTTCAATTGAGCATCCTGCAAGACTGGATTAACTTAAAAGTGCAATTCCATGACTCTGAAGCACTCTTTTAGTTGCTTCACTCTTCCATTTAAGCCCAGTGATTTTATTGGGAATAATATACCTGGAATGCAATTGCAGAACTGACAGAGTAGAGAAATCTTTAAGGAAAAGAAATGCAACTTTTATTTTCAAAATGCCTGAAGTCATAGACAAAAAATGTGTTATATAAATCAGGCTAAGAAAAGCATAACTAATTTCAACAATGCGGTGTTTCCAGATTCTATACACTTACGTCTATTTTCTTCTGAAGATTCAAACTTCTAACAACTTTCCTAGCTAGATGAAGTGCATGATTGTCATCCAAAGCATAATGATCTGTTACACCAGATTTTCTGTATGGAAATAACAACAGCAATATGAATACTTAGGAAGAAACCATAAATCTGGCAATGAGAACTTGAAGTTTTAAAACACCCAAGACCTTTAAAAACTTATTTCTGTATTTAAAATATAGACGCTACCATACAGCTCTCTGTGCTTTTTTACGAAATCACTTTAAAAATAAAACCCATGCTCGACCTTTTCTTGGAAACAGTACATTCAAGTTATCAGACATGACATAAAATAGCAACTCCGGGAAGTAAAACATCTAAATGACAATATAAATTATTATAAGCATTGTTCAAATAAAACAAAAATTCATTTGAAATTACAAAGAAAAACGTTCACAAAAATGGCCTGAACTGCCCTTCAAAAGAATTCTTTATTCGCTTCAGTAAATGGAAGTAAAAAATAAGCAGTTATTGTACAACAATACCTAAATTACTGTGCAGTAATATCTAATTTGGTCTATTATTAATTTTAGAACTTCAAAATGTGTGGAACGTTCTGTTTTGCTGACAAGCATTCTCTTGCTAAAAACACAAGCTATTTTGATCTTGCTTGTAGTAAGTTCTGACAGCAAGATACAATATGCAATATGTATCATCAATCTCAATATGTATTACTCTATTAACAACTAGTATTAAATAGTAAAGTCCTCCATATTATGCATGATGCTGCAGTATACTATACATGTATTTTAAAATAGTAAACTAAGGAAACAGCATCTTAACTAGAGAATAACAAGGTAACTATGCTAGTCTAACAATAAAATGATCTGTCTGCACCAGTTACGCACACCAAAAATCTTAATTTTCTAAATACAGTTTAAAAAGATCTTAAAAAAGAAATTAAAAAACATAAAAGCTGACATCTCAAATATGGAAGAAATGAAGTGGGAAAATATTTCTTTAAACCTGCAGTGAAGATCTGCCCCTCCAAGATCCTCTGCTGATACCTCTTCACCTGTTGCTGCTTTAACCTACCACAAGAAAAGGAAAATGAGCTTTAGAGTAGACACTTGTCTTGCACTAATATTTACACTGGCTTAGTTACAGCAATAAAAGAGATCTTTGCAAAACGCTTCTCTATTAATAGTATTTGCCCAGGTAATCTCCCACAGAGCACTAAAAATGGGACAACACAGAATCTTGCCAAAATTACTTACTTTCTTTGACTTTGTATCCTTATTTTAGCATTAACATGGAGTTTAGACTGACAAAGATTCTCTACTTACTGTTGATTTACTGCTGTGTCCACCATTAGTGTGAATATACCTAATCCTTTAGATTCATAAACGTGCATTTTCACAAAAATTTTCTTAACAAGAAAATTCAAATGTGGTATTCTCCTGCACTGTTTCAAATAAACGATACCTCAATTGAAACTCAGCATTCTTCACTTTTGCTTTCCTTACACAAACTCTTCTGTGAATTTTAACTTACTTAAATATTAACCACAGAACAACCATTAGCAGTTTTTATTTTCTTAACTTTCCAGTAAACACACCATAATTTCGTAACAATAATTTTCTTTAAAAGAGCATATCAGTGGCATATAACTGTTCAGATCAAGTATGATGTCTCCATAAAAGTACCTGGAATGACAATCTAAATTCTAGATCTGTGAAATCTTAGACCTGAAAGGGTAATTCAAGAGTGAATGATCTCCTTAAAACAAAGCAATATCATTTACTGCACAGTTGAAAAAAAAAAAAACAAAGGACTTCCTGATGCATTTCAACTCTACAGTAACTGCTTTGAAAAGGATTCCTTGGAAGCTGGTGAAACCATTATTCTGTTCACACATGGACAATACAGAGGTAGAGCACGAGACAAGGAAAGGGAAGACTATCACCCCTACCAAAAGAGACTTCAGTTTTCAAGTTTCATGTCTAAAAATGACGCACACTAAACATGCAAATATATACATATACAGATACATAAATAGGTAAATACATATTCTCATACACACTTCCAAACTGTCAAGTTTACAGAATTATACATAGATAGCTCTTCAGCAGTAGAATTTTTGCTTTGAAATTTGAATTACCCATGCAATATGAAGGTGTGGTGTTTTGATATTAATTAATGGAAAATTTCTGTCCGAGACATAATTAACTTAAGTCTTCATTAAACAAGGAACAGAAGAACATACTTTAAAGAGAAATTAGGAAGATTTCTTCACTGAAAGGGCTATGCAGCATTGGGACAGGCTGTCCAGGGAATTGGTTAATACCTGGAGGTATTTAAAAACATACAGGTGTGGCACTTCAGGGACATGGTTTAGTGGTGGACTTCACAATATCAGGTTAAGGGCAGACTCAATGATCTTTAGGGTGTATTCTAACATAAGTGATCCTATGATTCGATTATATGATTTTATTCTATGATTCCATGAAATAATCACATACCTCTCTCTTTATGCAAAAGGTTACATACAACATGTTGTTAACTGCTCCAGAACTTGGCACAAATATGAATACAGCACAGATTTCTTTCAGCACAGAAATCCAGAGTCTAATTTTAATACACTTCACAAAAATATTTTTTTTCCTCTTTCCCGCAGAGGTGAAGTTTTCCATCTTCAAATCACAGAACTGGAGCTGTGGACTCTGTCAGACATGTTGAGAGACTGTCAAATTACCTTCCCTGCTCAAAGCAGGGTCAATCAAAGAAGGCTGTTGATGACCACGTTATGACCACAAATTCTGAGTGTCTCAAGGACAGAGAATGCACAACCTCTCTGGACAACCTGGTTTGGCATGACCACCCTTGCAACAAAAAGTGTTTTACTACAACTAAACAGAATTTCCTATATTTCAGTCTGTGCCCTGTAGCCTTGATCTATCACTGAGCACCAGTGAGAAGTTTGGCTCTATTATCTTAGCTTCTTACTGGAAGGTATTCATACACATGGATAGATTCACCCTGAGACATCTTTTGACCAGGCTGAAAAATTCCAGCTCTCTCAGACTCTCCTCACTTCAGAGATGGTCCAGTCCCTTCATGATCTTCATGGACCCTCACTAACTCACTGAAGCATGTCCATGTCTTTGTTGGTCTGGAGAGCCCAGAGCTGGAGCTAGCAGTCCAAATGCATCTCAGGAGGGCTGAGTAGATGGGAAGGATTATTTGCTCCAACACCTTCCCAGGTTCAGTAGTGCAACAGAGCATTCTACAAACTGTAGTTTAAGTAATGACTGAAGTTATTTAAAGTGAATGGTTGAAGTTATCCTAAAGTTTATTAAATTCTAACAGACTGCAAGTAAGAGCCTTGGCAAGTGGGTATTTTCAAAGAAACCCTTTCCAAGCTATTTCAGTTAGAAATTACCAGGAGCAATGAACACAAATTTCAGATATAATGTGCATTTCCCACATGAGGCTGACATGCAGAAAAGTCCCCAGTACATAAATACAGATGAATTTGACAAACTTATTTGTCAAGTAAGTTTTTTTAGAAGACTTTTCTTCACCTCTGAGCACAGAAAGTAGCAAATTTTCCCTTGGGAAGGAAGAATCAGAAGTTTCTGGAAAGAGATGACGAAGCCTGAGCTACCAAGCAATACTGCCAAAGATGAGGATATAGATACCTTCACCCTGGGGAAGTACAGAAGAATGGTCCTAAATATTACTACTATCATGACACTTCTCCTCTTCAAGTTCTATCTGTTTATGGAGTCATTACCTACCCTGCTAAAAAGAAGGGCAAGCAAATTTCCATTTTAGATGGTGGACTAATTGTACCTACAATTCATGTTTTGTCATCATACACATCTCAAGACTAACTATAACCAACACCAGGGATTTTCTTTCACTTCCTTAGAATGTTTTGTTTTATGCAGGCAAGCGATAAAATCCATCCAATTTTTTTTATGTAGGAAAGACATTTTGGGGAACAGAGCTCACACAATAATGGCTACAATATCTGCTACAGCATGGAATGGCAGTTTCTGTGGGAGTCTGAAGTAATTTTGACGCTTAGAAAAGGCAAGTAAAATATTTTCAGGGAGAATATGAAAAGCTCTACAAAACAGAAAAGCTGACAGGTAGTGATATTAAAGTTTGATCTATACGCACGAAGATAAGGATCATTACATCTGCAGGTTGCTAAGGAACAAATTAAATTGGAGGGTAGTTGTAAAATCTTCCTCTGAAAATGCTGAAAAGTTTTCGACATGTCTAACTTCACGACACCCTTGCAGTCACTGACTTGCCTAGCCAAGTCTTCCCTTGGAGGTCTGACTCAGGTCACTCAGCTGCCTATACTGGCAAAAGTCTCATGTGCTACATCTCAGTAATACACATGTATGACCTAAATTTCCTTGTGAAGTTAAAAGATTGCCAACCAGGACAGCTTCCTGGGTAGTAGGGGTATTAGGTGCCTCATGAACCTGCACTAACGCTGGAGCTTGAAAGAAACTGGCTCTGAGTAAGTTCTCCAGGACACATTATTTAGTGCATGCAGTGGGTCTCCCTGGATCTGAAGAACATTTCCAGCTCCAACACAGCTCCAAGCAGGAGTGCAGTCCCCAGCAGTCTTGCCAATGGACATGCCACATCAGAAGAGCTGTCCTTTCTCAGGTCCTTTAGATTTCCTAGCTGGGCTTCTGCAACAAATGACTCTGTACCTGAGCAAGCCCCAGAGGCAGTGCTGGCCCTTTAGATACCACTGGCTCTAAGCTGATGAGCTATCCTGAACCTAGAAAAGGTCAGTACATAGCTCAGATGCTCCCGCAACAGGGTAATTATTCTTAACACAATAACCAAGCTATTAACAGTCTGTGTTCATTTCTTTCATCACACTAATTTTCTTATCTCAGTAAAAAGATATATGAATCACACAGTGTTACTCAGTCAGCCTATACTATTCTCAACTAATATCTTCATTCATGTTTATACCACTTTCACCAAGAAACTCCAAATACCTAAAGTGATAAATTTATAAAAAATTACTTAACTTTCAGGAGGATTTGTCTTTGTTTACATACAAACAACAAGCTGAAAAAGACTAATACAAGATAAAAAGGAACAGAAACCTACATAGAACATTTGAAACCATTACTGCCAAAGAATTCCAACAGCTAAAATTCTAATGAGCTGTAAATGAATTAGCATTATATTACAATAATTGCAATTAATCACTTCATCTGCTTTCGCTGACTACTTTTTTCTTCTTGTCAACTTAGAAAGCCTCCACTGAAACAATAAATTACTTCAAACTAAGTGCTTTGTTTTATCAGGGTAGACAACAAAGTATCCTTGTAACTAAAGGTGTGTTTCCCATGTCCCTGTTTTCCATATGCCAGTTACATTCTGAATTTATTTAAGACATTTTGGAACAGTAAATCATATTTCCCAGCCACAGGAAAGAATCTCTGCAGTTATGGTAAGACTTTTGGGTTTTTCTTTTAACTGCACAAGAATTTAAAAGCCGTCTATACACTGAACTTTGGAAGGGGAAAAAAAAAAGTACAAAATGCCAAATCCACTTTTATCATCAAGATAACACATTGGGAAAAAAAATTCACTCTGAAGTAAAGGAAAAGAAGGAATGCAAAAATGTGCTGTGGAAATGGGAGCAGTGTTATACAAATAAACACTAAATACAGGATAAGTTTTTCATGCTTTCAATGAAATGAACACAATCACACCTTAGGAACTGGTCAACAAATCTATCAGTGATTGTCCTCCCATAGTTTAATGGGACATGCTGTATTTTCCCAGCATCTTAAGTGGCGAAGGAAGTGACTTCCAACAGATTTCCCTCCCCACAGGAATCAGTGCAGGCAGCAGTACCTTCATTAACAATGCTGTTAAAAAGTGATTTCTCCGTTTAGGCCTGCTCAAGTTGGAAGGACTCTGGAAAGACACTTGATTTGCACTTGGCTTTGTCACAGAAAGTCTTGTAACCAAAACAGAGCCATCATGCTGCCTCAGAACAGTTTCTAAAACAAGACAAATACCTGTCTATTCCAAAAAAGCAACTTTTTCCAGTCATGATTCATTGAGACTGGAACAGTTGTGATGGGTCATGCTCTAGTTGGTAGTTCTAGGACTAACGTTTATTACTGTAAATTCATTTCTTCTCATAAAGCTTGTGTTAAATAATCTCTGTCAGAAAAGATTATTACTTGTACTGATATAAAACTGAGCCTACACTTGAACATACAGCTGTTTCTGAACTAATAAAACCCCTTCAAGCACTTCTTTTTGTTGGAACCAAGCTACTGTAATTTTAAAGCTCTCTTATACTGCAGTGTTTTGCAGTCACAAATTCCACTCCGAGTTCCACAATAAAGCAAGTTTTAATTCACAAAAGTTCTTGAGGTCAGTTTCCTTAGAAACGATTTCCTTACTAAGAAAGTAAGAAAACTATGACAAACTCTATCATAAGTGCATCTCCTTTGTCTGGAAAATGACATAAAATATAGCTGATCAGTTATGCTTCTGAAGTTCTCTGATCTTGATGGCTGTATTTTTTTTTAATCTCACATCATACTTAAAGACTACAAAATTAAATACAGAAACCATTTTTATAATTTAAAACATGCATGGCAATCTAAAAGTATTAAAAAACACCTTAACACAGTCTGACTTACACATATACATCTAACAGCCAGAAGAGATTTATTTTAGGATATACACATTGATACATACTTTAAAATGCAAACTAATCTAGAGAATATCTGGAAATATCTCACCAAGAAATGTGACAGTTGTTTAAGCTCTACAATTATCACAGCACAATTTTGGGTGGGGTGAGGGGGGGAGGGCTATGTCACTAGAAACTTATGTATTCTTACCAGTGGTGGCCCTCCCAGGAATATTGTTCCCTGTTTGCCAACAATAATACTTTCATCAGCCATTGCAGGTACGTATGCTCCTCCTGCGGTACAGGATCCCATGACTACTGCTATCTACGAAGAAAAAAAAAAACACAAATTAATGAATTGTTCAACCCCAAAAAACAGCAAATGTTTTGTACAAATTTTTCTCTGCAGGATTATTTTTGCCTGAGAGAGCAAGTTATTTTATGTTCTAGCTTTTCTTTAGAAAATAGGGAATGTCTCTAGTGTCTAGCAGTCTTTCAAGCTCTGATCTTCAGGCCACCCTGCTGGAAAATCGATATATGATGTACCACAAGGTATGTACATGATATGTTTGAAGAGACACATTCTACCATGAAATTTGTTTTTACTGATGAATGGTAAAAGGCTGAAACCCAGACGCTGCTCTAGGTATTTAGGCTTAAGCCAGAGGTTCAGTTGTTGCTTACTGGCATAGTTTCACCAATCCTTTGAAGGAAATTCCTCACATCTACTAGTTTATAACTTTAGTTCCTCAGTGGATCTACTAATGAACTCTGCCTCTTCAAGGCATGAAGTATTTTGTTACAGGCTTCAACATGAAAAATCTCTGCTTCATCCATTTGCCTAATTTTGACATGAGCATCTCCCCAATGGACATCTTCTACCAGCAATATCTTTGTGATACTGTAATAAAACTGACTTGGCCCCAGATGCGATGAATACTATAACATTACACAGCCATGAAAGTGAAGTTTCTCACTTAATTTCTCCTTCAGGAGAACAGCTCCAAAGACCCTTCCAAACCACTTGTAGAGTGGAAGAAAAGGAATACTCATGAAAAAGGCAGACAGTAAGAAACACTTTTTTTCACAATCACACACATACATGCAAAAAAAATCTAAAAACCCTCCAGTAAATACTGTTATTTTGTGTTGTTTCAAGATATTTCTAAGGCAACATCAAGTAGTGTTCTCTGTTAAACAATGATTTAATGTTTGCTCTTAAGAGAAAACTGTACACAGAAAAATGACACTTCCAAATCACATTACCCAAATCTAAAGCAGGAGTAAATGAGCTATGTTGACCTGCTATCATCAAATCAAACAGTTTTTTCAGCAAACAGTTTCTCAAACAGTATCTTAAACTATATTCAGAGTCACATGATTAATCTGCAGTAATTCTGTTGTGCATTTAATAAATAACTCCTGGTGAATACAAAAATAACCTAAGTATCTAGAAGTGGGAGAAACTTGGGCAACAAAGGTTTGTTTGGTATTTTTCCCCAGGATTTGTGTTTTTTTCCTACTCTTAATTTTGCCATGCTTATGCTGAAAAATGTGCCTGCGTTTAAACTTTAACTCAGGTGTTATTTTTTCCAACATAAAAATTGGAATATGTATATACTTGAAAAAAAAAACCTACCTGTTAAATAGCACAACTCCAAATTCTCAAATAATGTCTTACTTCTCGACTTCATTCTCTGAATTATGGCATGGGAAATTATTGGCAGGTGCAATAAAAATCAAGAGTCCTAACTGCACATCCAGTATTTCATATCCACTGATCAGGTCCCCATTTTATCCATGCAGCATATGAGTGTGAGAGAACTCAGGAAGCAGTAAATGAGAAGCTAATCACAGCTTTCTGATTCACAGCCATACAGAAAACAACACAATTTAAACTGTATTAGGTGTATAACAAATTAGTCACAGGTAAAAGTGGAGAGGGAAATTAAAAGTACCATCAGCAACTGAAAAAAAAAAAAAAAAAAAAGAAAAAAAGCAAGCATTTTAAAGGGCAAAATTGAGAAGAGATAATGAACTGCTAGAACAGACCTTCAAGCAGGTCACAACACAGAACAGCAGGTAGAAAACTAACAACATCCAGACTCCCATACCAGAAGAATTAACCAGAGTGGAAATCAGAGCGAGCATAACTTCCCAACCCCTATTTTCTAATGAAATATCCTCTTAGACAGGTAAGATGGGTCTAGCTACCACAATCAGTTACCACAGGATCAATAATAAATTTACAAACGTTAATAGTGCCTTTTTGGAATGAAACAAAGGATAGATCCATCTCCCAAAAAAAATGCACCCTCATTACATCCTTTAAATAAAGGAAGTACTTCAGTAAAACATGTTTCCCAGTCTTCAATAAATATTTGAAGAAAGATAAACTCTCATCATAGAGATATGTCTAGTCATACCTAGAAAATTTAACTTTCATCAGTGTTGTAACAAAGAGAAATGTGTTTTATTAAAAGGCAAATCTTTCTTACATTTAGTTTTTATTGTACAGGAGTACAATTACTCCTAATACAACACTATATGGTAACTGAAAGAAAAACAAATGCAACTTTTTATGGAACTTTACACATACCTTAAATATGTTTCAAGATATTTCAGAAAACACGAATATGACTTTAGGGCCAGGCAAGGTCCTGCCTAACAAACATCAGTAATTTCGGTCTTGCAAACTGGGTATACATATTTATCTTTGACATAACATCTAAAAATCATTACTCTTAGATCATAAATGAACTCTCTAGCAAAAATAAGTTTTTCAAAACTTCTCCTAAAAAACTTCTCCATCACCTTCTCCTTGTCACTTTGTGATGACCTCCTTTGATACTTGCTGTTTTACAAAAACATTAGGACCAATTTTAATCCCACGTATAAATGTAATGTACAACCCAGACCGAGCAGGAACTCTGCAGGATGACCAGCTTATAAAGTGCCTTTTTTCCTAAATATTTTTGCTCTAACTAAACACTGCTTTTCTCTTGAGACCTATCTAATCACTACAATTTCTCCACTTCTCTTATTGGAAAAAACTACCGAATGTATATTATGTCACATCTCCTAAAACAGATTTACTGTGTTGTTAGAATCTTCAGCCTTGGATTTTTCTGAAAACAATGGATTCCAAGACTCTTTGGCAGAGGAAAAGATGGTTGAAGATGTGAAGTCTGACTTGCTTCCAAAATGCGCCAAAAAGGTTTCAAGGTAACAAACAAACAAACAAACAAAATTTAAGTATTTTTCCTTAAAAATCCCACAAAGCCAATGTAAAGAGTCAGATGAAACACATGTATCCTTAACTGGTGCATATGCTTCACTCTGATAGGAAGTATTGGCTTCAACTACCTCCTTCCCACATGAAGCAGCTCCTGCCCAATGCCCCAGCGGAGTCAGCTGTGCAAGTGACTGGAATTGTGTCACCCCAGGTCCCCAGGGCAGGTGGAAAAGAACACTGGATAGTGGGATTATGGTGGGTTTTGTGTCATAGCGCTGCCAGGGGTACTGGGTGTGTGACAGCCCATCCTCAGACAATGTGAGGTGAAGTAACTGCTATGACACGTAATTTAGGAGAACCTCAAAGCAGATTGCAGGCACTCAGAAATTAAACTCTAACCCAGCCCTTTGGAAGGACAATAACTGGCTTTTCCAGGCTTTCAAAACATGGTTGAGAATTTATTTTTCTTGAAAATAAATATTGCCATCTCAAGTTCCACAGTATGTGTGACCTAATTCTCACTCAGAATAGATTTTGCTGGTTTTATTGTAAGGGAAACAGAGGTTGAATAATTTTTTAATGTTCTTCGTTCCTCAGCTCTCACTGTAATTAGCCATAGGTTAATCTGTCAGGATTGCATATGTCACTGTCAATCCCAAAAGGGAACCTGGATTTATGATCATAACTTTTTTTTGCTCTGAGCACTTGTAGATGTCCATAAAGAATGCAGGCTTCAAACAATACCTTTTTTTTTTGCTGTTGCCATTGGAAAGTTTTATGTACTTTCCCCTGGTAAACAGAAAGAGTTCTGCAGGATGAAATGAACTTTGCTGTGAGTCAGTGCTGCAAGTGGGAAGTTGTCTGCTCTCCCTTGGGATCAAAGAACGCTAGTTCTGAGAACTGGCGTTCAGAACTGGAAGTTCTGACAAGTCCGTCACAATTTCCCTTTTCTGACTTTTATTAAGGACTGCTGCTGCAGTCTGTCTCCTTCATGTCCAAAAAAAATACAAGAAGATCTCAAAAATATGACAAACTAGGACCACCAAAGGTAAGCAACACTTTCTGCAGGAAGAACATCTAAGTAAGCTTGAATTTTTTTTGGTCTGCAAAAAGGAGTATGAGGCAGGCACAGGAGGGGTCTACAAAATGATATGAAGAGGCCGGGAGCTGACTGATTAGGCATCAATTCTGTAGGAACCACCTGGTTGTTCACTTTTCTGTAGTGTTCCTTTATTTGGGTGAGGTTATCTTCAAAGACCATGGATTCCTCCCTGGTAGCTTCTCACAGGTCCCAGCTGACAATTCCCTTACAGTCTTTATCCTATTACCTGCCTTCCTCAGCTCCATTGGGACCTCACACTCTGCCCTCTATTTTCACCACAGCCATGGCTGCCCATCAGCTGTCACTTCCTCAAACAATTTACATTCTTCATGAGTAATAGATCCAGAAGTGCGCTTCCCCTAGCACACCCCCTGCATCAAACAATTAATCCCTACGTATTCCTGAAAGAACCATGACACAAAACTGCTTCTAAATCCAGAACTGTGACTAACAGTCATTCTATGCATCAGAAAATTAACCTCACTGTTAAGGTAATTTTATCACAAAGCACATCAGTGTACAAAAAGGATATATAAATATATCCATACCCCTATTAGTTGAAAATATGTCTCATTTACCAGCCATCATCAAAGGGGTCCTCACCTTTACAACACTGATGCAGGATAATCAACCCTTCCAAGAGATTTCTTAGTGCTTCCTCAAACGGCCCTACATACCATGCTGTCAAGTCCATTTCTCTCCTACTCCAGGACAGGAGCAGGTAAGTCAGGTCATTAACACTAAGACTAAGAAAGAAGACAGCTTCCCCAAAGCTCTAATGACTTCTTGTGGACAGTTACTGTGTTTACAGCACTTCCAATGCCCAGGTTAGCACAACACAGTGCTGTCAAAAACAAAGCACTGGTACAAGCCTTGAAAACAGGTAACAATAACAAGCACGAAAATTAGTAAGTATATTTAATTCTTAGGTAAAAGCAAATTACCTGTGGAATTCCTTGAGAGGACATGACTGCTTGATTATAGAAAATACGACCAAAGTGATCTCGATCTGGAAATACTTCTGCTTGACGAGGTAAATTTGCTCCTCCTGAATCAACTAGAGTGAACAAAAATATATTAACATGTCTTTGAACAGTGTTATATACTTAAGTTGTTGGTAAAGTTATTTAAAAAATACAGCAACTACTAACACTAAACATATGTCCACAAATCTAGGTATGTTAGGACATTCTTTGTGGGGCGAAAGGGATGGGAGAAAAAAAATAGCAAACATTCCCTTCCAAAATCACATCCATCACAATCATTTTCATGGAAAATAAAATGAGATGTGCTTAAAGATGCAGCTGTGGCTCCCTATACAAACTTTTAAACTCATCTTACCACAAAACTTTTAAACTAAGAACGCTTTCAATGTACAATTTTAACTCAGTTATTCTACTGCAATTCTGTCACAAGTTCCAGAAAAAAAGCAAGACTAACCACCAGTGAGTTCAAAAGGTGCAGCGTGTGTACTTTCATACCTTGATTATACTTCATACCGAAGACCTTAAACTATCTTTAGAAAGACTCATTTATTATATGTCCCT
Organism: Empidonax traillii; assembly: GCF_003031625.1. Classification (NCBI taxonomy): domain Eukaryota; kingdom Metazoa; phylum Chordata; class Aves; order Passeriformes; family Tyrannidae; genus Empidonax; species Empidonax traillii. The sequence goes on along the minus strand of NW_020955301.1, from coordinate 895,718 downwards.
GTCTTAAGATGTGCCCTTCAGCTTACATGTTTCCAACAGCAGCTACCTCTCTACTCCCAATTAATGAAAATACCTTCTGTCATGAGATGTATCCAGAGAAGGATACAAGCAAAGTTTCTTCCTGTTTTTTAACACCCAATATAAAATTTAACCCTCCCCTTTCCTTCAACACTCCTTCTGCGGCAATCCCACAAAATCTACACCCCATGTCTCCGTATCCACCTCACAAATAGTTTCAAGTTTGGACTTCTCCTAATCCTTCCCTTGGTATCATTTGCATGCTTGGCCTGCCAGCAGGCCAAGACACTACAAACACAAACACTGTACAGGACCTACATTTATTTGGACTTGTTAACCAGTACAAGCATCCAGACTGACAAACTGATTATTGCCCCTCTGCTGCTTCGTCAGCTGCTAGGCTAAGCCAAACAGACAAGGAATAACCCACCCTACTTTTTTTAATGGAGACAGTAGAGGGGTCTTTCTCCTCTGATGCTGACATACACAAAATCCACAGGAATACACACTCTCTTACTACTGTCTGTCAAATTTGAATGAAATTGGCTAATAAGTTCAAAAGTTATTAGATTGGGAATTGAGGCTGAAAGGAAGACACTGGCAGAAACCTCTTGGATTTGTACAAAAACAGGCTAAGAAAATACAGCTAGTAATACACTAAAGATACTTGGTACTCTGATCTTAATCTTTAATAAAAGTATACATACGTAAGACTTCCAGGAAGGTCTGGTTAAATATTGATGTAATAGTCTAAACTCAAAACGAAAAATAATATACAATAAAATTTCTACTTTGGTAAAGTTAATCCCATATTCTAAAGACCTGTTGATCCAAACTGTAATTGAGGTTACTTTTATTCGTTTGGCATGTTCTCTCATACAGCTACATGCTACACCAGAATGTACTTTTTAATTGGAATTTAAATTAACTGTATGAGACTACAGGAAAGATTGTTCCTTCACTACAGAAGGAAAAGAACTAAGAAAGAAGTTATACAGTGTTAACAGTTACATCTGTATCTTATGAACCCAACCCTACAGCAGTGCAGAAGATAGTGCTGAGAACCCATAAACACCCTCCAGTTAAGATGTGCCACCAATCTGTAGAGGTAACACAGCACTAATAAAAGCAGATTTGAATATGTGTGTCTAAAACACATTCTTGGTTAGTCAAAGCTGGAGAAAAATGAGCTGCCCTTAACACAGGACATTTGCTATTTCCACAACAGGACTTACCCAAATAAAGGCAAGGGAGATGATTTTGCATTGCAATTTCTTGAGCACGTAAATGTTTCTTAACAGTGATGGGATAATAGGTGCCACCTTTAACAGTTGCATCATTAGCAACAATCAAGCATTCCACCCTAAAAATAAAACAAGTTTATGGGAGAGTAAAATATTTCTAATGAGTAGGCATGTATGTTGTTTAAGAACTGCAGCATGCTAAGGACTCTTGAAGCCCAGATGCTCTAAGAGAGCTCTTCTCTCCTGTATTCTATCAATTGCACTCTGTAACAGCAGCCTCAGAACTAAGATGTCCTGTTCCATTATGCTGTATAGCACCATAATTAATTACAAGAATAGTCTTGGAGGTGCTTTGAGTAAGAAAAACTACTTTTCAGACTAAAATACCCTCCTGGTTTTAGAAAATTCTTTACAAATGCACTAATCTCTTTCCTTCATTGCATCCCAGAAACTCTATGTGTGTTGTTTTAATATGGGATACACTAAACACAAAGAAAAACAGAACCACAAATAAATAAACCCCAAAACAACACAGGAAAAAAAAACCTAACAAAAAAAACCTCACTTTCTTTTAGCCAAGACTATACTGAGAGACCAACTTTGTTGATTTTTTTGGGTATCAGAAATGAAATGCTAAAAATGCTAACAGATTAATACTGGAAACTGAGTAAAATTACACCTTCCTCTCTTTCACACCATCAGTAATGTAGATGACTGGAAGCTCTCACCCAGATACTCGTCCAATGCCCGTGATAATGCCTCCTGCAGGTACCTCTTCATTTCCATACAACTGGTAACCAGCAAACTGGGAAAACTCCAAGAACGGAGAGCTGAATAAAGACAAATAAAACAAAATTTTAAAAACTAATTGGCTGTATTTGCCATTGGATCTCACTTAAAGGGTTAAACTTTTAAAATTATGTTTGTGGGTTTTCTTTTAAAAAAGAGATGAGTATTTCAAAGAACACCTATTTGTTGAAATGGTGTTATTTGCAAGTGCTTATGGAAACTAAAGAGTAAAGAAGTTTGTTGTAGTATTTACCTGCAAAAGAGAACCTGAAGAGTTTAAGAACAAAAGGAAGTGCCTACCCGGGATCAATAAGCTTGTCAATTCTCTCTCTGGGTAACAGCTTTCCTCTTGATGTGTGAAGCTTACGAGCTTTTTCTCCACCTCCTGTGATACAACAGTAAATTGTCACATTTTCTGCAGACACACGTAGATAAATCACCATTTATATTAAAATTCAGAATGGAAGTGCTGACGAGTTCCCATTTTTTGGAGCACAGACCTTAATAACGAATTTAATAAACAGTGTTTTCCACTTCAAACAGATTCAAGGTATTGATAAAAATGCTTGCTTTTTAGAATGTACTTTATTTCCCCCCTCATTTTTAATGGTTAGTCATTTCCCCCCTCATTTTTAATAGTTAGGTGAGGATTTTAATAAATATAGTTGTCTGAAACCTTCCCCCACTTCTTGGCAACAAACCGGAGGGCAGAAAACACACAGAGACAAAAGCACAGAAGTAGAACTTTAGAAAATACTATTCCCTAAACTGATTCAGAATAGCTATGCTGAATCCAATCTTGAATGATCCAACACAATCTAGATTAATTTCCTTAGATCATGCCAAAACTGTAAGCAGAGTTTAGACACACAGCATTTAATATCACGTTTATATTTGTTTCATTTCAACCCTTCACTCAAGGTCATCCTAAATCATATCTTTTGCTCTCCAGAGCCTTGTGTCATTCAATACTTAAGATTTGTTGACACACCTCAGCCTCTTTATAACAACAGCTTGTACAAACATTGTCTCTCTGTGTAGACAGATCACTGATTCACCTCATCACTCTAAAATTGTCTCCCTGTCCAAAATAAAGAAGGGGCTATTTTGCTAACATTTCTCCTGAGACTCCAGGATTTCTCTGTCAGCTAGGTATCACCGAAACAGAGCTTTAAAACTTCCTTTCAAGACCTTTCTCCCACCCCACCTCGTTCCTTGATCACTATGCACATCTTTTCCCACCCATCAGGCATGCCAGAAGTCCACAATTTATCTCCAGTTCAGCCTGTTCATTAGGTCTGTATATCCAGTCTAAGCCTAAATCTTGTAACTTCTTTCTATACAAGTTTCTTATGATACAACCTCTCACATACACCCACAGAGCTACTCATCCACGTTTTTAACATCTCACATCATAACTACCTTTTCTCTGACCTCCATCTCGCCTTTCTCCTTTTCACTGAGCGATGTTACAATAATAATTTTCATCCTGGGACTTCTGTCATCTCTGTGCACTTCTCCTCTTCACAAATGCTTACTCCCCAGGCCCTGTAGCCAGTGTATCAAACATTCCTCTTCCAACATCAAGACACTCTAACCTGCACTAGCCTCTATTCTGTAGAATAAGAATAAAGATATTGTACACATCCTTCAACAGTATTCAAGGTAAGTAACTAATTCTTCTCATATATTTAAATGACAGGCAAAGCAATTTCAATCGATACCACTCAAAAACACGTATTAACATCCTGGTAGAGCCCACTCTGATGGAGGAAAGATGAGGACTAATTTCTTGTCCTGTCACTGTGTAACAGGCAAGAACAGGCAAACATGCAGCAGTGAAGAAGGACACGATCATTAGTTCATGAGCCACACACTGAATTGCCGCCTTCACTACTGCATGTTTGCCTGTTCTTGCAGTTTCTGCACCTGTAAAGAGACAGAGGTAGTCTGTCATGGGCTTCAGCATCTCCTCATGAAATCCTGGACCTTTTTTCACAGTAAGCAAGAAAAAGCACTAAGCACAAAATCTTAACTGTGCTCCATTCCAAAGTTGTAAAAGAAACTGCATTACGTAAGAAACAGTATATGAAAAGACAAACCAGTATCATGATAGTCACAAGAAGGGGAAAATTAAAGCTTCATGCTCAACCTCTGGCAGCATAGTTAAGCATTTATAAAGCATTTTCTCTTGCTGTCTCCATTAATTGCATTTAACTATAATTCACTCAGGCAGTCTTATAAGTCAAAAAAGAAGAAACACAAATTTCAATCTTTTAAACTACTACACACTGGCTTCTCTTTGCCAGCACAACTACAGCCAGAAACTTTGAAAAGAACTACTAAAAAAAGGAGGGCCAAGGAGAATCCCCATCCTTTTTCGAATGCATGGGGAAACACAGTCACAAAGGATGAGGAAAAGGCAGAGCACCTAATGCCTTCTCTGCCTTAATCTTTACCAGACCAAATTTCTCTGGATACCCAGTCCACTGAGTTGGAAGACAGGGGCAGGGAGCAAACTGAAGACCTTGTAAGTAAGTAATGGCCAGTCTTCGCGAACGAAGAACCGGGGAAGGTCTTTACCCCTTCCAGCCTGCGCATTGGATTTTTTAGGTGAGACACAGTGTGCGCGGAACTGAGCCCACCCTTTAATCCTGAGGTTCATCTGCCGGGGCCAAGCACGCTTGGACGGTGGCAGCGAGGTCCTCAGGACGTAGATGGATTGCCTTACAGGGCTAACGAGCTCCATCTGCCCGGGGAGGGGCCCCGACTGGGAATCGAACCCGGGTCTCGATGGTGACAGCGCCGTGTCTTAACCACTTCACCTTGTAATCCAAGGGGAACTGAGTAACAACTTGCTACACCACTTAGACACACACAGGTTTATGGGGGCAGGTGGGATGCACCTAAGAGTACTGAGAGACCTGACAGAAATGCTCACAGAGGCACTTTCCATCATTTCCCACCAGTTCTGGATAACCAGGGAGGTCCCAGTTGACTGGAAGCTGACCAATGCAACCACACATCTACAAAAAGAGGCAGAAGGAGGATCTAGGGAATTACTGGCCTGTCAGTCTGACCTCAGTGCTGGGGAAGGTCAGGGAGTAATTATCTTGAGTGTCATTACACAGCACATAAAGGAAACGCAGGGAATCAGGGCCAGCCAGCATGGATTTAGCAAAGACCAGCCCTGCCTGACCAACCTGATCTCCTACGACAGGGTGACCCCATATTGGAGGAAGGAAAGGCTTCAGATATTGCCTTCAGCAAAGCCCTTGACACTGTTTGCTACAGCATTCTCCTGAAGAAACTGTTTGCTCATGGCTTGGATGGGTGCACCTTTCGTTGGGTAAAAACCTGGCTGGACAGCCGGGCCCAGAGAGTGGGGGTGAATGGAGTTAAATACAGCTCATGGTCGGCCACAAATGGGGTTCCCCGGGACTCAGTTTTGGGTCCAGACCTGTTTAGAAACTTTAGCAACAATCTGGACAAGGGGATCAAGTGCACCCTCAGTAAGTTCACAGACTACACCAAGTTGAAAGGGAGTGTTGATCTGCTGGAGGTTAGGAAGGCTCTACAGAGGCATCTGGGCAGTCTGGATCAATGGGTCAAGACCAATGCTGTGAGGTTACAAGGCCAAGTGTCAGGTCCTGCAGTTGGGTCACAACAACCCCATGATACACTACAGGCTGGGGAAGAGTGGTAGGAAAGTTGCCTGGCTGAACATGAGCCAGCAGTGTGCCCAAGTGGCCAAGAAGGTCAGTGGCATCCTGGCCTGGATCAGCAATAGTGTGGCCAGCAGGACCAGGGCAGGGACCGTGCCTCTGCATGTGGCACTGGTGAGGCTGCACCTCGAACCCTGTGCTCGGTTTTGGGCCCCTCACAACAAAAGTGAGTTATAATCCAGAAAGTATGTTGTATCTGAATCAAGTGACTCATGAGCAACTGTTATAGGGGAAAAAATTACAAAGAACAAAACTGGTTTTTGTACCAAATTAAATGAGTTTAGTTTTTTTTTCAAAAATCATACTTACCTAATCTGATTTTTTCTGCATGTTCTTGCAGTTCAGCTACCAGCGCTTTCATTCGTTCATAATTTTCCTGAGTTGGGAACAAAACAGAATTTTAAGTTTAACCAAGAGTGACTGTATTAATTTTTAATACACAAACACAGAAAGACTAACTTATCTTCCAAATCTAATTTTACCTTGTTAAATAATACCTCTGTATTGTCTTTAAAGTAATAACATTTCTACCTATGTAGAAACTGGCTTCTCTCAAGCATTTAATAAACATGTTTCACAAAAATTCAGAATGTCTTAGGACAGTAAAAGAATAGTTCTGAATTTAATAATGTAAAATAGAACCAGTCATTACAGAGTTCAAGTGCTATTTTTCGGACTTTGTTTATTCTTCGTATAGGTTGGTTTGCTTTTTAAATCTAATTACATAAAAAATGTGGATTCAAATTAAGTGCTCTTATTTCTCTTGTAGCAAAGGATGAACGACCTAGACCAAATGAAATTTGGTAAACACTTTCTTGATTCTTCTTGTTTAGGTTGAACATAAAGATAAAACAAAGCTGGTTTCTTTTTTTTTTTTTTTAAACAGTCAGGTCTTCTTGCCATTATATCTCTAGAAAAACAAAGACTCATAGCTCTGAATATGAGTGATCCAGTACTGAGCTCACCATTTCTATCAGAATTATCCAAAACTCTGTGTGCTCATTATAGCAGGTCTTTTTTCCCAGTTTCTGAGGTATTAGTTGAGCTTAATTTCTTGGGGTTTTTTGCAGACATATTAAGAACTATATTACCTATTTGACAAATGTAACTGCAATAAAAGAACATGGTGCATAAAAAGATCACATTGCCGTGTCTAATTCTCATTCAGATTATGTTTGAGTCTACTTTGACAGAAAAAAACACCTGGTGACTCTTTATATTCATGTATACTTCAACACTCAGACCTAAGGTTTCCCTTAGAAGCTGCAAATGTTGCAGTTAAGGTTGTTCAGGTCAGTCTTAGGTACTGAAAGGCACCAAGATACAAAGCAGAAAGAAAATAAAAACATGTACAGAAGGGCCTCACATTCTAACTGTTTTAGATACATAGCGACTTTCAAAAGAACACATTTCTCCCTCTTTGTAATTGCTACAAATAGATTTAAAACACTCTACTGAAAGCTAAAAAACATATAGTGAAAAAACAGGTCTGAGCAATTTTATCAGCTCGTATACGCAATTAATACATAAGGTATTAGAGGTTTTCAGAGTATACCAGAGGTCATCCAGTAAGATAAATGTAACTGAAACACTGAAGTCCAACTCTTGTACCTCTGCTGGCTCTTGGGAACAGGATTCCCCAAGTACAAATGAAGTGCCACCCGTGGTACAGCTCACAGCCTGCACTAGAATGAACCACCAAATTGCTTGCCAACACCAAACACGGCCAAGACACTGGCATTAGCTAAGGAAATCTCTCTGATGCAAGGTGATGCCCCCCTGCAGCCCCAACTACAGGGGACACAGTAGGTCATCAGCCTCCTGCATCTCCTCCCTCCATTCCTTGTAAGGCTGTACCAATTTCTTTTGATAGCTTGACTGCCCCTCTCCCTGCCCATCCACTGCACAGCTCCAACACCTACCTCTACAACTGTTTCTCTTCCTGCTAGTCTGTGAAATCACACTGCAATGATGCACAGGCAGATTTACACCGGCACAGGATCTCAAAAAGCCAAGAACAAAACAAGTTGTAGTTTGTTATCTTGACTGTGCTGCTCCTGTGAGAGACTATGGACAGTAACTGGCCACACAACAAAGCACTGCAAAAAACAAAACCTGCCCTTCTCAAAAGACTCTTCTTTACAAGCTAACTTTTTTCCCCTGTGAAAAATCTGTATATCAGCCATTGTAATTCCATATCTCTAAAAATCTGCAGTTGTCACAACCACCCCATATTATTCTGTGCCAGCATTCAGCTTGTCTAGCAACATAAAATGTTTTCCCTGTTTCGCCTTGTTCATTTAGTTTGTTTTCTCCAAACACACTCACCTTTTGCACACAGTACTGAGCTTAAAAACTCTCCTTTGACACAGAAAAAAAAATAGCTAAGAAGGCAGAGGATATTAAAAGAGGAACAGCAATCACAATCATAGGCTTTTTTACTAGATTCTTAATTAACAACTCATTGTAGCTACTTTAGTTACTCTACATGAAAAATTGTGAAAGAACTTTTTAGATAATCTATGAAAAATACTGTATACACAAATGTTTGTGTTGCTTAAATTCACTCAACCTTTATCGTGACCTTTCATGCCTTTAAACAAAACATAACATCATTATACTTTACCAAAGGATGATGTTTTGAAATAATTTTGAGTATGCAAAGAAAAGACTCCTCTCAGAACCAAATGTGCTAGTTCTACCATATATTTGTGGGCTCTTCAATATTGTCATTAATTAATGCGAAAAAGGCCAGTGAAGTAGCACCAACTTCTTTCTGGAAGCCCTTGCAAGGGCTATAAAATTCTGCTGTTAACATGAGGGTTTCTACAAATTTTAAAGCAAAATCCAGAGGTGAAACCTTGATTAATCCTACAGTTATTCCACAAGCTAAATCAATTACTCCTACACTAGCAAAGTGGCTCTAAGAGCTAATTCCCGAAATCCCCAAATAGACTTTCCTTTGTTTCCTAGGATTTAGACTCACTCACTTTTAAATTATCTTTTTTACCTATCTGGTTTGAAAGATGGTTTACATTACGAAGGCCAGCCTGTCTAGCTGAATTCACAGCCAGAAAGGCAAACATTGGCTAAGGAAGGCAAGACCTTCATCACTATCTTATGTTTGCACTCTATCACTTTCAGATGGTTAAGCGCCTCACAGCAGGGACCTCAGCATTTTGTGTTTGCAAAGCACTATTTGCACTTACATTGTTCTATAAATTATTTCTACCAAATACTAACAGTATTACCTATTTTACCAAGCCTTGCTTTCCTTTTGAGGTTGAAAGGTAGACAGACACAAATATAAATCCAGCGACAGCTGAGTAAATACCTTTATTAAAATACTTTTTTTTTGGTATGCAAAATACGAACGTAGACACGTATATACGTATATACACACTTCATATACACAAGCTTTGTATATACACACACACACGCACTGAAAGTTCACAGGAGTTTCAGTCCCCTGAATTCTGTCCTAAATTTAGTTTCTGCAAAACAAAGCACAATATCAAAGACAGAATCAAAGGATTTATTTCAATAAGTATACATGTTGGGGCTTCACCTGCTGTTTGATATTTTACTTGGAACACACACAAAAACAAATGCACGCCCTCCTATCAGTTTTGGTCCATACCTAAGGCCATGCTTTTCTCTGCCTTAGTGTAAACGCGATTTTTATCTGAAGCATGATAATGTTAATAATGTCCCATGAAAAATGAACAAGTACTGTTCTCAATTTGTAAATACAACTGGAAGTACACCTAATCCTCCTCCTCAAAAGGTGATGTTTATGGAGGCATTCATCCATGACGGTACAGCTATTCCAACTCGGGAATCAATTTGCAAACACAAGGAAACATCCAGCTCTGAAATCATCAGGCTCCATCCTCTACCGCCTGCAAACTGCCCGTCTCCACCTCAATTACCACGGCATCGATCAGCTCAAAACGCAGCAAGCGCCGGCCTTCTGATTAAAAGACGCGTAAAAACACCCGTGACGGGGCCGACGACCGGTACGAACCCGCGTTCATTTTACACGGCACCCGCACGGCCGGGCTGAGGGAACCGAGCAGAACTTCCTAACTCTGAGCTGCGTTCGAGCGGTGAGAGGCGGGATCAGCGCCGCGACCCCCCCCCCCCCGCGGGGTCACCGCGGCCCGGGGCGCCGCCACGGGCTGCCCGAGCACCAAATGGCCGCCCTTCGCACCAGCCACTCCACGGCGGCCTCCGCCCGCTGCTCCCGCCCTCCCGCGGGCCCCGCTCTCCCCCAGCCGCCCGGCAGCGGGAGAGGCCTGACCCGCCTCCTGGGGCCGCCCGGAGCTACCGCACCGCCCGTCCGCCCCCGGCTGCCGCCGCCGCCCGGGCCGCCGTACCTGGTAGAGCGCGGAGCTCGCATCGGGGGGCGACCCCACCGCCGCCACCGCCTCGCCGCGGTACCCGCGGGCGAGCAGCGGGCGCAGCAGCCCCAGCCAGCGGCCCGGGAGCCGCGGGGCGCCCACCAGCATGGCTGGGCCGGGCCGGGCCGGGCCGGGCCAAGCCGAGCGAAGACGAGCCGAGCCGAGCGAGCCGTCCAAGGCCGCGCCGCTGCCGCCACTCCCCCCGCCGCAGCCAATGGGCACGGCGGGGCCGGGCCGGGCCGCGGGGCCTGTGCCCGCTCGCCAGGCCGCGGGGATGCCGGAGAATGGCCCTTGGGAGAGCTTCGCGCCGGAGCACATCCTTGTGCTGCCCAGGAGAGCCCCTGGGCCTTCTGAGCAACTTTGTTATACAGGAATAGGGACAGAGCTTTTTAGAATCCAGACTGCTTTGGTCGAGTTGCTTCCTTGTTTGAGTGCTTTGCTGTTCTCTAGCATTCAGTTTAACTTTGTTTAAAATCAAGGCCGTTGTGTTTAGGCAGAGATAACACCGGGGAGTCTGATACCAGGTAAATCAAGTGCTGTTCTAAAACAAAACCATAGGAAGGACGACAATGCCCCTGTTAAGCCACACTGAGATAGTTACTGCCAGGCCAGCAGGTCTTTATGCACCCTGGGTGTTGCAGCCCAAACTTCAGCCTTTCCTTTAGCCCACACTTAGAGAATCACAGAATATGCTGAGTTGGAAGGGACCCACAAGGATCACTGAGTCCACTGCTGACCTGCAGAGCACCATCCCCACAAGTCACACCATGTGCCTCAGAATATCACCCAAATGCTTCTTGAGCTCTGTCAGCCTTGCTGCTGTGACCACTGCCCTGAGGAGCCTGTTCCAGCACCCAACCAGCTCTGGGGGAAGAACAGTTTTAAAATATCCAACCTAAACCTCCCCTGACACAACTTCAGGCCATGCCCTCAGGTCTTGTCACTGGTGACCATAGAGGAGGGATCAGTGTCTGCCCCTCCTCTTGCCCTCACAAGGAAGTTGTAACTGCAATGAGCTCTCCCCTCAGTCTGCTCCAGCTGAACAGACCAAGTGCCCTCAGACGCTCCTCCTACAGCTTCCCCTCAAGGCCCTTCACCATCTTCATTGCCCTCCCTTGGACACTCTCTAGTGGCTTCATGTCTTTCTTATTTTTGGTGCCCCAAACTGCACACAATATTCTCCAAGTGCAGAGCAAAGCAGGACAATCCCTTCCCTGGCCCAGCTGGTGATGCTTCGCCTGATGCCTCCCAGGACAGGGTTGGCCCTCCTGGCTGCCAGGGTACTGCTGATTCACGTTCAGCCTGCCATCCACCAGGACCCCCAGATCCCTTTCCTGGCACTGCTTTCCAGCCTCTCATTCCCCAGTCTGTCTGTATATCCAAGGTTGCCCCATCCCAGGGGCAGGATCTGGCACTTTCCCCTGTTAAATTTCATCTGGTTGGTGATTGCCCAGTCCTCAATTTGTTGAGGTCTCTCTCCAGGGCCTCCCTGCCTCTACCTTACTATGCCTATGAGCATTTAAAAACTGCAACTGATATTCAAAGAAATGGAAACACAAGTAATAGAAAATAATTTATTCACATAATTTACACAGAGAATAGAACTACTTTCCTTGAAACAGAAAGCTTATATGCGATGATACAGGGTGTCAGACAACTCTTATGCCACATCTTTGTAAAAATGCTACTCAGAGGCATTGATATTTCACCAATATTTTCTTACATCCTTCATTGTTCTAGAACTTTCATATACAAAACAGAAAACAAAACTGACATGTCTATTCAAGTTAAAATTGTTCTTTAAAAAAAAAATCTAACAAAGTGCATGGAATTTACTGCAAGGAAAGAGAAAGCATAGCCCCAGTTAACAATTCAGATAAGGCACCATAAATTTTAGTAATGAAATAGCTGATTTTTTCCCCACCTTGTAATCTGAATGCAAGCTAAATCATATGCAACTAAATGTAGAATGGTTATCCCCTCAGTACTCACTCAGAAGGTACTCACAGTAACTGTTTCATAGACACTCCCCACAAATCTATTTTTAGGTTCTATGAGTGCAAGTGATATAAACATGCCACATGTATCAGGAAGTAAGTAAACACTTGCATACTGAAAATAATATCTACAAGATATACAATACATAATTTTATGTATACACAAATCTATTTTATAATGTACAGTAAGACTATTTAGATAGACATTTCAAGTTAAATGGATTAGGCAAAGTACAAGATACCATCTGAACAGAAACTGTTGGTGCTTTTGGAGGTTTTTTGGGGGGGGGTGAGGTGGGTTGATTAAATGCTTTCAAATAAGTTACTTCACACTGGGATCATTAGTCCCTTTTCTATCACCTCAAGGAATACTGCTGACAGTGACGTTTCATTGACAAAGGCCTGCTAAAATACCAGTTTGCAGTAACAGTAGCATTTATATTCTTCCTCACTGACAAAATTTGAAATAACTTCTGAAAAAGGCAAACATTCTTGAGCTTCCTCAAGTCTTCCAGAATTAAATACATACTTATTTACCTGCCAGTAAACAATTACCCAGTTAAAAGCTGATGATAGATTTCAGTTTCACTTTCATAATAAATAATTTATTTTGAGAAAGTACCTGCTACTATTAAGTAACAGGAGAAAAATTTAGACTATTCAACTCTACACACTCATTCTTGTGCAAGCAGGAGTTTCCATAAAGTAAATACTGAATCTGTCAGTGACCACCTGACACTTTGACACTGCATAAACCTCGTTACCTCATCATCTTGATGAGGTAAGTAAAAAACCTAAAGCTACACTGGAATTTTATAGCAAGTTTCAGTAGAAGTAGACATGCAACATGAGAAAACTCTTCAAATTGAACTGCTTCAAAGCAGCAAATCCTTTTAACAACAACATTGTACAGTCATGGTTTAAATCCAATCTCTTTGTGCTTCTTTGCACGAAGGAAACAAAGGAAGTCAGCAAATATAAACACCTACATGTAAAACCAAGGAGAAGAAATGGTATCGATCGCTTTGTTCTCCAATTTACAAGAAAATTAGCATTTATACTAGGGAACATCAATCTCTTTCTCCCAGCGATGAACGTTGCAAAGATTACCTCAGGTTAATATGTTCTAGTAAATTGTGTTGTCTAGTTTTCAATACATTTTTAAGGAACTAATCTCACTGGGCTTTTCAGTTTGGGATGTTTTAATTTATGTAATTAAAAACTCTTAAAAAAATACGTAATTTGGAGATTCTAATAAAAATACCTGCAGTGCTTAATGTATCTATGTATTTACCACACTACTTCCAGTATTTGCATTCTGATCTTCAGAGATTACACTATACCCAAAAGGTTCATTCCTCCTAACATAACATACTTCACAAAAAGAAGTAAAGAACTTGTATAGCCAGTACCAAAAGCTTTAGCATTAAAATGCAAAGGTATATTCGTTACAAGATTAAACATTATTTCATTGCACTTTTCTGTGAGACAGTCATGCCAGCATCTAAACAAGTGAAACTACAGGTCAGCAGTCTCTGGTATGGTCCAATGACATCACTGTAGTGCTTCAGAATGTGTCAACATTTTGAAAGTATCCAGGTTGCTTCAGGAGGAATTCATTTCGTCTTTATGGTACTAATTAACAACAGCATTATTGGTTGATAGTAAGTGTGGCAAAAAATGTCAGAATAAAAAAATACTCTTTTTTTGTTGCAGTATATCCTGTAATCCTAGGTTTTTACGAAATCCATTTCCTATTCTGAATCATCCACTTCCATAAAGATGTCGCTGAAAAAATACTCAGAGATCTTAGTTGGTTCTTCTTCCTTCTCTTGATCTTTAGCACAAAGAGGTGCCTTCTCAGATGAGTTGTTACTTGGAGCCTAATAAAACAAGAAAAGATTGCTCTTAAGAGTCTTAATCTCTATGCAAGTTTAAATATATTTACACATATACGCACTTGAGCTTCCTATTTATGTAGGAAGTTTCGACAAAAACCCCTCAAGAGTTCACTGAAAATAAGAAGCAATGTCACAAATGGGATACATGCAGAGAAAGAACAACTTAGCTCCCTTTCAAGTTTCTTAGACATGCACAAGTCAGAATTCGTTCATGGGAGCGGATATCTCTCTCAAAACATGAGTGCTATGTGTCCAACTACCCACTCCTGAAACAACTAATTTGCTGTTCTTCACAGCTCAAAAATGCAGGGGTGTTCCAAAGTAAACACATACCGTAACTGCAGCATCAGCAGCTACGTGCTCATCTTCCACAGATGACGATGTAGAGGGAAGGGAACAAGATTCCCTGTCACACTTAGTGGAGGGAGCAGGTTTCTTTAGATTTCGTTTTGGAGTCACAATTCGAGGCTTTTGGATCTTCCCTCTATTTCCTTTGGTGTCTTCTGGAGATTCAGAACTACTTTTTTTGCAAATTAAAGATAAAAATCCCAATGGTTTTCGTCCACCCCTGTTCAAAACAAATACAGTCAAGATGTCATAGGATTGCTCCAAAGGAAGATGTAAATAGTACTGCAGGAGCCTAAGTCATTACACAGGAAATAAAGTTTACAAATCAGGAAGTAATCTTTAGGGCAAGGATTCTGACATTAATGCATCATTATCCATTGCTGTGGATGCCCCAAGTACAAATAGCCAGTATTGGCACTCATACAGGCAAAATGAAAAGGAAAATGAGAGGATCAGAAGAGGACAGCACAGCACCACAATCCAAATCAGCGAGCACGGGAGCAATAGGGAGCAGGGAATCAAACATTTAAACATTATAGAAAGGTATATTTTAAAAAGTCAAGTCAATGGATAGATAAGAGGAATATCCTCTAAGCTGCCACAATTGAAACTCCTTTGGAGAAATGACACGTTTTAAGTTAGTCCTAAAAATCCAGTGTGCTGGGTCCTATACCAGTAACAAATCTTAGTGGCAGCACAAACACCAAAACAAGCGGATGGGTATATATCTCACAACATAAGACTTACATAAGGAGAACAAAAATTGTCCTAAATCCCTACCATAGCCAGTGGATGTCTGCCTGACAAGAGGCATCTGTCAAGGTCTAAATAGACACAGGGCATGTCAGCAGCGTCCCTGGTTGATATGCTCATTTAATGAGTAAAATAATTCAAATTTCAAAGCAGACAGTTTGATCCTTTCTAACTCGCAGGAGAGTATAGATACTGTAACTTTCAGCCACATGGGTCACAAACAATGATACTGATAAAATACTCCACATGGAAACAAGGTTTTTTTAAAGAACAGGCTAACAAAACATTATTGCATAAATACCTGAGTAATGGAGTTTTTGAAGATGATGCTGGGCTTCCAGTATATTCCAACTGTCCAGATTCATGCACGCTCTCCTGCTTTCCTTGTCCACTTATTTCTGCTGTTCTGTTAGAGGTTAATCTAGATATCACCTGCTCTTCCTCTTTGGGTGCTGAATTTTCAAGTGGTGCTTTCCCTAAGTTCCCCAAAGTCTCAAGTTGGCTTCTGTCAGTGAGTTGTGACATAGACTCAGACACCAACACAGAGGTAAGCACTTTCTCCTTTGCTGAAGGCTCTGTTTTTTGAAAAGGATTCCCTGTAAAAGGAGTTGAGAGTCAAAGAATTCTGTGACTTATCTTCAGTGATAACGTAAGAGCCCAAAAGGTGCATGTGATATTAAGATGGCTTGCACCATTGCAAAAGAACGGCTGAATTTTTGTTTAGGTTCTTTTGTAGTTTATGTTTTAAGTCACCACTAAGAACTAAAAGTTCATGGTCTACTTTTAAAGCCTGTGAGATCTTAAAGATGTTATGGGGAAAAGCTGGTAGAAGCATGGGTTTAGATTTTACAGCATGTTCCTCCTCCTCTCATCCTTAACAACACACCATAGAGCTTAGTAAAATCATCTCACTGTTTAAGCTTCAACAGTTTCCCTTTGAAGTCTTTTTCAGGGCCAAAACATAGTTCTCCAAGCCCTTCACTGGCTCAGATGACTTAAAATTGCATTATCAGCAATTCTGCTTTTTCTCTAATTTTTCAGAGGCAGATTAAGCTTTCAAAAAATAATTTTTTTAATAGAAATGCAAAATAATAAAAAAATATATTATTTGGGCATAGTGTGGTTAAAATGCCAGTTAATACTTTTGATTGCTAGTGCTCTCCAACAGGTGGAAATATCTGCTTAGGAGAAGATAACATGTTTAGGCCAAAAAAACCTCTCAAATTTCACAAATAGACTACCTACAGCAATGTTTTTAGAACCATTATGAAATTAACAGCCATGGAATTATGGAATAATTCCATTATTTTGGAATGGAATTATGGAATAATTCCATTATTTTGGAATGGAATTACGGAATAACAGTTACGGAATCTGACATATCTAGTTTACAGCAGAAAACATGCAATGGTGGTATTTAACATAGTAGCAGGAAGAAGTTTCTGCTTTTATGTTAGATAGTTTCAAACAGGAATATTTAGCATGACAACTAGTATTAAACTGTGATGTGTTAAGCAGTAACATACATTCGTTATACTTTGGGTTACGAGTTTAAGTTTACCTACCAGAAGCTATCATTGGTGCATCTGTGGATTTAATTGAATAACCCTGTATTTAAAAATGAGAGAGAAAAAAAAGAAAAGATATTTTCTCTATTGCTTTCAATACAGAAAAGATAATGAAAGTTGATAAACTTGTATCATACATGATTCTAAGTTCTAAGAGTTCTAAGAACAGGAGTGAAACAGAAGACAGTACAGCATCATTCATTACTTAACTTATTTCCTGAGCAGCTTTTTCAGGTGTTCTTATGACAAATGACTTGACAAGGATATCAAGACGACAGATCACAAGAAGGAAGAGGACTGTAATCCAGTCCTTCCTGGAAAAGCTCTCTGAATCATGTACGGAATTACCACCCATTGCTTCACCAATCCTAGCCTACTCACAAAAACCAACAGTAGTCATTGCCACAAGCTTGGTCATACTATAAAAAGCACAGAAGGAAGCTGGAAACATGTTAGCCACCTTTCACTGGCAGCTTGCTTTTTTAAAGTAGTAACTGCTGTGTCAAAAATTGACAGGAACATATCTAACAGCTTCTTCATGTAATAGACACAGCGCAGAATCTCAGCATCATTCAGTGAACCTAAGCAGTTTGTCAGTCATCCATTATACCTCTAGAGTTTCCCTTCCTGCAATGTCATTGCCAGAAACGCTATGCTGAATGAACCAGTCTGCCTAGTAGGAAGTCTAATTAAAAAAGCCTGAGAGCCCACAGATTCTCAAAGAAACTGGTACTAAATAAATGAACACCCAAAAACTACTTGTAGAGTTCAAAATTAAAACCTATCTACGCGTGTTGATTTTCCTTTAAGTTGTATAGGCACTACATATTTAAGCAAGTGGCACCATTAACAAATGAACATCATTAAAATGCTGTATTATTGTTATGCATTTACGCTATGCATGAAGACTCACCATATTTTGATCTCACCTTACAAGTGGTTTCCAAGGTATCTTCCACTGCAACAGCAGACAGAGTTTTCTTGGTAGTAGGAAAATCATTCTCTTCAAGCTCAGCAGCTGATCGTTTCTGAACTGTCTGCAACTTTGGAACAGGGTCTACTGATGCACTCTCCAATTGTTTGGTTTCCAAACTGCTGTTTAAAGGTGTAGCAACTTCACCAGCTGCAGTTGTCACGGATCCAGTGCTGAATATATAAAGTCATTATTGTGACTTTACAAGAAGACAGAATTTACTTCATATAACATTTCTGAATGGAAGTTACACATGGATCTGTGGTGATACTCCTTCTTGCTTATTTCAAATGGACTATTTACTACCAAGAAACATTTTGTTGTGCTATCTTGAGTTAGAGTTCTTCTAGTCATAATGGAATCTAGTTACTTTAGCTGTTCTATTTGAACTCCACTGGATCCTTTCATAAAATGTAAAAATATGGCAACTGATTAAATGCCCAAGAAAATCCTAAAATACAGTATAATTTATAAGCACAGTTGAATCCTCGCACCCTGTATGATCTCAAAAGACAGCAAGACATACAGGGAAGCAGCAGAGATGAGGGAAATAGGGTACAGCAGCAAGGGAACAGTGAGACAGAACATGTACTTCACATGTGTACTGCACATTCAAGGAACAATCAAGGTATACAAAAGATGTTTCACTTTGATAAAAAATAAAGCATTTACCTTTCCACTTCAGTCGCGGTTGTTTCACTTGCATTTATTGGACTGATAAGTATTGGGGCTGGTAGTAATGGCTCTGAAGTTTGTTCCAGCACAACAGATGCATCAAACCCTGAGTCAATTGGAATTTCCACCAACGTTAAAACAAATGTCTGTTCCTCCTCTGGACATCTACGATCATCGTTCACTACTATAATTTTTTCAGGGGAATAAAGGAATATAAGAAAACTATTATTCAAATTTGAAATTACACTGTTGCCTTCATGCTCTTCCTACGTGGCATAATGAAATTTTAGGCACTTGTTTCTCCAAGGAAAAAGGCACAATCTGCTTCCTTTCTCCTTAGATGAGATATGCAACATCACCTCCTGGAGCCAACTCATTGCACTGGAGTCCTGATTACCATTCAGAATGAAGTATATTAAAAATGCCTGGTAGGGATGAAGCTTTCTAAATGGGTGTTCCAGCATTAAAGAACAATTTGCAGTTTAATTAAACTCGTGTCATGGTGGTCAAATGGCCCTCTCTTTAATTGCAGCTGTCAGGTATTAAGATGTGCTTCTTTAAATGGCAGGTGTCTGCTGCTTTGGAGGTAAACACAAGGATTTTTCCCCTCATTGTGGACTGGCAGAAAATGACATGAGAAGTATGGTCTTAAGTTTAATAAATGAAAAAATAGAAATAACTGAATCAACAGATAGACATTAACAGATAACTGCCAACTGCCATCCATTAGAATTTAAGGAGAGAACATTTGTATAGTTTTAAAAACACGGAAAACAACAGTGATACTCCATTACTTAAGACAGCTCTCACTGATGATGTAAAGTTGTTATTCCAGCCTCAGCCTGCTTTGGTTCTTAATCTAATTAAACGTGATTTAAGATGCTTCATCCCAAGATCCTGGCAGTAACAGCATAACAACAGATGTCTAAGAAGAAGTATTACCCCTATCCTTTGCACAAGCTCATGAGTTACAGCTTTGGAGTGCAGTTTCCATGCAAAGTTAGTACTCTGTGCTTCTGCCACAGTGACTATCCCATACATTAGATAAATAGTGGTTCCACACCAACTGTATTTCAATTTGTTTCAGGGAAAAGCAGAAATCACCTTCAAAATTTTCATCACATGTAATCAGTTAGGCGTTAATCTGTTGACTCAGTACAGCTAAAGAAGGAAGTCTGATTGTCTTCTTCCTTACACTTTCCACCTTTCCCTCCTGCTCCACACTTGCACAGCACAGCCCTCCTACTCACAGCTCTGACAACAGCATTCACTTGGTAACTTCATGAGCAAGGGTAGCTCCCCAAACCAGTGGAGAACTGCATAGTTTCTCTCCCTTTGGCAAGTTCGGTTTCTGACAGGTGAGTCACAGTTTCCTAAAGGGCTCTAAAAACTGCTATGCCTAGCATGAGGTAAGCAGCAGGAGCCCACAGCAGGCAGAGGGAGCAAGAAGTTTCCCTGCCAGTGATATTTAAACTTAATGAAGAGCTGGCCATTCCAAAAGTTCCCAAGTCTAGCTTGTGGTAACGAAACGTAACGGTAAGAGGCTAGGGCAGGGAACTTCATTGTGCTGTGGGTCATTACTTTTGTTATTAAAATTGATTGAGTGATCATGTCAATGAAAATATTTAAATTTTTTTGTTCATCTTTGCATGCTGCAAGATACACAAGTGTGGGCTTTTGCTAACCTGAAGTTTCTTCTGTGCTGCTTATGCACTGTTGTTGAGCATCCTCAGCACAAGCTTCATTCTAGAAACAACACAGTTGAAATAAAACAACTTAATAAATTCAGGAAATAACTCAAGGAAACAGGAAAGAAACAAGGCACATCAAATGCTCAAGAGTAAAAAAAAAAAAAAAATCTAATCACATCATCATAATTGCATTTGTCAGCTTTCATTTCTAGCTGTTCTAAGTTGAAGGATATTAGCCTGACAAGGACAAGAAACATTGGGGAAATATAAAATTTATATGCAGCTCATTGTCTGTATTGATGGTTTGTCAAAATAAATTTATACTTCCTACAGCACAACTCTGTCAGAGATGACTCACACAATAAATTGTTCAGTGGCACTAAGGAAGCAAATTCCTCCAACCCTTACAAAACCACTCAGTGCCAAAGAAAAACATCGAGCTCCTTCCCTTCCTTTTTATGGCTTTTCCCTTTGCTAAAACCAGGAATAATCTACTGCAAATCGCCTTTTTTTCATACTCTCTGCCAGTCCTGTAAGAGCCAAATCATTCTTGTACCTTATTCTAATATGAAACCAGCCTTGATGCAACAGGTTCAACTGGTGAAACAAGATTTTATGGATCAGCTGTTCCACAGTAACTGCATGTTCATCGATCTCAGATAACACTAAAAAACCTGAGGCAACTTAGAATGAACCTTTCTCTCACGAAGAAATAAGATAATTCTCATTTTTATTAGAACAGGGATACACAAGCCACTGCAAAGAAATGGATGTGCAAGACACACTGTTTGTCCATAATATATAAAATGACAATATACATGATATATGTATATGTAAAATATGTAAAATATGTAAAATATGTATATGCAATATTATAATATACACATAAAGCTCTTAATTGGCTTTTAAATAAATGAGAAACAGCATAACAAAGGATGCAGTTTGTTTTAAACAAAGCAAATGAAAGCAACAATGAATATCATAGAATCATAGAATAGATTGGGTTGGAAAACACCGCCAAGATCATCAAATCCAACCCCTGATCCAACTCCAATTACTATATCATGGCACTAAGGGCCACATCCAATCTCTGCTTAAAAACCTCCAGGGATGGTGAATCCACCACCTCTCTGGGTAGGCCGTTCCAATGCTTGATTACCCTCTCTGTAAAGAATTTCTTCCTAACATCTAACCTAAACCTCACCTGGCAGAGCTTGAGCCCATGTCCCCTTGTCCTGTTGTTGGTTGCCTGGGAGAAGAGACCAACCCCCACCTGGCTATAACCTCCCTTCAGGTAGTTGAAGAGAGTGATGAGGTCACCTCTAAGCCTTCTCTTCTCCAGACTAAACAACCCCAGCTCCCTCAGCCTCTCCTCATAGGACTATATAGAAATATGCCGCATCCAAGCAGTAACATTTAAACCTAATTTTAATTTAAACAAATACAACAATAAGAGGTCACACTGAATAGTTACAGGAATCCTAGGTAACTTCTTCCATCAAAGCTTTTTAAAAATTGCTCAAAATTTTGCCAATGTACATCACTTATTGCTGAAATGGTCTGAACAGTTTGCAAAGACTAAGTTTGTCTGAAAGATTTGTTTGGCTATGCCTCTGAAAAAAGGCAAGTTTCATTCACTTCATTCACAGCTCAGGTACCAGGTCTTTAAAACAGGTGAATACATTTGCACTGAAAACCTTTTCCTTTACAGAATTATAGAAACTAGACAGTTCTAGACTGTAATTAAGTTCTTTACCTGAGTAAAGTTGATTGTGCATATATTGTGCTCAAGAGGACAAGGATTTTGCTCAGGAACTTCATCCACAGAACTTTGATTTGGACAATCCTCTAGTTCAAGGTGTGATTTTTCAGATTTTGGTGATGCAGTTACAGGTCTTAAATCTCCTGAATTTCCACAAGCATCTCTCATCTGTTTTTCTGCTCTGTAAGGTATATATCTAGTTAATTTGAAACCAAATGAAGATATACTGTGCATGTGCTAAAATCTGGTTTATTGTTTATTTAATATGAAGCATATGTAGGTATAGAGAAACAAGGCACTTGTTTAAAAACTACCTCGTTGAACTAAACAGAATGCAAAATCTTGCAACAGGTCTACATGAAGTATTTCAGGAAAAAGCCTCCATAACTCCACTAATGGAGACTTCCCTACTATAAGCACAGCCAAGGAGGAACCCTTACAAGCTAATTAGCTCTTCCAAATGGACCAACTCTCTAACATTTCCTTTCAGATGCAGTTTTATGGAAGACAGTTAAGCAGCAAGGTAATTACAAAGTTCTGGAACAGCAAATATAAGTTAATGTTTTACCTCCAAAAGCTGTAACACCACATGCAAGTCAGAAAAACCTTAAAAATTGAAGTCTCAACTGTACACTATCTGCATAAACATACACAGTGTCTGTAAGCACCCTGTTTCCATCACAGTTGCACCCTACACCAGAACTTGAGCTGCTCATTTTAAGAGACTGTAGGAATAAAATCAATATTAACTGCTGAGACTTCCTACCTCTCAGTTTTGTCTACTTGCTTGTTAAGTTCCATACTCTGAGTTGCAAAATCACGAAGAACTGAAGAATCATCTGCAGCTGGTCTGATCTGTTCTAGTTCCAACTTCTGCATTTCCGCAGTAACCCTCAGGGTTGTAGGATCTAAGATTTATAAGAATAAAAGTCAAAAGAATGGGTTTTTTACCTGCACATGTATATATATTCATTTACTTTTTACATAAAAGCTTGCATATATTAAAGTTATGTATATGTGTATAAATTTACATACTACAAAATTATTAACAATTTTGCTGTACATGTGCACATGTATATTTATGTCTTATATAAATAAGGCACATACACATATCTCATCTTGCCTTTGATATGTTTTGCATTTTGCCAGTGATATGAAGATAATTAAAGAGTTTGAAGAGCACGTTTTTTGTAACTGCTTTAAGAATAGGAAAACAGTTCTTTCTAGTTCTTCTTCTACTTTTAACAGAAGGGAAAGATGGTATTAATAGAAAAAGGTACACTGTATTGTGCTGTTATTTCTGCAATTTGCCTTCCAGCAATTGAAGTCCTTTCCATGTACTTTCAGACCTGCAGAGAAAAACTGCTATTCAAATATCATTTCATTTCATACTCAAAGGTGTACTTTTGTATAAAACTATACCACAAATGAGTACCCCATATTACAGGGGTGATGTATCATCTGTGAACATGAACAGAAAGCAAAGACTCTCCGCTCAGTTTCACTTCATGAATCGGTACCAATCTATCAGAATAAACCATTTTCAGAGCCCTAGGATAAGAAACAGTCTTACCAGCTTGAATTTGCTCTAGTTGTTCCACAAGTTCATTTGTGTTAAGTAACTTCTGTGTTATGTTTTCACTGGACCTCAATACTCCAAAGGTTGGCTCAGGCTGCAGGAGTCTGTCTCCTGTCAGTTCCATACTATTCACCACAGGCAAGTAAAAAGAAAAATGCCATCAGTACAGTTCTTGATTTTTGAAAGTTAGTGCAGAGAAGATAGAAGAGATATGGAGTAGATCAGCCAATGAAGAGCTGACATACAGGCTGCAGCTGGTAGAGGAGACAGAAAACTATTTGGCAGAGCAAAAAATAAAAATCATCTGGGAATTGACACAGGCAGGTATACTGCAAACTAGGGTGTCCCCCATGCAAAGGAAAAAACAACACCAAAAAACAATTGAAATATTTAAATAACAGGAGAAGATCAGAAATCTGATCACGTGATAGTAAGTTCTGGTTTAATAATATAATCAAACTGGACATAAAATATCTCTGATTATTATTTTTTAGAGTCATAGTAACAACTAATCCCATAGTTTGTTCAAGCAATAAACAAGTTAAATTGTCTTTCAAATAATGCATGATCACCAGCAGATTTTTTTTCTGAAAAAGTATCCCACTAAGGTGTTTCATCATTCACAAATGCAAAATTATAAAAGCTAAAGCACCAAAAACCATAATGATAGAAAATCAACTGGTTCCTTGCCATCCCTTTGCTCTAAATCTTTGATCTACATCCCACACACTTAGGCAATTTACCTTGGCCTGATTAGCTGTAGAGAACTTTGGGAAAACAAGCTTGGTAATTAACAGTGATCCAATATAACTTAGCCTGAATATTCTTTTCTCCCCCATCAGGGTAAACTTAAGTTCAGGAGCAAAAAACAAGTTCTACCTCTCCAAAAGTACATCAAAACATCTCATGAAAATCATAAGAAAGAGACCAGAGAGGTTTTTGCAGATTACATACCAAATTACACAAACTGGGAAACCTTTACTAAAGCAAGGCCGCTTGCAGTTCAATAAAAATGCCAGAAAGAACCTAGCAAAAGTAAGCAGTGTCAGAGGATTTCTCACTAAAGAAAATGAAGTGGTAATTTAACCTGGTGTCAGTAGCATCCTTCTCCGAATTTTCCTCTATGCCAATTCTTGTGCCAGTGCTTTGATTCTCTACAGTGATGTTGCTTCCATCCTCAGAAGGCAGCAATTCCTTGGCAGAAGTATCTGAAGAAAGTAAATACTGAGTAAAAGTTCTATTTTTTTTTTAAATAGGCAAGTAAGCAAGGCTATTACCCATGTCCAACTCACCTTGAGCAGGTAACATGTGTGTCCGTTCTGATTATAACAACAAACAGAATAGAAAAACATGATTTAAAACACTCAGGTTTGGCATTTATATACAGCTCTATAACTTCAAACCTCATTTAACAAAGTTTCTATTCTCCAAGGATGCAAATTCAAATCCCAGATAAATGCAGTCATAAGTGCACAGTTTTGGTAGTAAGAACACAAAAGCTAACATTCAAACAATGAAAGTAGATAATAAATTCTAAATAAAACCTATAAAAAACTGGAAAAAACTTAGGTAATTTCAGGTTGTATCTAGTTAGGGAGAAAAAAGCTATACTTCATGTTAAAGGTCTGAAAAGATCACTGCAAGTTAAGTCTTTTAAGTCTGATCCCTTTCTTTAGTCCAGTTTATGTGATCAGATAAATTCAAACAAGTCCTTCCTAAAACAGGTCTCTGAAACATCTTTCTAGCGCAGTGATGCAGTTGGCCCTATCCAGTAGGGTGCCCTGATTTTTTCCAGCCAACCTGCATTGGCTAGACTGCCTTTGTCTTACAGTGCAACAGGACTAAAAGCATAAAGGTTTCTTGACCTCCTGCTAAGTAGCAACACGCAGAAGAGCTTTGCAGCCACTCCCCATCCCTCGTTAGGAAGACCCAGAAAGCACAAGTAAGGCTCTGTCCCACAAATCAGATCATACCTTCAGGGCTTGTTTTTAACTGGAAATTTGGATCACCCATTGCAAGTAAAGTCATAGCAGCCTCAGTGCTTCCGTCGTTAATTCCTGTGAAGTTGTTCACACACATTAAAAGTCAAAAGGACATGAACCAGATATCCACTAAGCCATACTCGAAAAGCATTTGACACTACCGCCGAAGTAATGAAGTAGAAATTTTTTTAATTGACCCTATTTGCGGATCAAAATGCTTGCAGACAAACAGCCATTCTCATCCAGTAAATTCAAACTACTGTAAAAACACTGAGCAGCAGTGTGGCTGCCTTAAATGGTGTACTGGATATGGGTGGGAAGGTGTTGGCAGCAGGGGCACTGCCCTGGACACAGCCAGTTGCAACTGACTGCCAGCAGGACACAGCTGAACCTGTCAGCCAGGATGGTGGCAGCTTTGGAAAATGTATTTTAAGAAAGGGGAAAATATAGATATTAGTTAACAGGAAATAGATGAGCAAGGTTGTTCCATATCTACCTTTGTCCGTGTCTGGATTTTCATGTATGGTAGTTTCCTTAAATACAAAGAAAACCAGTATCAAAGCTCTGTATAAAATGACTCCACAATTTTAATTTAATGCCTACAGGTAAATTCTCTGTCCACAGGTTACCCTGGCTTTAAAGGGTAACAATATTTACCCTTTATGGGAATTATTTTTTTCCCATAGCTGTGCCCTCAATCTGTGTGGGACTAGGTTAATAAGCTACACTGTTACATGCAGACAGGGCACTATGACGCTGTTGAAATAACTTTGTATGTACAATGAAACAAACACAAGACAGTCTTACAGCTGTTGAGGTGCTTACTTTTTCTTCCCTCTGCACTACTGGTTGGATAGATGCTTGAGACAGATTTTCAACATCAACAGACACCTGCACTTCTGGTACATTCACGGATATTTCAAGCTGTGAAAATAATTTAAAAACTATTTCAGTTCATCAGACACAGAAGAAAATCTATCATATGCGAAGTTTTATAAACCTCATCAACAGGTCTTCAACATCTAGTGGTATCCTTCCTAAAAATCATACCTTCTGATTTGAGAAGGCACCAGTGGTATGAACTGGAGGCAGAACATATAGTGCTACTTGCAGTAGTGGAAGCATCAGACAACTTAAGACCTTGTTTCCAGTTGCTCATTACCCCACCAAACTAAGTTATACAGTTGAGATCGCTCATGATGACTATTTACCTCAAATGGGTTTTGTTAGTTTTCACTCTTTTTCTGCTTTGTAACTGTTTATAAAAACAGGTCACCCTTCTTCCAAAGTAAGAGAGGGAATAGACATACCCACACACAAAACTCACCCACTGTTTCACATAATTTCTTTTCCTTCTTCTTTATCCCTGTCTTGTCACTGAGAACTTCAGACATTTGACATTTTCAGAAATGTGGACTTGAAATTTGACAGAAAGGTAACAATATTTCTAAGCAGGTTGTGATGAAAAACACTGTTCAATCTGGGTTGCTTTCAAAAGCTTGCACTTTTACAGATACTTTCTACTGACCTATTTAAATTTTATATCAGCTGAGTTCTCAGGTATCTAACAATATCCCTCACTAATACTCATGCCTCCTGTATGTGTTAAATTCGGAAACTTGATTGTCCTCCCCACACGTAATACATATTCCCCACTTTGAAATCTAAGATTCAGCAAAAGCTTCCACACAGCACCTCTGCTTCCCATTGTTATTCTAAAGTCTCCCTTGCTGTTTTGACTGAACTTTAAATTCTCCTGCTGTTTCACCCAGTGAAAGAAACAGTGTGACTGAGGAGACAAAAAAAAAAAGCAGTATCTCAATGGGAGAAGAGAGGAAGATGAGTAGCAGTAGTAGCAAGCAAAACAGCACTAAGTAATTAAAAAGCATTGGAGTGAATGGAAAGTAGTGATGGCACAGGGGAAGAAAAATAGAAGAATGTCTAAACCTTTGAACACAATCCTTTTCAAGGCCTTGAAGAGAGTCCATTATTCCCAAAACACAGGCCTGCACTCTAGGCATTAAGTTTCCAACTCTACAAATCGTCTGTGAAAGTGTAAAAATATATAGCAATTGAAAAAAACTAACAAAGATGTAGGTGGTCTCTCACTGACAACATCAGGGACTGAGATCCACTGATTTCCCCGTGCCAGACAGAGCAAGAACGTTCCTGAATGGACTGCATCTCATGGAGGATCCAAACTGTAACGCAGGCAAGGAGCGGAATCCACCACATTGTCAAATTCTACAGTGGGAACCAAGCAACAAGGGCTTGAAACTTTAATGAATGTACATTTAAACGTTTTTAGCCCATTACCTGAGTTGCCCGCTACAGTAAGAATAATATGGATCAAGGGAAGACAAGCCTTACAAGAAACCAGGCAAGTGCAGCTCTGACTGATCTGACATGGCTTTGGCACCCAAAAACTCAACACAACATGCCATGTCTCCCGAGCAACCACATAATACATGGAGCCCAAGGTATGGACTAAATAACTCAAAGGATATTTGATGGACATTTTAAGGTCAGGGGGCAAGGCACAGACCAAGGGAATGATAGCCATGTATTTATCAAAAGAACAGAAAGAGAAGTTGTGGCTAATAAAGATGTACTGGATAGCATAGCATGACAAAAATGGTATGAAATACAGGGTGAAATTTGTACTGGGTGTGGCTGGGATGAAGTTAATTTTCTTCATAGCAGCCCACACAGTGCTCTGTTTTGGATTTTTAACTACAACAGTGTTGGTAACACACAAGTGTTTCTGTTATTCCTGAACAGTGCTTGGACAATGTCAAAGCTTTTTTTCTTATTCTTTTACCCAGCCAGGAGTAGGCAAAAGGTCAGGAGAGCACGCAGTAGGGCAGCTGACCCAAGCTGAACAAAGGCATGTTCTCTATCATATGATGACATGCTCAGCAATAAAAGCTCAGGGAAAGGGGACAGAACAGGAGGGCAGTTGTGGTTACAGCATCTGCCTTCCACAGTTACTCTAACACAAGACTGAGGCCCCGCTTTCTAGGCAGTAGACTGATAACGGAAAGTAACGAAAGTAATTCCTTAGTTTGCTTTGCTTTTACATGCAGCTCTTGCTTCATCTGTGCAACTGTCTTTATATCAATATAGAAAGTCTTCTTACCCTCCCTTCTAATTTCTCCTTGTCCCATGAGAGAAGGGAGTGAGCAAGCAGCTCTGTGTGCCTGGCTGCTGCTCAGGTCACCCCACCAGACAGTTAAAGTTTCTCGGCAAGAGGGGACACAATATAACGAAACATTTCCCTCATACCCACATTTCCGAATGTTCAAATATAAAATTGAAGTGCTCCATTTGATCCATCTGGGGCCTCAAAACACATGGTAAGTAGGCATGATAGTTTGTGGCCTATTCAATCTCAATAAACAAACTGGAGAGCACCCTAAAAACCTACACACAGTTTGTAAATGTAACCACATAACTGGACTTTAGACTGATGCAGTACTAAGTTCAAAACCTAGTGTATGTGCCAAGTAACATCCCTACTACTCTCAACACCATTCTTAAATAAAACTGAACAGGGATAAAACCCAAATACTCAGAGATGCAATTAGAGTAAAAGGCTTTTTAAACAATCAGAACAAAAGTACATATGCAGAACCCAGCTACACAGTACCTCCTCCATGGTTTCCTCTATCTGAACGGGAATGGGTTTTGGAGATCGAAGGCCTACAGGAACAAACACCGGAGCCTTGTTCACTTCCTCAGGTGCAAAGCATTCATCTTCATCATCAAGTTCAAAGTCATCTGCCTCCTCATCCTCCTCTTCTTGAGAAGCCCGGAGGGTGATGAAGGTTGTCTTTGAACTTCTGGGTTCCTTCCCAGATTTCTTTCTCTGTTTAGTTTTCAAATTTTTGCCTCTAGTAACACTCGGTTTAGCTTCTTGCCTTTGACTCCCCTTCTCACTGCAAACAGCCTCACACTCAGAGGCAGAAGCAGCAGCAGTTCTTAGCTCCAACACGTGTTTTGGCAGTGCTATCCGCTTTGATGATCTCCTGAACTGCCTTCTAAAGTACAGAACAAAAGCAAGTTTAAAAAACAATGCAGTCCACAACATTCTGAAGAGAGGGGTACTAAAAATAAAAACAACTGCTATTAAAAAAAAAAAAAAAAAAAGAGATCATTGTAATCAATAATGCAAACTACTTCATTCTTAACTTACAGTGACAAATAAGGATTTAATCAGAAATCCTAATTTCTTCATGTATACATGAAGTACTGATTGTAAATGTGTATTAAGCAGTTTCAGAAATCTGCACCAAACTTGTAAGACACAGAATTCTTTGATTAGAAAAGGATGAATTAATTTTCATTTTGAGGGACGTCACATACTTTTTAAGTCACGGGAACGTTTCCAGTTCTCTTTTGCTAAAATTACACTAGAAACCCTAAACTATGATAGTTTTGCTGATCAGACTCATGTCTAGCAGCTGGAACTACTTATCTGCTCTGGTTTCTCCGCCAGCAACTTCTTCAATAATCAGCTGCTTACTGTTTCCCTCCTCAAAATCATGGGCACAACCACTTTTGAGTACCAAAAGTAATTCCAAACTTCCCCCAAAAAACATTCTCTTTGGTAAACTGGTGGGGAGTGGAAACAAATGGCAGCGGAGGACACTCCCAGCACAAAGTTTCTGCTTAGGTTACTCCCACAATTAACCTGTACAAACTGGGCCTGACCAATAAAACTGCGATGAAATGCCTGGTTACGGGGACTGGGGGGAGTAATGGGATATGAGACTACTTGGCTTCAGGAAGGCTTTCAACACCATCTCTTACAGCACTTTTGGACAGAAGCTATAGAGGACCTTATCAACATCAGCAATACCATGTCAGGTGTGGTTTCAGGTCCCTTGGTTTAGGAATGATATTGAGGAAATAGGGTCCAGAAAAGGGCACTCAGGATTGTCCTGAACTTGTGGGACATGGCTAAAAGAAGAGGTAGAAAGAGCTGGGATCCTTTAATCTAGGGAAGAGAAGCGCTAGGGGTTCACAACGACGTGGTGGGGGAGTTACAAAAATAACAGGGACCAACTCATCTCAGTAGCAGCAGATAAATATACTGTACTAATTCCCCCAAATATGGGTACTTCAAAGTCCTCCCCTATAAAATCAGGAATTCCTGTTGAAACCATGGGATGGACTGGTGAGAATGCTGGCTGTGGTAATTTTATGAGAGTATAGGCAGGGTAAGAGACACTGGGGTATCTGCATGCATCTGGTAGAGTTCAGATGGAAGACACATGGACTGACATGCTGCAGGGATTCAAATAACACACTGAAGAACTATGGCTAATAATTACCAATTAGTTGAGTTTACAAACCAAAATTAGTTGTTTTACCTTGTGAGATTGTCTGATTGTTTCTCCTCAGAGGCAGAAAGCTGAAAATCATCATCTTTTTCTACTTGACTCTCACACTCTGAGGATATCTCTGGAGACTGGAGTGTAATATCCTTCCTGGTTCTTTTATAAGATGTTTCTTCAACATCCTCTGTAAAATTGTGTTTCTTGGTAGACTCTGAGAAGGATGCAGCTTCCAATATGTTACTGGAATTTTGCTAAACAGAGGAGACAATTACTATCATAATGAGTGCCAAACACCTTTAATTTTGGTGACAAAAAGATTTCAAGAACTAAGTTTGAGGTTCTTGAAAACATGCCCAGCTGACATCTCTGATAACTTAGGACATGTTTCCTCACTGCCTTTAATTTTGCTTCTATATCTGTGGTGTAATTAGCTGAAACATCTATGATGCCTGAATTCCCAGTGCTGCTAGTAGTTAATAGACAAAGTCCATGCTCAATTTATCAAGAGCAACAATTTTTTAGAAGCTGGAAAGATTAATAATTTTCTAAAACTAGCTATTAATTTAAAGAACAATTTGCAGGAAGGAAAAATTATCTTTTTCTGCCTTGGGAACAAACTAGGAAGAAAATACTGCCATAGTTTAGAGAACAGCATTTAAATATTATTTGACATATGCACAGACAAATATAGCAGCCACAGTTCTGTAAACTATGGAAACTTGCCCAAAATAATACGTTAACTAAAAAATTTCAGTCATCCGTCTAGAAAATGGGGAACAGCAGAAAAACTTGATTTAGATATTGCAGCTTCAGACAGAGAAGAAACTAGACTGGACTAACTTAGGCCTATTGAGCAAATTTAAGCAAAAGGTCTGAACATTGTTCACACTCATTTTAACTTAGAATTATACTTACACAAGTTTTAGGTAATATCTGATGTTAAGACAACTGCCTTAATTTCCATTGTGCAATGAATAAAAAACATTGGATCAATTATTAACAGTGTTAGCATGTATTTATTATAATGCAGAATTACGACCACATAAACAGCAGGATTTAAGAAAACAGTGTACTTTAAATATTTCCACAGTTTTTAGATTCTAAGTCCATTTAGAATCCACATAATTTCCAGTAGTGAATTAAAAAAATATAAATCAAATAATCATATCAACCTTTCCCAGCAATATACTGGATTTCTGTGCCATCTCTGGTTCTGAGAACTTAGGCAAAAGAACTGAGGTATACTTGGCTCAAAACATGTGATCAGCACTTACCCTTGATGCACCTGTTTTTAATAACACCAAACATTCTTCTTCATTTCTGTTCCCAGTGTTGTCCTCTTCTTTGTTTTCACCTTCTTTGGGATAAGCCCTTTTTCTAGTAAGTCTCATTATGTTTGACCTTGGGATCCCGTGGAGTTCACTTGCTCTCTGTTCACTTTCTTCTCCAGAACTTAATTCATCATTGGACCTACAAAAATATATTTCAACTTTTACTTCTGAGGAACTACAAAATACACTCTACAAGCTTGCTTACTATGCAAAATCTAAGACTTCCAGCTAGAAATAAAATTGTTTTCTGAGTATTTATTTGTTTAGTTGGTTAAGTTTAAAAAAACATAAAGGAGGAAAAAAAACACTATAAAAAGGGGGTAATTCGTCTGCAGCAGTGAACTTTTCTGATTGCTTTTGGGAAAAATAACAACATTAAGAAATACTCTGCATTAAGGTAGAGTAGAAAGTTTCAGCTATAGCAACATAAGTTTCCAAAATTAAGCAGCCAGAGAAACATTAATATTCAGTAATTCCAGTGCTCAAGGCTCTACTGTTTTCAAACAGGATAAAATTCTTGCGTCTTTTCAACCACATTCAGTTCAGTAACACAGAAATCTTGGGCTTCTAAACTCGTAACTTGGAAAGTGGCAAAGATAATCCAGGGAACTACAGTCTAGTCAGCCTCAGTCCCTGGGAAAGTGATGGAAAAACTAACCCTGGAAACTACTCCCAGACACAGGAAAAAACAGGTGACTTGCAGCAGTCAACATGAATTCACAATGGGGAAGTCATACGCAACCAACTTGATAACCTTTTACAATGAAATGACTGCCTTGATAAATGAAGGGAGAGCAGTAAAGAATGTCTACCTTGACTTCAGTAAGGCTTCTAACCCTGTCTAACACACTCTCCTCTAACATCCTTGTAAGGGAGCTGATGAAGCATGGAGTGGATGAGCAGACAAGGAAGTGCACTAAAAACTGACCAAATTGTTGGGTTCAGAGGTTTGTGATCCATGGTACAAAGTCCAGTTGGAGACCAGTAACCAGGAGTGTACCCTGTGGGTCACTACTGTGTCGAATCATC
>NW_020955301.1:845123-860845 GCF_003031625.1 Empidonax traillii | reverse complement strand
CCTGCAGTACTGAGCAGTTCTGGGTTCCCCAGTAGGAGAGACATGGACATGCTGGACACAGCCTGTCAAAGGGTCTTAAAGACAGGGAAGGGATCGAAGCATCTCCTGTAGGATGGAAGGCTGAAAGAGCAGGAATGGTTCAGCCGAGAGGCAAGGCTCAGGGGGATCTTCAATAGCTACCTAAAACCTAAAGGGAGGATGCAAACATGACAGACAGGCTTTTTCTAGTGGTGCCCAGTGCCAGGACAAGAGACAATGGGCAATAAAATAGAAGACAAGGAGATTCCCTTAGAGTGTCAGGAAACACAGTTCCACTGTGAGGAGTACCAAGCATTGGCACAGGCTGCCCAGAGAGACCATGGAGTCTCTCCATCCTTGGCAACACTGCAAAGCTCTGTGGACACAGTGTTGCGCAGCCAGCTCCAGGTGGCCCTGCTTGATCAAGAGAGTTGTACCAGAAGACCTCTAGCAGACCCTTTCAACTTCAACCATTATGGGCTGAACTATGGGAGTCCGTGAAATTCCACCATCACAGAAGCCAAGAAGACTGTAAAGTAAGACCCTTGTCTTGTTAGCACAAAGACTCTGGGATATGAGTTCAGTGTAAGCTACAGAAGAGATTTTAAGCAGTTTCTGACACAGGGGGGAACCAGAAGCTAATTTTAGAAAACAGCAAAAGTAAATTGATTTGGGGCTGCTCAGTATTAGTTAAGATTGAACAAAAAGGTAGCTTATAGCACAACTCAGAACTGTTACATGTAAATGGCACTATCTGCCTTGTATTACACGTATGTAAAAAGAATATCCTCCACTGAGAGAGTCGGGACACTGCACATCATTGCAGGAACTCCTAATTCAAACTAAAACTGAAAAGACTTGGAATACATCTTAGACAGCAAGCTCATTTCATGTTTCTCTACTTACCACTTCTCAATTACAAGTGAGTGCAAAGGGCACTGCTCAGTCTTTGGTTCACATTTGTAGTGCACTGTACCCTAAGAATTTATTACTGAGAAATTCAGACAGCTAAACTACGATTGCAGATGAAAACAGAAACAAGTAAAATCCCTTATAAAAAGGGAAAGAGCTTTGAGTAAAATTCTGTTAAAACTCTTATGTTACTTAAGGATGCCACCTAGTGACTTTCACAGCACATAGCATATAACGACTAGTACAGCTCAGAGCCTACACTTCCAAAAACAAGTGCTGTATGGAAACAACTGGACAAATGGACAAACTTTCTGAAGGACTGTTGTGGTTTAACCCTAGCCGGCAAGTAAAGACGGTGCAGTCGCTCACTCCCCAGCCCTGGTGAGGAGGAGAACCGGAAAGCAAAAGTAAGACATGTGGGATTGGATAAGAATAGTTTAATAATTGAAACAAAATAAAATATAAAGTAATGAAAAATAGAGAGAGTCAGACAGAGAGGAATAAAACCAGGAGAAACACATGATGCACAATTGCCCACTACTTGCTGACTAATGCCCAGACCATCCCTAAGCAGCAATCAGCAGCCCCTGGCCAACACCCCCCCAGTTTATATACTGAGCATGATGTCGTATGCTATGGAATATCCCTCTGGCCAGTTCAGATCAGCTGTCCTGGCTGTGCTGCCTCCCTGCTTCTTGTATACCTGCTCACTGGCAGAGCATGAGAAGCTGAAGAGTCCTTGACTCAGGGTAAACACTGCTCAGCAACAACTAAAACATGAGCGTGTTATCAACATCATTCTCATACTAAATCCAAACACAGCAGTGTACCAGCTACTAAGCGAAAAGGAGCTCTATCCCAGCTGAAACCAGGACAAGAGCTTTTATACTCTGTCAGAAGAGAACTTTACCTTGCTATGGTACTCCAAATGCTTCCTATAGCATCTGCAGATGGACACTCTTCTTGCTCTCCCTTGCCGGGGCAGTTTAGTGACTTTTCAGAAGAACAGAGCATTTCTGATTTCATACTTCTTGAATTTATGTCTGGATTGTCATTCTTGGCCAAATCTCCCACAAACAATACCTCCGTGTCATCCTTAGATTTGAGAAAAAACCAGCAACAACAGTATTAGCATAAAATAATATCACCTGTAAAATAAAGCATTGTAAATTATGATTGAGCTGTTAACCTGAGACAAAATTTTGCTTAAAAGCTTTTAAGTAGTGTCCCAGGTTGGACTTGGCTCCCAGCCAAGTGCCTGAACCACAGTAAAAAAAAGCCTTCTTCCCTCCTTCTCCCTCTCTCGGACAGACCAAAAAGGCTATACAAAATCAAAAGAACCCAAACCAAATTGAACTCCAAGTAACACACATTTATATATATATATATTTAGAATTACACACAAGATATCATCCACAGGAAACCCCTCAGAAGGGAAAAAGAAAGGGAAAAAGAGAAAAAGGGACAAAAAACAAATACTTTCCTTGAGATAGCAGAGAACTGCACCAACAACCGCCGGCACTATCTGCTTCTCAAGGCACACCAGGCGCACTGGGCCTCACTCCTTCACCCGGGCACAGTGATAGCAAAGAACCTTTGCTTTCAGTTTGCCAGAAGAAAGAGAGCGAGAGCTTCCTCTCCCTTCTTGTTTATACCCTTGTTTATGTAAAAATCATATGGAATACTGGGAACATGGCCTTGGTTCCTTGGTTACAACCTGGTTACCAAGGAAGGCCTGGACTCAAAACCACTACAAGTAGTTTATGGCACCATCACTGTTGCTTGTTCTTCTAGGGAAGGTATTTAGCTAATAAAAATAGGTAGTTCGATCAGTATAGTCTTTCATGAGCAGCCATCACAGAGCTCAGAAGAAAACCAGCAACAGAAATATGGCATACAGGTACCTATTCAGGTATCACAAATACAATTGAAACGTTGACATTTAAGTAAAGTCTTTGGATATCTTATCAATGAGTCACTGACAAGATTTTGGAACACCTCATATTAGGGTGTAAATATTGAACAAGAATTCTTATTAGTCCAAAATTAATGGCTGCATTTACAACAACTTATTTTGATGTTTTAAAAACAGGTGGTGTGGAGCCAAGCATCAGAAAGTACAGCCAGAAATACATGAATAGAATTCTCACTGTTGAGAGCGGTTTTTCAGATTCTTCTGCCATGGACTGTTTCTCTCCTTTATTCATTTCTTCCTCATCTGGAGAAGCAAGACTTTGTGCTACTGGAGGTTCTTTTTTGCTATGTACTTCTTCTAGGTGTGGTCTAGTTCTTAGAGCTTCAAGCCTTAAGAGCTGTCCTGGTTTCTGAGCAACCAGCTTGCCTTCCTGAGAGGTGGATTTTTCAGCACTGTTGAATTTAAAGCAAAGAAAGAAAACAAAACCAAAGCAGAAAAAAAACACAGACAAAAATTATGTCACTTGACTTTGGCTGGGAGGGGAAAAAAGCACTTCTGCACTTATTAAGTTTTGAATCAACACTTATACAAGAGGGTTAGAGACTGATGGATTGCTTTCTTCGAGATCAATAAAATTGTATTTTCAAATATATATTTCTCACTTATGGTTAAAATTGGAGAAAGATGAACAGAATTTCTTTCTCAAGGCATTTTTAACATTAAGAAATAAATTGTGTTGCTAACCATACCAACATCAGAGTATCTGCAGTCAAAGACACACTTAAGACCTTACTTTAACTAGAGGAACAGCAAAATAGAAGAGCACACTGGGATCAGTGAAAGACAAGCCTCTGACATTTTGCAAAATTTTTTATGTGTTACACGTACGATTGCTACTTATGCAAATACAAATCCAATACAAAATGCTTGGTCAAGAAGAGCTATGAGGTCATACAGATCAAGTATGTACCAGATAAACAATGACAAGGAGTTCAGCTCAAAAAAAGGTGCTCTGAAAACACTGAAAGAAGCTGTCTATAGGCACTGAAAATTAAACTTTGGGGAAAGACAAAAAAACCCAAGGAACAAAAGAACTGACATTTGCAAAAGTGTCTTATTATGCACCAGACTAAAGTCTTTCAAATGTAATTTTGCTAAACTCAAACCTCACCTGCTTTGTTCACATAAAATGTTTCCAGAAATAGGGGGCACCTGAGACACCTCTTGCTGTTCCTGTTCCTCTGTGCTCAGTACATCTTCTTGACACAATACAGCTTCATTTTCACCCTTTGATTTACAGTAAAAGAAGCATGAAGAGAAACAGAAACAAGTGAGCTTCGAGGACATATATTTTATATACCAAAATATAATCTGAACTATTTTCCCAATTAGAATAAACATTAGAATCATGCTATCATAATTCAATTTATAGGCAAAAAGTAACAGAAGGCTTTGTAGTTCTGGGCTACCCAGAGTTAAGCTCTTAAATACAATATGCACCCAAACAGTAACGGTAACAGTTGTCCTTTGAGCATTCAATCAACTCTCTATTACATAAAGCACTGTGGAAACAAAATCCTTCAGCAAATGTAAAACCCTTGAAAACTGGACACTGCAGCACAGACACACCCAAGCCACAGCAACATAATAAAGCTTTTTGGATCTGAGGTTAAGTTTTACTTCTGTATTTGCCGCACTGCTTCCACAAAGGAGCCACATATCCTTCACCACTCCAGGACTGTGACAGCTTTATTTGTAAGCAGGAGCATCAGACCTGCTCTGTTTCTACAGACGTGCCCAGCACAGAGCAGATTCACTTGCATGGTTCACAGGTTAGAACAGCCAAAGCTGAACCTCAAGGAGCTATCTCCACTAGGAATGAGCCAACACTGTGCCACCAAGAGGGAGATGACAGACATAGCACACCCACACTCCTCTCGGGAATGCAGCACACAAGTACTGCACACAGGGTTCAAGAACAACACCAGCTCTAACCACTCCAAAAAAATGAGTCACTCTAACAAAGCTTAGCTGTGTTTGAAATGAGAGGCAAGTCTATGCAGATATGCCTACATCCATGACATGATTCATGTGCAATCCACAAAATGGTTACAGAGAACTCATTGCACTATAATGGTTCTTCAGGATTTCAGCCCCTTTTACAGTCCACAGCAAAATGTCTGTGGGGATACACAGTGTAGGTGAATTACTCAAATCTACCTGTGTAAAGGAGTACCAGGCAATGGCGAAGCCAGTCAAAGCTAATCAAATTGATAAAACTTTTTTTTTTTTTTATAAAAATAACTATGCTTTGTCTTCACTTGATACACTGTAATAAATTCCAAAACACAGACTTGATTAATCCAAACAGGAAAGATAAAATGAGCAAAAAAAGCTAATTTTTATGCATTTTTGTTGTAGAGTTTATATTAAGCATGCATAAAACTTCACTATCATGTAATCCAATCAAAATCAGATCCTCCTGTTACAGAAAAAAGTACTAGTTAAAGTTGTAGACTTCAGTGACTTTATACATGCAATACCTTTACTTGCCAGGGTTTGGGAATTTTACTCAACTAGTATATTGTTTCGGTTTCAGGGAACCCAACTTAAAGGTTCTAATTTAACTTCATAAAGCAGAACATGCAACTTTGAACCAACTTTGAAGGCAAAGCACTTATTAAGACTTACAGTAGCAGTACTGGCAAACTCATCTTTTTGCAACACTAGGTGCTGTTCTTCAAGCTTTGTCTTCCTCCCATTTTCTGGTAATTGTAAGTCCTCCTTTCCAACAGCTCTTACCGCGTTTGGCTTGCACCTCTGGGAACTGCTCTGCACTAACTGGATAGGTGGAGGAGGTTTTTGTTTACTTTCTCCTTCAGTGCTGGTTTTGTTATCAATGCAAAGTTAAACAGGGAAAAGAAAACAAAATTTAATACAAAAGCATGTTACAAAAACAAATGCAGGTTCACTATTTTTACATACAAAAAACACTGAGTTTTTAAAAGAAGCCATGTACATTTAAAGTTCTGCTGAGTTTAAGTTACAAACACAACACTTTGTTTCAGTGAAAATTTCAAAGCATTGGTCTTCAAACTACCTCCATGGTATGCACTGAAGGTATTAACTTATTGACTACTTATTACAATAAAGCCAAAGAAATTTTCACATGGTTTTCCTAAAGCAAACTAGTATTTCTTTGCTCACATGAAATGAATATAGTCTTCAGATAACAAAACAGTCATAAAATGACTGCTCATTAACCACAGAATCACAGAATATGCAGAGTTGGAAGGGACCCACAAGGATCATCAAGTCCAAATCCTGGCCCTGCAGAGGACCATCCCCACGAGTCACACCATGTGCCTCAGAATATCACCCAAAATGCTTCTTGAGCTCTGTCAGCCTTGATGCTGTGACCACCGCCCTGGGGAGTCTGTTCTTGTGCCCAGCCCCTCTCTGGGGGAAGAACATCTTTCTAATATCCAACCTAAACCTCCCCTGACACAAATTCAGGCCATGTCCTTGGGTCCTATCACTGGTCATCACAGAGAAGAGATCAGTGCTTGCCTGTCTTCTTGCCCTCACAAGGAAGTTGTAACTGCAATGAGCTCTCCCCTCAGTCTCCACTTTTCCAGGCTAGACAAACGAAGTGCCCTCAGCTGCTCCTCACACGGTTTCTCCTCAAGGCCCTTCACCATCTTCATTGCCCTCCCTTGGATACTCTCTAGTGCCTTAATATCTTTCTTACATTGTGGTGCCCAAACTGCACACAATATTCCAGGTGAGGCTGCCCCAGGGCAGAGCAGAGCGGGACAATCCCCTCCCTCGACTGGCTGGTGATGCTTTGCCTGATGCCCCCCAGGACAGGGTTGGCCCTCCTGGCTGCCAGGGCACTGCTGACTCACATTCAACCTGCCATCCACCAGGACACCCAGGGCCCTTTCTGTGGCGCTGCTTTCCAGCCTCTCATTCCCCACTTTGTCTGTACATCCAGGGTTGCCCCATCCCAGGGGCAGAATCCAGCACATCCCCCTGTTGAACTTCATCTGGTTGGTGATTGCCCAGTCCTCAATTTGCTGAAGTCTCTCTGCAGGGCCTCCCTGCCTGTGAGGGTGTCAGCAGCTCCTCACAGTTTCGTGTCATCTGCAAACGTGCTCAGTATCCCTTCCAGTCCTGTGTCCAAGTCATTTATGAAGATGTTGAAGAGCACAGGGCCCAACATGGAGCCCTGTGGAACCCAACCAGTGACAGGTCACCAGTCTGATGTCACCCCATTCACTATAACTGTCTGTGCTCAAAATCTTTACTGAAATCCAAAAGGATTACATTAGCTGGCTTCCCTTGGTCAAACAGGGGTGTTCCCTTGTCATAAAATGAAATCCAGTTGGGTAAGTAGGACATTTCTGTCATGAAGCTGTGCTGGCTGTGACCAATGACTGCATGGTCTTTATTGTGTTTCTCAATACCCCCCAGAATGATCTTCTCCATTACTTTACCAGGCACTGAAGAGAGACAGGCCTGTAGTTTCCATGGTCCCTCTTCTTGCCCTTCTTGAAAATTAGGACAATATTTGCCAGCTTCCAGTCAGCTGAGACCCCTCAAGATTCCCAAGATCGCTCAAAAATCATCAAGAGAGGTTTTGCAATGAGATCAGCCAGCTCTTTGAGGATTCTGGGATGAATCCTATCAGGCCCTATAGATTTTTACGGATCCAGATGAAGAAGCACATCCCACACAATTTCAGGGTCGACTAGGAGTTGTTACTGGAATTATCACTAGTGTCAAAACTGTAAGAACTCAAACTTTGAACAGTATTTTTATTAGATTATCTTTGCCAGTAAAGAATCCATTGGCAATTTCCTTTTAAAATACTTTCATTATTACCGTTAGGAATCAGAAGTATCTAAGGCCTTACCCTGCATCAGTAGTTGAAATGTCGTCTTGGTTAATATCAGGTAGACACAACTCAAGTTCACCATCCTCTGATCTTGAAGATGGTTTTGGGGACTTACAACTTGGCCTCTCAGAAACCTCCTGAGAGTGAAGTGACATCTCCTTTCCCAAGGATTCTAATGGGTTTAGGACTTCATATTTTCCTGTTTTCTGAAAAATGTAAACACAACAGCCAAAACAAGTCATGATAGTAAACCCAACAGAGACATTAAGATGTCTATGAAGTTTAGTACTAATCACACTCCGAAGTATTTCCTGCAAATTTCCTCTGTAACTGCTCACTAACCATTTCTTAATCTTTCCAGGACAAATATATATTTTTTTTATTTTAAACTAAAATAGCTTCAAATCCAGATTCCTCTTTGCCATCTTGTATTAATACTTTTCTTTCTTCACTGTCAACTCTACTAATCTACCTTGGATCAGAAAGACATTTAGACACCTAAGAAGAGATATAATCATCTTTTTCTTCTCACTTACAATGAAATGAAAAGCACAGAAGTTTTCATGTATAGAATTCCAGCTTTTGAAAAATTTAAAATCTTTTTAACTTCGTATTTTTTTAAATCATCAGTATTTCACTCCACAAACCCAAAGGCTCAAATATAGCAAAACAAAAAAAAAAAAAAAAGTCTCACATCTGTGTCAGGAAGGATACTACATTCAGTGTCACACTTTGTCAAACTTTCCTCCTTGTTGGCATCTTTTTGTAATACACCTTTATTATTTATATCCAGCACTTCTTTTCTAGTAGTTGTCATTCTTAAGTTTGGCTTTGGTCTCTGGAATCGACTCCTCAGTAACCGAGCTGATGATCCAACAGTTTTCTCCTCTTCCTTCTGAGGATCAGATTTCCTACAAAAACAAACAAAAGAGCAATCAAAGGCATGGGACAACACGGCATACTTGTATGCAGCTCTCAGAGCAATAACAAAGTTACTGACATGAAAAATATCTAATAAAAACACAGCAATCACCACCAAAAGCTTGTGTATCTGATAAGTAGGTGAGATAATAGGTGATAAAACATTAGATACAAAAAGATGCTGTTTCAGAACAACTGCAACTTTCAGTTGAGATCTGGAAGACATTTCAAGAAGATATACATATTTTACAAATGTCTTTGCCTAATCATGTTTAAAGTTACTCAGAAGACTCAGAGAACACTTGTGGTTGCTCTTTTTTTTTTTTTTTAAGGGACACTTTAAGAAGAAACCAAACCCTGTATTCAAGCACATTTGGATGCATTGCTGAGGCCAAAATGGAGAAGACAACCACAGGAACTGAGCATCATAAAAACATATTTATTTGAAAAGTAGGCACATAGTCTAAAAGATGAAATTAACACCCAAAACCTAGTGCTTTTGGAGTTTTGTTTGTTGAAGTCTAGCATTGTCTTGATTGAACTTCTCATTATAGATATAAAACTTGTTTGTAAAGCTGGAGTTGGTAAAACTGTAGAACACCTAAGAGATATTGATGGCTTTGACCCACCTCTTCTCTCCATTTAAAAAAACCCTTACCCTGTATTGAAATCTGAAACCTGTTTCAAGGCATCTGACAGCCCCTTTTCACTTCCACAGCTTTCTGCTTCTGAGGACTTTTCTTGGAAACACTGCCTTGTAGATTTTGAGTGCATCACAGAATCTGTAGAAACATCCCCTTCTAACATCACTCTGCATGGTTGAGTGTCTTCAAGAACTGTCAAATCCTAAAAAGAATAAAAGTTTCACTCTGTTAAGATGAAACATTTGCTTAACCACTCCTTTAGAGGGGGAGGGGGAAAATGAGTAAGTTTTAGGATTTCTTACAGAAACACTGAGATCTCTTTCTCTTGTTGTCATTTAAATAGTATCAAACATACTGTAAGTCAAAAGTTATTTTTCTTTCTATTTTTTTTCTGAAGTGGTTTGTCTTCCAAGACAACTTTTTCTTTGCACTTCTTTTTTCAGATCCAGTATCAGAAATACAACAAAGTGAGACATAATTCATTTATCCACGTATGCTGGTTTTGCCTGGGTTAGAGCGGATTTTCTTCAGAGTGGCTAGTATGGGGCTGTGTTTTGGATTTGTGCTGAACACAGTGTTGATAGTATAGAGATGTTTTTGTTATTGCTGAGCAGGGCTTACACAGAGCCAAGGCCTTTTCTGCTTTTCATACTGCCATGCTGCTGAGGGGAGTGGAGGTGCATGGAACGTTGGGAGGAGACACAGCTGGGACAGGTGACCCAGACTGACCAAAGGCATATTCCAGACCATATAACATTATGCTCAGCGTATAAAGTGGGGGGAATGGCGTTTGTCTTCCCAAGCGACTGTTACACACAGCAGAGCCCAGATTTCCTGGGGATGGTTGAACACCTGCCTGTCCACAGGAAGCAGTGAAAGAATTTCTGGTGACACTTTGCTTGTGTGTGGGGCTTTTGCTTTTCCTATTCAACTGTCTCTATCTCAGCCCATGAGCTCTCTGGTTTTAACCCCTCCAATTCTCTCCACGATCTGCTGGTGGGGGAGTGAGTGAGCAAGCTGGTACTTGGTTCCTGACTGGCGTTAAATCTGACACCACAGAAAACAGAACTTCCGAGTGCAAGCACGAGGAAATTTTATGACAAATTTAGTTTATGCTGAAAGAATAAACAAAGCATGCAATGGCTGTCCTTACAAATTATGTGGCATGTACCTAGATCTTTGTTAACAAAGTCTCCTACTAACGACCCAGCAAAACAGCGTGCCTAAGCAACTGCTCAAGAAACTTACACTTTTGAGGCAGGTATCATTGTTTTCATCTCTACAGTGCACTGTATCTTTTTCTACTTCTCCACCTTTAATTGTCTTCTCTTCAAGATCTTTTTCATCTATCACTTCTTTTTGCCTTGCAACAGTTCTTCCTAGATTTGGTTTTGGTCTCTGTATTCTGCCTCTCCTCAGAGGTGCAGGATTCAGCAAACTCCGTTTGCTGTCTTCTTGTAAACCCACTGTTTCATTAGACCTGGAAAAACATATAAGATCCATGAATTACACATCATGTCTGAAAGTGAGAAGAGAATTAGAGAAGTGCGATGTTTTACTTCATTTCTAGAAACAGTT
Source organism: Empidonax traillii (assembly GCF_003031625.1). NCBI lineage: Eukaryota > Metazoa > Chordata > Aves > Passeriformes > Tyrannidae > Empidonax > Empidonax traillii. Next base: position 849,957 of record NW_020955301.1, on the reverse strand, counting down.
ATTAACATACATAGATCTAGAATGTATTACTAGCTTCTTGAACTAATTACTAAATCTGGTTTATCTCCCCTCATTCTCTTCAACTATCTCCCTTTAAAAACAAAAATTTGAGTGTGTGTGGGGTTTTTTGTGTGTTTTTTGTTTGTTTGTTTGTTTTGTTTTTGTTTTGTGGGGTTTTTTTGGTTGGTTGGTTTTTTGGTTTTTTTTGTGGTTTTGTTGTTGTTGCTGGTTTTGCTTTAGGTTGTTCTGGGAGTTTTTCTGGAGGGGAGGGACAGGTGGTTTTTTTTTTAAATTTTACTTCTTACAACCTCTTCTGTAAAACGTATTCCCTCCTTTTACACTACAGCTGCCAATTCTCCACTCAGAAAAAATACAACACTTTATAAATATGTGCATTAAATTACCCACGTGTTGGGATTTTTTTCTCATCCTACCTGACACCTAACACTTAACTACAATTTGAGAACAAACACTCCTATTGTTTAAATACTTAACCACTGAAACAGATGCATTACAGTAAAGTTAGTGAAGGCTTGTTTTGATTTTCAAGGGACTAAGGTTTTTTTTCACTTACCATGACTGATTTTTCATTTAAAAGCACCATTTTAAAAATAAAAATGCTTTATCTATGTTTCATGCATTAATAAAGATTCCTATTCTTCCCTCAATTTCTGTCTCATTGGATAAGTTTTTGAGGAAATTTCTATAATTACCACACTATGAAATACTAGCAGAAGGGATGGCATATTGCTGCAGAGCAGCACATACCTCCTCATTTTTCTCATACTTACTGAGACACTGTCTCTAGGACTTGGTCATCTTTTTCTGCAGCTTCTTCACTGGTAACATCAGACCTATTACTTTGGTCAGTGTTCTGAACAGAAACAGAACATCATGATATTAACTCTCTTACATTTATAAAGTGTAGCATTACCTGACTGACCAAGGTAACTGTCCATAAAAGGAGACAAAACAGATTGCTTATGACAAATATATACAATTATAGGGTACATTTCACAGTCAGAGAGGTGCAGCAAAATCCAGATCGAACAACTAAAGCTGTATTTGCTGTAGGACACGTTTGTGTAACAAGCTCTCAGCACAGCAGAGGTTTCTAAGCAGTATCACACTGTCACTGTAGGTTAAGTAAGTGGCTAATTCCTGGTCATACTCAGAGGCAAAAAAAAAAAAGAAAAAGAAAAACCCCAAAAAGATAACATTACTGTTGCATCCAGCAGCTTTTTAGTTAACACATTATCTCCAGTCATGTTATTCTATTAAATACCTTTTCAGTTTCACCCTTAAGCTGTAGATGAGACATTTTATCATTTCCTGCATCTTTTTCAGGCTCTTCTTTCCTTCCAGATGCTCTTGTAATATTAGGTTTAAATCTCTGTCGATATCCTCTAACTACTGTCTTTACAGGTTTTTCCGGTTCTCTGCAAAAAGGATCCAGAACAGTGACATTTACTCCATAATATTCAAGCCTATGTAATATTCAGTGACTTGCACAGCTTTCTTTACTGGAATCCTATTGTCTTCAGAAGGATTTGCCCATACTTATGCAAGTTTCTTCACATGAGAAACAAACCTTTTTTAGTCTTACAGAGTGTGGAAACTCAATTTATCTACCTATTAAAAAGAGATTAATTTTTCACACAGCAGAGGAACTTACCTAGACTGCATACCATATCTGCTTCTGCAAGTATCAGAAGCAGAGCCTTTAGCTGACAACTGAGGGTGGAAGGAAAGCAAAACCATAGTTATCAATTCCCAAAATTTCCCCTTTCAAATTCCAAGCATAGTTGGTACTTCATAAACTAATGCTTTCCTCAACTTTTCAGAAAAGATGTACGTATCTCCTACCATAGTGCCACCTGATATCATCCAAGAAAACGCTAAAGTCAATTTTAAGATTTATATTAAAACTTCACTGTTATTGTTGTTTTTTTGTAAGAGCACTACACAGAACAAGTTAACAATTATATTTGGTTAATTCCAGGACACTGGAGAAGCAATCTCAATACTTACTCAGATTCATTATCCAAATCTCTGTTCTCTCCTTCTGTGGCTTCATTTCTGTTTCTTCTTCTACTGTCCTCCTCAGAGCACTGGAATTGAGGCAAGAAATATTGCCCTTTGAGAAGCATGCAGATACCTCAGCAGTATTTCTCAAAACACTACTTATAAGACTATAGCTGGTCCACAGTATCTGCCTTGATGAAAACAGCATAACAAACGTAACATATTAAGTAATGTAGTTCCCTCTGACCTTTTCATCTGCATTCTCAGGGTTTGGAGAGGAAGTTTCAGACTCCATTTTGTCTTGTGCTGCTGTCTCCCTCCTTCCAGATGACCTCATCAAATTGGGTTTAGGTCTCTGCAAGCGCCTTCTCTCTGCTGACTTTTCAGTTCTCCTTAAGACATAAAAAGAGGTGGTACAGTGGTACAGATGCTTACCAAATATACACTTACAGTCTTATATGGTCCAAGATGTACTTCAAGAGCATCACAGACTGCATGAGTCAAGAAATTGCATGCAGCATGAGAATAAACAGAAAAATAAATTCATTTTTCTGATATCAGAAGACAGGCTGCAAATTTATTGAAAGAGCATCAAATAAACCTTAACAACTTTGCTGGCTGTCAGTGGGATCTACTTAAAAATACTTAAAGGAAGCACTTCATGCCATTAAACAAATGGGAACACCTCCTCTCCTAGGGATTCACAATTCATGTCAGTGTGAACAGGCTTACTGCTTTTAATAGAAACAACAGAAATCTGCTTTATATACCAAATTTTTTATTTGCCTCTCTTGTCCCTGCAAGCCATTTCAAAGCTATCTCAGTCATGGAACAATGAGCTGCTGTTTTCAAACACCTTGTCCTATTGCCAACATCCACATGTTACTGAAGAACGGGGTACACAAATCACTCTCTGTGTCCTTAACAATTGCAATGGTGTGTCCAGGGATTCACACACTGACAAAGCCCTATATCTTATCAATTATCTTCAGATTGGGAACTACTACTTCTTCTTATATTCTTCCTAGGACAGGACAAATAAAGCTTTGATAGTCTTTATCAGAAGAGCCCACTCAAATGGGAAAGACAGAAGCATGAAAACCACGTTAGCATTAATAGTAGCCCATCCCTAAATCACCTTTAAAAATTATATCATGGAATAAGAAAAGGAAATAAAAAGGAAAACTTAAGGCACAGACTTTTTTAAACACCACTACTCAGTGTATGAAATAGTCACAAAGAATAATCCATAAAGGAGTGCAGGTAAGACAGAGACACCTTCGACTATCTTCAACTCTTGCACTGAGCTTCAAAGAGCAACAGTGTTCAACTAGGAAGGAACAAATACATCAAAAACATAATGAATAGAGCTAATAAGCTCTGATGGACAGTTATGAATGTCAAAGAATTCCCTGAGGTCCTTTCATTAAAAAAACAAGATCCACTTTCATAACCAAGCTTCACTCAAAAAATAGCAGAAATTCATCTCTTGTTCTTGATGACTACAGGTAGGCTAGATTTCTTTTTCTAAACTTAGTTAAGTGTTCCTCCCTGTTCCTATTTAATGTTTCAGTCTTAGTTGAAGGAATTGCTTCTCAGTGATCAAAATTTCTATCAAAAAACTTCATCAAATACAGAAAACAAGTTATCATGATTTCTGTTCTAGTTCACCCTGCTATGGTCAAGCAGAATTATACACAAATTGAGTAGACACAGGTTTATTTCAAGTACCACTGCAAGGTAAAATAATTGTACTTACATGATTTGAGACTGAGAACCACCCTCTGATGCAATTTGCTTTTCATCTGGTCTATGTGAGTGATGGATGTCTTTGTTCTGAGTGAGAAAAAGAAATGTTGTAGAAAAAAAACATAGAACTTTTATTATAAAGAAGAGTAGAAACAAGATTCCTACATTGGCTGAGGTTGAAAGGGTCTGCTAGAGGTCTTCTGGTACAACTCTACTGGTCAAGCAGGGCCACCTGGAGCTGGCTGCCCAGCAATAGTCCACACAGTTTTGCAATTTTGCTGCCTCAGGTATGAAATGGCTCCCAGCCAAGTGCCTGGATTGCAGTGAAAACAAAACCTTCTCCCCTCCTTCTCCCTCTCTCAGACAGACCAAAAAGACTATACAAAATCAAAAGAACCCAAACCAAACTGAATTCCAAGTAACACACATTTATATATATATATATATACAAGATATCACCCACAGGGAACCCCCCAAAAGGGAAAAAGAAAGGGAAAAAAAGGGAAAAAGGGACAAAACCCAAATGCTTTCCTCGAGATAGCAGAGAACCACACCAACAACCGCCAGCACTATCTGCTTCTCAAGGCACACCAGGCGCACTGGGCCTCACTCCTTCACCCGGACAGAATGACAGCAAAGAACCTTTGCTTTCAGTTTGCCAGAAGAAAGAGTTTCCTCTCCCTTCTTGTTTATACCCTTCGTTTTATAAAAACTGTATGGAATACTGGGAACATGGCCTTGGTTCCCTGGTTACAACCTGGTTACCAAGGAAGGCCTGGACTCAGAACCACTACAGTTGCCAATAATGGAGACTCCACAGTCTCTCTGGGCAGCCTGTGCCAATGCTTGGTACTCCTCACAGTGGAACTGTGTTTCCTGACACTCTAAGGGAATCTCCTTGTCTTCTATTTTATTGCCCATTGTCTCTTGTCCTGGCACTGGGCACCACTAGAAAAAGCCTGTCTGTCATGTTTGCATCCTCCCTTTAGGTTTTAGGTAGCTATTGAAGATCCCCCTGAGCCTTGCCTCTCGGCTGAACCATTCCTGCTCTTTCAGCCTT
>NW_020955301.1:771961-844800 GCF_003031625.1 Empidonax traillii | reverse complement strand
ACTCTAAGGGAATCTCCTTGTCTTCTATTTTATTGCCCATTGTCTCTTGTCCTGGCACTGGGCACCACTAGAAAAAGCCTGTCTGTCATGTTTGCATCCTCCCTTTAGGTTTTAGGTAGCTATTGAAGATCCCCCTGAGCCTTGCCTCTCGGCTGAACCATTCCTGCTCTTTCAGCCTTCCATCCTACAAGAGATGCTTCAATCCCTTCCCTGTCTTTAAGACCCTTTGACAGGCTGTGTCCAGCATGTCCATGTCTCTCCTACTGGGGAACCCAGAACTGCTCAGTACTGCAGGAAATGCTCCTCCTAATGCAGCCCAGCTGTTTTATCAACTCTGAGACCCCCGGGACCCCCAGGTTCTTTCCTGCAAAGCTGCTTTCCACCTCTTTGGCTCAAGCATGTGCTGCTGCCTTGGGTTGTTCCTCCCCAGGGGCAGGACTTTGCATCTCCCCTTGTGGAACTTCCTCAGGTTCCTGTCAGCCCCTTTGTCCCAGCCTCTCCCAGTCCCTATGGATGCCAGCACACTCTTCTGGTGTCTCAGCAATTCCTTCCAGATCTTTCTTATCTATAGATTTGCTGAGGTAACACCCTGCCCCATCATCCAGATGATTCAGGAAGGTGTTGAATCCTGTTGAACAGGATGATTCGACACAGTATTGACCCACAGGGTACACTCCTGGTTACTGGTCTCCAACTGGACTTTGTACCATGGATCACAAACCTCTGAACCCAACAATTTGGTCAGTTTTTAGTGCACTTCCTTGTCTGCTCATCCACTCCATGCTTCATCAGCTCCCTTACAAGGATGTTAGAGGAGAGTGTGTTAGACAGGGTTAGAAGCCTTACTGAAGTCAAGGTAGACACTCTTTACTGCTCTCCCTTTCTTTTGTACTTTCTTAGACAAAGAATGATCTTATGGGGAAAGTTTTTGGTAAGATATTAGGAAATTCTACATGTTAGTCTTTCCCTAAGGCAACAGGCAAGTTATTTGTTCTTCAGACTTTTAGATATGACATTCCAAAAATTATAATCAAGCTGGGATAGAATTATTATCAGGGGAATGGAACTTTCTCTGTATGAGGAGAAATGTAAAATTAGACCTTTTCACCTTGAAAACAATACTGTTTGAGAGAAGAAGAGATGGCATTATAAACAAGAATAGCTTGGAGATGATGAACAAGAACATCATAAAGATGAACAGGAACCTAACAATGGAAGTATAGCGCATATTAAACTACCAGGCAGCATGCTTAAAACACTCCAAAGAATACCCTTTTTTAATTAAGTAAATAATTATCTCAGCTGTGGTATGCAATTCATCACAGAAGTACAGATAGATGCAAAAAAGCAGTTAGGTAAAGTCATGAGTAAAGTGGTGTATCAAGGGCTTCAAAATAAACTAGACACAATCTCAGAGGTTTCTAAACTGCTGGACCTGATCAGAATACAGCTGAAGAAATATCATTCAATCTTGGTCAAGTTTCCTTTTAACTTCTGGAACACCCCATGTTAACCAGTACAGTGGACAAGAGTTTATAGAAGTTTCCACTCTGAGACAGCACAAATAACCTAATGCTCACCCTGTTCAAATCAGTTTCCAACGCTGCACTAGTAAGCATATGGCAGCAAAATCCTGCTCCAAGGTTTAACTGTTCATATTGAAATGCTTCACTTCTGGATAATTAAACTGTTCTGCTATTCTATTTGTCTGTGACACAGGCCAAGCATGCATACTCTCTGAACAAATTCAGGTTAACAGTTAACCCATTAAACCCAGCCAAACTGATAATATCTAAATTTTGGTGATATTCTTGGAGTTGTTGACTTTTGTCCACCCAGTGGTGAAATCATCACACAAAAAAAAAAAAAACAAAAAAAAAGGCTTTGATTTACAAACCACTTCTAATGATAATGGGCAAGGTCTCAAGAAGAACTATATTAAAAATAAAAATACCTTTGTTTCTCTAGTTTCTTCAGATCGCCTTTCTTGGCTCCCAACCTTTGAAACTGGTAACTCCGAAATCTGGCTTTCCTGAGATGTATCATCTCTAATATCTCCAGTTCTTGGTTTAGTTGATTCCATTTCTAATATAACATCACTGACATCTTCAAAGCTGAAATAAATAAAAGCATACAGGAACATTAGTGTATTTTTAGGAAAAAAAGCTATTACTGTTTACAGATAGATCAAGTTGCACAAAAAAACAATCCAATTTTGACATAAGTACTTGCGTTTCAGAGAATCTTACAAGTTTTAGTGATATTTGCAGAATAAGAGCTTTAAAACAAAATTCTACTTTTGCATTGCTACTATAAAATGATGTTGAAATCTGATCTAGACTAGATTGTTTTTAAAACACAAACTTTAACGAGAACACTGTATGAAGAAGCTTCTTTCCTCTTATCTTTTGGGACCTTCTATATTGAGTTCAAAGGCAAACAGCTGTTCCTTCACATGCTTCTAATGAGCTATTAAAGGACATTGTTATTTTATACAGATCCTCAGAACCTTTAGTCACAATACAGCTATACAACTAACATGCCAGACTCTCAAGTCACACTCACAGGTTCATAATGAATTTTCACATTTACCGCTTTCACATATATCAAGTTTAATAAACATTCACTTTCTTTGTAGTAAAAGTATGCCCAAAAATTGAACCAAACCAAAGCTAGCCTCCCACACAGATTCTGCACAAATAAAGTCGAAGCAACATTCTTTTTCCACAAGAGCCATTTTATTAAAAACAGCTGAACTTTTCAAGCATATAGCAACACTACTTAGCACCATTATCAAACAGTGCTTGAACAGAAATATTAGGAGTTAGGATAAACCAATGTTTTTCCTAAACACTCAAAAAAAAAATGCAATCAGTTTTGGAAGTGACTTCAGTATTGATGTATCAATTTTGCAAGTGCAGCCCACCAGGGCAGAGAATATTTTGAGGGTGTAAATCAAGAACAGCTTACTAAAAGCCGAGACAGTTCTCAGAAACCAAACCTGCACGCTCTGTGGCAGTTAACATGAATAAATAAAAGCAATATTAAAACTTTTAACGCTTTTTTCTTTAGCCTAAGTTTTCCATTATAAACATTACCTGCATAAATCAACACAATCTTCTCTCTCCATTTCGTCATTCACTGGTAAAAAGGACTCCGATCTCTCTTCCTCTGTAACAGCAGTTTCATCTTGTTTTCCTTCAATAGCACAGACCAGTTCTTCTCTACAGGCAGTATGACTATCATTGCTTGTATCATGTACCACTTTTTTCCCTGATAATTAATAAGAATAAATCAATTTGGACATTCTGGGAAGCACCTTAGAATTCCAATTCTCAAATCCTAGCTGCAGTGAAGAAGAGTTAATTTAAGACTAAAAATCCCAGTAGAAAAAGACGAAGTGTTAAGATTTGAGATAACTGTTCTCAGCTAAAACAGTGTTTAGATTTAGTAAGAAAGCTGATCTTGAAAGGCATTGTTCCACAACCTTGGAAGATAGATATCAGCAACAGAAATCAAAGAAAAAATTCTCATTTTTTAAGTTCACAATGTCTTTATATAAAATTTATATTTGAACGTTTGAGCATTTTTGCTTCTTACTTTTATTAGAGGATTTCCCTTCTTCAGCAATTTTTGAAGGGACAGACATTTCTTCTGGAATATTCTCTACCTCCTCTTCAAGATCATCTTTTCTCTTCTTCTTTCTCTTCTTTTTTGCTAATGCTTCTAACGCAGCCTGTTCTTCTGCCTGTTCAGAAACGCCCAAAGATTCCTCATTTTCTTTCTCGGCCATCACGCCATCTCCTTCTGTTTCTTCATCAGAAATTCTGGCTTCCTGAAGTTCATCTTGATCATTATCAGCTTCTGTGCTGGCAGCTTTTGCTGCTGAGACATTATGGTTCCTGGTTAATAGACTGGTAGAGTAACACACAGCCACAAACAGCACAGGCATTTTTACCAGCGACATGTTGTGTATTCATACATCACTGCCAAGATACTTGCCAGACATATGAGCAGCACCATGAGAAGGCAGTCACTGACTTAACAGAAAAGCTTCAGCACAGATTAACTTCAACATTAAATGCAAAACACATTCTGTACACAGGACACTTCACAGGGGGAAGGTCAATATGGGATCTAAAGCAAATGCAGTAAATGTTACTGTTCCTGTGCTTTTTAGTGGGTTACAGAGTCACATTTGGGTTCAGGGAAAACAGACACCACTCTTCCAGAAAGAACTATCGTATCCCTGCAGAAAGAGGTGATGATGGCTGCAGAATATATGCCATGAGAAAGTTATTTTTTACCATGAAATGTTTTGCAGTTGATCATACTTACTTACACAAGAAAGCTGAAATATTATCTAGCTAGTAACTGACAAGTTATTTTCTGGGTTTAATGAGATCCTAAAATTCTCCTCTCTGCAGTTTTAAGGGCATTTTGTCTTAATCCTGTGACTATGTAGAACATGAAACACCAAGAACCCTTTCTTGTCCTTTTCATTACTCTTAAAGGAACTTTTTCCCTGTAATTAAAAGTCTAAAATGCAAGAGAAGTAGAAAAGCATACTCACATTGCTTTACACACTAAGTACCTTTAACCTACAATGTACAATAATGCGTACAAACAGAATTTCTCTATATGGCTGTAAGTCCTAACAAATGGGGTATTTTACTTAATCAAATCAAAAAATCAAGGCTATAGAAAAAGCAACTATTTCAACTTTGAGAGTTAAACAGTGATTTTGTTTCCTAGCTAGCATCCCCTTTAAAAAGGTTGTTCACTTGTTTGTCACACAATACCACTTACAAAAGAATGGGTCCTTATAAAACAAACAAGTGAACAACCCCACAGAATTAGCACAATGTTTATGAAATGGTGTCAGTATAACTGTTTTTAATCTAGACACATGGGTGGAAGGTCCTTTCCCAGGAACTAAAGTAATAAGACACTATTACAGTAATTAAATATAATCTTTATTTTGAACAGACAAGAAAGATAAAAGAACTTTTATAAGAGTCTCTGAAAAGAATCACACCCTTCGGACTTAGGAAGTCAAACTGCTGCTAACAGACGAACAGAACCCTCAAAAGAAGAGGGTTTTAAACGTAAGACATATCTAAATTAAATCACAGAAGAGTTTGCCAAATATACAACTTTGACTCAAGGATTCTACAAGTGAATTCATTAGCATCTCACAGAGATACTTATCAACTGGTAAATTAGAATGTCAGAACTTCACATTGTGCAAGAGCACTAATTTCACTGCAGTCTCACATTTCTGCTGTTAGTAATTACTACTACCCCACAAGTCAGTAAACTATGCCTGAAAAGTTATACTAAGAAGCTAGGATCCTCTTGCCCTCTCCAAAACAGAGAAGGAAAAGATTCCCTATGTGATCTTTCATCTAGCAACACATTACTGACCACTGTTCTGTAATGCCATCTCAAGCACTCTTTTAAAGTACCTTTTGACTTCTTCCGAGGCCTTGGTGACTTTCTTTCCCTTGGCTTCTGGCTTTTAACAGTCTTTTGCTTCCTCTTTTCCTCGTCTGCTAAGACCTTCTCAAGCAGTTGGGCAAAGAATTCAAAATCAAAGGGTCGTTTTTCTTCTATCAGATTAAAGCAAAAAATAGAATGGAGTTCAAAGTTGATGATTTTTTTGAGTTTCAGCTTTGTAAAATGATCAGTGGTATACGACATGATATTAAAAAGCAACAGTTGTATAAATAGGAAGTTCTTAAAAATATTTTCTGTAACACTTGAGCAGGGACTAATGGGGATACAAAAGGTGACATGGATTATGGTAGATTGTTTTAAAAAAAAATGATAAAACTAAGTAGTTCAGAAAATTTAAGACCTGACAAATACTCAAATTGTATCATAGTATCAAAAAATATATTAACATTAAATATCAAGAAATATATTAACATGCTGCTCTAGGACACATGTACCTCATTCAATCAACAAAAAAATTCTTAAAGGACTCTCAAAACAGTTTACAATAAATAACTGTGCTAGAAATTCCTATGAATCAGAATAATCTTCAACTGAATTTATATAGGAAAGTTTATATTAATCTTGTTAAGCAGACATCTTAAAAAGACAGAAGATAAACCTTGAATCTTTACTGTGAACCATGCCTGTTATAAAAATCTAAGACTCTACAGCTTCTGGACTAACGTGTGAGCAAAAACTTTCTTATAATTACTTCAAGCAAGGCAAAGCACAAAAATTACTGTGAAAATAGACTACCATTTAATGACTCATTGTAGGGTGGAGTACATTTACTTTACTTACTGAAAGCTTTGTCTATTCTCCATCCATTAGCTTTCTCCTCACGTTTGAACTTGTTCTAAAAGCAAACATACAGTTGCCTTTTTCATTAAGCAAGAAATGTAATAGTATGTTATACAAAATGGCAGATTAAGATAAGCCTTCAATGAAAGCCAACTAAAGTTGTTGAATTTACATACACTCACAGAACAAAAGTTTTTAATAATTTTTATATATAAAAAGTGTCACCAGTAGATATCACCAGCTATACTTCTTTTATTACTTTCAACACCTTTGTCCTGACTTTCAATCTGAGCAAGGTTTGAAATATTAAGGACTTTCCCAGTTGTATGCCACAAAAGAAACAACACAGAAGACCCCCACCAAACAGCCACTTATGCTTATCAGCATTCTTCATTCAAAATAAAGACAAACTGTGTCTAACTATGTTAGATTTACTAGATACATGGATGGAAATTCAACCAGCCAATCAATGTTTCAGATATTTACAACCTCTTGAAACAGGTATTAAAGGAAGCATTACTACAGAGACAGTAGCATCAAAATTATCCTTACTAACAGAAGAAGCATGGAATACAAACGAGAAAAAGAAACGTAAAACCAGGCATTTAATTGCTTTATTGAGTGCTTTAATTTTTACCTTAATTTCTGCTCTGGCTCTGTGAGGAAACAGCCGTCCAATCAAGGAGAAGTCTGTTCCTACCATGCTGATAGCTAAAAAGAACATATCTGTTTCTAGAGAAATAAAAATAAAAAAAAATATTATACACATTTAAGCATTTACTAAACCACCCTTCTTCCTATCAGAAATAAAAACACCTTGTAAACTCTTAGTGCCATGAGATCAGTGACTTCAAGGTTATCTACTGCAGGTGCAAGTCCAGCTGAGCTGGAGTATGTGTGTTATTTTACCTACGTACCTCTAGTAACACCTGCTGAATGAACTGTCAACAGAAAGAATCATCAAATCTATTAAAACTGCAAAGTGAGAGATACATTTTGTAAAGCCAGAAAATCAAAGCTAACCAATCCCTAGATTGTCATTGTCCATTTTTATTGTGAACACAAGCACAAACAGAAATGTAGTGGTTTTGAATCTAGGCCTTCCTTGGTGATCAGGTTGTAACCAAGGAACTAAGGTCATGTTCCCAGTATTCCATACGATTTTTACGTAAGCAAGAGTATAATTAAGGAGAGAGAGGAAGCTCTCACTCTCTTTCTTCCGGCAGACCCAAGGTGGAGGTAACTCTACTGTCGCTCTGCCCGGGTGAGGGAGTGAGGCCTGGCGTGTCTGGTTGGCCTTGAGAGGCGGACAGTGCTGTGGTAGCTGTGTGGGGTGGCTCGCTTCCTCTCGAGGGGAGTATTTAACTTTTTGTCCCTTTTTGTCCCTTTTGTATCCCTTTTTGTCCTTTTTTCCCTTTTCCCTTTCCCTTCCCTTTCCCTTTTGGGGAGTTCCCTTTGGTTGGTAGTGTGTATATAGTTTTCTATATATATATATATATATATAAATCTTTCATTTAAAATTTATTCGGTTTGGGTTCTTTTGGTTTTTTTTCCGGTCAGCTGGGAGAAAGTGAAAGGGAGGGGGAAGGTTTTGTCCCCGGGGTCCAGGCACTTGGCTGGGAGCCAAGTCCAACCTGGGACACAGAAATCAGAAAAACACCACGTAAAACACCACTGTTATTTAACAGGGAAAGAGCGCACAGTCAATTATCTCTGAAAGGAGCACAGTGAATTCTGAAGCTTAACTTTTCCATCTACAGGTGTAAAAAGTCCTTCCCAACTGTAAGAAGTCTTACACGGTGTTGTCAGCCTAGAGATAATAATCAATTCACAGTGGGAGTAATAAGAAAACCACAACCCACCCACTCATATGAACAGAGGTCTATTTGCACTGAAATCAGTCCAGAGATACCTTCTATGATTAACTCCTGCCCAGGTTGGAATAATCAAATTAAGAAGAACTAACTGTTCCATACAGAGCTCAAATATCTGTACACCAGAATCCAAAACTACGCTTTTGATAAAGCAGACCGGCATCTTTCATCATCTAAACATCCATGACAGAAAAAACTGACAGGCAGCCTATGTATCATAAAGCACTGGGTTTTTTAAAAATGCCAATTTTCACAGTAAATATCACAGCTCTTCTTACTGTAGGAGTTGGGAGGGTTGACACTACATGACACATAAGTAGACCCATTTACTCCATTGGTATAAAGCATAGGTGGAAAACTAAGACTTTTCTGCAGACTCGAAATTTCAGACCAAAAATATACTCACCTTTATTTGACCATGGTTTTGTGTAAAAACTTTTCCTGAAGCTGGAATATGTAGTTGTAGAGCCACGCTCAAAGATGGGATCATTTTCTTCTACAACACACGGACCTTTTGTTCTTAGAACTTCTACAGTTAAGCTGGAAAAGCAAACACACAAAGCAACTTATCTGAAAATATTGCTATGAAGACACATAGCAGCTGTTTATAAGACAGATATTAAAAGTTTTCATGCCACAAGTGAGTATTTGTACTTTGTAATCAATATTATTAATTATGCTAACATGTACTTTAATGGGAGGATGCAGCAGGAAATCACTACCCTACTCAGCCTGTGAAAGTAAATTTGCTTTTTCCTTTTTAAAAGCTATAGTACAGACAGACATAACAAAGTATCTTAAAAAAAAGACTTCTTAAAATTCAAGAAATTTATTTTGCAAAACCACAAGAGCCTCCCAATATCCTTCTAGAACACTTTCAAATTCTTTTACCAGGTCTGTTCTAAGGCCTTAAACCTTGGACTAAATTTCATGCTAATAATACTTTTGTGGAACTCAATAATTCAATAATCTACTTTTAAAAAGTCATATGATAAGCAGAGTTTCTGAAAACACTGGCAGAACAAAGCAGCAACATGCAAGATGCAAAGCTGGAGCAAATCATACTGAAAATCAAGTAACAGTGAGCAGATACACACTAAGAAACAAACCAGTCAGCCAAATAGAAGACATTTGAAAGTTTGACAAGTCCCCTGTGTTCATTCCCTCTAATGAAATACATCTTCCTCTTTATCTCTTTCTCCAAAATCATTTCTCCTAGAGTCTGCCACTACTGCCACTACTGAGCTGTTCCTATTTTGCCACATACTTGCACTGTTTCCTAAGTCAGTGCATTTCAACTCTAAACACATAAATACACTCCTGCTTGCTCCAGGCCAAAGTAGAACTCTTCTCTATCCCCCAGCTAAGCTGCAATGCAGTATGTATCATCCATGACACAGGCACAGGATTTGTTACCTTTCTTCATCCAGAATAATTGAACCATCTTCTGCTACTTTCACACGAGGAACTAGAAGCGGGCCATCCTGACTCTCCTCCCCATTCTCTTCTTCTTCCTCCTCCTCTTCTTCATGATCAAGAGTACTTTTCTCCTCCTGTCTACAATTTTTAAGACAGGGAGTAAAAATAGTTTTGAATTGCTGCTCAGTATGCCAGACATACAACAATTTAATGAACCACTCAGCAATGCAACACATCAACAAGTCAGTCAATACACAAACTCTGAAACCTGCTTTTCATTCTATTGTAAAACGGAAATATGTAAAAATGTAATACTGAAAGAAAATGTTATTTAACCAGCCTACATTCCCAAATTACAATTTCTTATAAATAAGAGCTGTGATATTGAAACATTAAAAAAATAGACTTACACTGTATTACCACAGAAACCTGGGTTTTTAACACCAGAAAATTTTTGACTATACTTCACCACCAAGACTTACCCTCTCATTTGACTCAGTGCAGAATTTTTTTCTGTTCTCTTTTCTTCTGCCAGTGAAGACCTGGAATTTCATAAAAAGTTTGAGATGATTGTTTATATAGATACATTTCTGCTTGACTCTACAAACCTGGCTTTTACCAGATAATAGACAAAAAACCACAAAGCTTTTTTTTTTTTTTTTGGTCCATTCTTTGTATCACATCTAGACTTAAATCTAACTAAACAACCACTTAATGCTTAATGAATTTTGCTCTTTCTTGTGCCAGCAAGGACAAAAAAGACATTTCAAGCAGTAAACCATTGTAAGAGTACAGAGAATATAAGAGTATCTTGCTCATTACCTCCTGAAGGACTATTCAGTGTAAAAGAAAAAATAATAAGGAAAACAATCAATAAAACACCTAAACACACAAACATTAACAAGCAGGTGGTAACAGACAGAACCAGCTACAAAGGCAAAGAACAGGATTCGGATAACCGTACTTGTATTTATGTTATTGTTTTTGGCAGCTGCAGGAAAAAGGCCCTGCTCTGCCTGTGGCAGTCTGTGCAGCCAGCTGCATTAGTGCTCCCTGTCTCTGTGCACCTCTGGGATGCTCCCTCAGCCTTGCTGCTGGTGAAACATGTGAACAGAACGGCAGCTACATCCATCCAGACAGAATGGAAAGACCTCGCGGGTCTTGCAGTGCATTTTGCACTTCAGCACCTGGAAGGAGAAATGCTTGGCTCCCTGAGTCCACTAGACCTGGCAGGCAATCATGACATCCCTAGCAGCCGTAACTAAAAGTCTCACAGCAGGTAATTTGGAAAAAAAAAATTAATTCTACTATTCTGTATTTCTCCAGAGATAAATTAATACTTGGGACAGGTTCATGTTTGTGTATTTCAACGAGCACACTAAGCTCCATTCTCATTTCTGTATGAGGATTAAGTAGATGTGAAATATCTAGAAGCTTTTGTTACCATTACAACAACACTGCATCTGTGCTAATACTCCAGATTTAAGTATCAGACAGGTAGAAAAATAATTTAGCCTAAGGAGAGAGAAGAAGTAGTCATACTTACTTCATAGGATTGTTTTCCGGTAGATAGTATATCAGGTCTCTCATGGTCATTTTAGAACGATCTGGTGGAGAACGCCCTTCGATTATTGGAGGCCTGTGTTTCAACTTCTTCCATAGCAAAAATAAAAACAAACCCACTCAGATTCACCCTGGAAGTACTTTACATTTCACAAATTAATATTTTTGTTTGTTTATGAACCCCATTCAGGGAGTTCTGTTGCTAACACACACCCCCAAGGACTAAAATACGATTATATTAAAAGTGTCCCTTTGTCAGGAGGGCAAAGACACCCTTTCAGAGAAATTCAGTAAGTTAAAAGTTATTCAAAATTACAGAACTCTGACAATGATCCACTCAAAATAGCATGAGAAATACCAAATGCAAGCTTCTTACAGCACACTTCTCTACTTAAGTACCAACTGTGAAACTTTAAAATTGGAATGCTGACTATAAAATAATACTAGGTGTAATGTCAAAAAGATCTGTGGGTCTAGTCAAATGAAACAATACACAATTTCTGGAGAGATTAATATTGTTAGTGGACAAAGTTCTACTACTGCTTCTAAACAGAATAAACCCATCACAGACTACTATACTGAGCAGCTGACAACCACCACAAAACACTGTCACAAAGAGGTAGAGCATGCAAGGTGAATCACACGCCCTGCCCTTTACAGACCAGCACTGCTCAACACAGAGGCCTTACCATCCGCTCTTTCTTCAGCTCTTCTTTAAGCATTTCTCTCAGCTTCCGAGCCTTGAGGATCCTCTCGCGGTCAGAACACATTCGTTTGTCTTTTTCAGGAGAAGGTTTCACAGGCAGCTTTTCCTCCTGTGTTTGTGATCTTTCCTGTGTTGGTCTCTCCTTGAGGGGAGAGGGTACATTCTTCTGTAAACTATCATCACTTTTCTGAGCAGCTACACCTACAGTTTGCTCTTTATTCACCGATTTTTTTAGTGGTGAAAACTGTGGCACTTGTGGCACAGGTGTTTTCTTCTCAGGAAGCACGGGAGACTTTAAAGAGCTTTCAGCACTACTCTTTTCTGACACGGGGGAATCCTTCTGAAGTGAAACATTGCCATCAGGAGCCTGTGATGTTCGCCTCTGCAGTTTTGGTGCAGAACGCAGAGCCGATGAAGGTCCAGCTCTGGGTTTGACAAGATTTGGCATGGTGGAGATCCGTTTTCTTCTCTGTGTAGGCATCTCTGCAGGTTTACTACCTTCCCCAGCATCACTGGAACCATCAGCCTTGCCATCGCTGGAAAATTTAAGAGATTACCATAAAGTACTTTATGGTGACAGATTTTTTACTCTTACTTTCAGGATATGTTTATGGGCCAATCAGTATAAGCCCCGTGCTACAGGAAAATTGTTATACACAAAAAAACCCACGCTAGAATCAACCTGTAGTGGTACTTCTAATCAGCTATAAGAACTGGCATATTATTTTCTAATATTAATTACTCATCAACTACCCTGCAACAATAACATGTCCCCATCTCCCACTTCTTTTTTTGGAAGGCTCTCTCCTTTGAGCTAAAAATACCAGTACAATAAAGCTCTGTAAAGAACAACCCACATAACACAGGTGATACATTAAAAACATATTAATAAAGCTGTATGCAAAAAGCAGTTTGATGATTTTTATTACAATAAACGTTAACACTCCTCTCACGTACCCATGTGCAAGCAGATGATATGTAAACTGTGAATTCCAGAAAAACTTCGGCAGTCAAATTGGCTGCTGCTTACACTTAACATGCCAACAACTCTTAGCTTCCCTGGAAAGCTTTCTTATATAAGTACTTTTCCCATCATTTATGCCAAAATCGTTTTCAAAGTGCAAGTAAAGTTGCCAACAATTACGATCTTCCCAAATCTGCTGACTCCTCCAGGGTTCAGCTTCGTGGCTGTTGCTCACAGTAAGACTGCAGCAAAACTACAAGTGAGTCATAAAGAGGGCTTTTTTTAATTTTACATTGGAACTATGCCCTGCTTCTGTATACGAGGACAACCACACCCACAGTTCACTCAGCCATTTTCAAAAATGGTCAGGTACAAATGCCTTTCAGGGAACGTGAGGAAAACACAAACACGCAGAGAAACTTTTCTGAATGCTCTCCAGCTACTGCCTGTGATTCAGGCAAATGCTGCAACATAATGTGTTTGCATTTAGCTGTTAAGAATTATCTTACGCTTTGAAATTTTTCATTTCCCTGATAATTAACAAAACCCATTCAGCATACAGAAAACAATAAAGTAACCAATGCTACAGACACAGGTTTGAGCAGCTGTGAAGGAATGCTGTAATTTGGAAGGATAAATATGCAAGACATTTTTACACTTACCTTTACTTTTCTTGCACACTACACAACACACGCGTTGTGTTATATGTCATCAAATACCTCACCCAGGAAATCAAATTGTGTGACTTCCTTCCAATCCACTCTTCCTCAGAGACAGAGACACCCAGATAGCCAATTTCTAAAATGCATCACCTAGGGAGGTATCTAGAGCTCCCCAAAAAAGCTAACACCGTCTGCTCTGCAAAAAATCCCTATTTGTTGTCTCCTATTTGGTTGCTGTACACCTTCAAAAGCAACCAAGAACTTTGAGAGCCAGCTTTTTAGTGGAACTTGGGGTGACCAAACAGGGCAAGGAAGGGAGTAGCTCTCACCTGTGCCTTTTCTACTTGCTCCCAGGACTCTATGTTCCCCTGGGATTCTCCCAGCATTTCATGTTGGATACCACCTTCTCTATCCAGCTGAGTTGTGGAACCCACCATAGTTCTCCAGTGGTTCATAGGTCTCTTCTTCTAAGAGGAACATTTTCCAAATCCTCACTTCTCCAAAGAAGCTCACCCTTAGACATCCCACACCTTCCAAAGTGGTGTCAAACTGAAGAGGTTTGTACACCACATTCAACATGAACAATTTTAAAACACTTTTCTACCTCTTACAACTGCTCTACTTTTTTTTAACAGAAGGGTATGGTTTTGTGGATTTATAAGTTCAGGTGTTTTTCAAATTTATTGAGAAAAATATTTTATGTGCCCATTATTCAGAATCACAGAATATCCTGACATAGAAGGGACCCACAAGGATCATCGAAGTCCAGCTCCTGGCCCTGCACAGGGTCACAACATGGGCCTGAGAGCTTCTTGAATGGTCAGGCTTGGCGCTGTGACCACTTCCCTGGGGCCTGTTCCAGTGAACCACCCTTTGGGTGAAAAACACTTTCCTGACTCAGCTTCATGGTGTTTCCTCAGGTCTGTCACTGGTCATCACAGAGAAGAGACCAGTACCTGCCCCTCCTCTTCCCCTCATAAGGAAGTTGTAACTGCAATGAGCTCTCCCCTAAGTTTGCTCTTCTCCAGGCTGAACAGACCAAGTGTCCTCAGACACTCCTCATGCAGTTTCTCCTCCAGATCCTTCATCACACTTGCCCTTCTCTGGATACTCTCTAATAGCTCAATATCTTACTTACACTGTGATGCCCAAACTGCACACAATATTCCAGGTGAGGCTGCCCCAGGGCAGAGCAGAGCGGGACAATCCCCTCCCTCGACTGGCTGGTGATGCTTTGCCTGATGCCCCCCAGGACAGGGTGGGCCCTCCTGGCTGCCAGGGCACTGCTGACTCACATTCAACCTGCCATCCACCAGGACACCCAGGGCCCTTTCTGTGGCGCTGCTTTCCAGCATCTCATTCCCCACTCTGTCTGTACATCCAGGGTTGCCCCATCCCAGGGGCAGAATCCAGCACATCCCCCTGTTGAACTTCATCTGGTTGGTGATTGCCCAGTCCTCAATTTGCTGAGGTCTCTCTGCAGGGCCTCCCTGCCTGTGAGGGTGTCAACAGCTCCTCACAGTTTTGTGTCATCTGCAAACGTGCTCAGTATCCCTTCCAGTCCTCTGTCCAAGTCATTTATGAAGATGTTGAAGAGCACAGGGCCCAACATGGAGCCCTGTGGAACCCAACCAGTGACAGGTCACCAGTCTGATGTCACCCATTCACTGTTACCCTCTGTGCTCAACCCATGAGCCAATTGCTCACCCACCACACGGTGTGTTTATCCAGCTGTGGGTTGGACAGTTTGTCCAGAAGGACACTGTGAGAGACAGTATTGAAGGTTTACTGAAATCCAAAAAGATTACGTCAAATGGCTTCCCTTGATCAGCTGGGTGGGTCACCTTGTCATCAGGTTATATTGCAAAGGTCTGATCAGAGTGCCTTTCAGAACGGCACCAGTATCTAATTTTCAAACCTAAAGTTATATTCCACCAAAGTACTGGTTAAATTACAAATACAAAAGTCTTTAATAAATCCCCTGAATCAGTAACAGTATCGCAAAAGTGAAAAATACTGAGAATGTTTTCATTTAAGAACAAAGCATCAGATCGCAAAAGATCCAGTAACGTAATCTTTGTAACACATGAATTTTATAAATAAAACCTGAAAGGAAAACATCCTTAATGCACAATGCAAAAGAAGTGAAGATGTAAGATACAACCTGAAAAAGAGGCAGCATGGGTTTCCTAAAGACATGCCATGCCAACTACCCTGATTATCAGAATTTCTAGTCACAAGAAACAGAAGACTGTAAGACCTTTTCACACTAATATAAAGGACAAGCTTCAACCAAAAGAACAGAGGTATTCATGAAAGATGCAAACCCAACTACTTAAAGGTGGTGAGGTTGTTGTGAAAAGCAAATGTCAGACTGGGGAAATTTCCTGAAAAGCTGGTCTATACTGGTTTTGGTGGGGACAGAGTTAACCCCTTTCACAGGGGCTCATCTGCTGTTTCAGATTTGTGACCACAAGAGCACCGACAGCCCACCCATGTTCCAGCTACTGCTGAGCAATGATTAAATAGTACCAAGGTCTTCTCTCATGCTGCCCCATGTCTGAGCAGACTGGGGATGGGTAAGAAGCTGGGAGGCAACACAGCGGGGAGAGCTGACCCCAAATGACCAAAGGGATATCCCACGCCGTGTGGTATCGTGCTCCTCAGCAAAAGCTGGGGAAGAAGGAAGAAAGGACGACATTTGGAGTTAGGACGTTTTTGCTCCCCAAGCAACTGTTACACATAATGGAGCCCTGCTTTCCTGGAGACAGTAAAATACCTGTCTGATGACGGGAAGTGGTAAACGAGTTCACATGTACTCGCACATCTTTTGCTGTACATATTACATTGCCTTTATCTTGACAGAGGAGTTCTTGCACTCTCGCCCTTTTGACTTGCTGCCCATCCCACGGGAGGGAGGAGGGCCGTGATGAAGCAAGCAAGGGCTTAGCATCCAGCCAGGGTTAACCCACAGCAGGGAGGTCCTCAAGGACTGGTCCTGCGACCGACTTTGCGCTTGTATCACAGTAAAAAGCGCTTAAAAAACTGAACGGTGGAAAAGGAAAAATGCCAGAAGGTCTTCTCTCGCTAACGCGTGGAGAAGCGAATACAAAGGAGGAAGCGCTGCAGGAATGCAGAATCAAAGTCAGCCGCTCACGGAGCACAAGGAATTTTTGCTGCACGCAGCAGACCGGGGCTCCCGGCTGCTGCCAGAGCCAGGAACCGAGTGTCAGACCGCGCCGGGCCCCTCCTTCGCACTCTTAACTTACAGAATCAATGAGGTCTGAAAAGACCTCCGAGATCATCGAACCAAACGTACGGCCAAACACCAGTGTGCCAATTAGACCACAGCAATAAGTGCTACTTCCAGTGTCCCGGGAGCGGGGTCTCCCAGGAGGTCTCGGGGACGGGTCCCCAAACCCAGCCGGGACGGGGCATCACAGCCTGCGCTACGGAGAGCCCCCAGCGCCGCCCCGGCCTCCCCACCCCGCGCAGGGCGATCCCGGGGACTCGCGGGCCCACACGCGGCCTCACCGGCCCGAGCTCGGCGGGACTCACCTCTCGGCGCGCCGCGCCTCCGCCGCTCCTGCCGCGGCCCCTGGTCCGTCCACCGCCGGGGAGCCCGGGGGTTCCGGTGGCTCCGCGCCCACCCCATCGGTGCCGGTGGCAGTGCCTGTGCCAGAGGCGGTGGCAGTGCCGGTGCCCGGGGCCCTGCCCGGGGCGCGCACGTTGGGCCGCACGGCGAGCCGGGCCCGCCGGAACATGGCGGCGCTCCCGGGGGAGGCGCGCGCCCGCCCGCCCGCGCGCGGCCCGGCACTGCCGCGAGCCCCGGCGCCTCACGCCGTGCCGCCCCGGCGGCGCGCCCCAGAGACGTCATCGGCGTGCGCCGGCGGGCGCATCGAGGAGGGGAGGCGGGGGGGAGAGCCCGTGCGGGGAAACGGACAGCCGCACCGAAACAGCCTGTAACGGCCGGGAGATCCAAAGACGCTTCACCCCTCAGCCGAGACGTCCCTAAACTGCTTTTCAGGCACTCGCTTCGCCTGCCGTGACCAGCCCGTTAAACAGAGCCGCTCCCCATCTCCCCCCATGCCCCGGCCCGCGGAGACGCTCCGCGGCAGCCCACGGGCCCTCCCGCTGATTGGGCCGGGGTCGCGCGGCGCCGTGACGTCAGCGGTCAGCGAGGTTTCATAAGGGCCGGCGGCGACGGGCGGCCCGTCAGACGGTTGCGGCTGTGGGAGCGGAGGAGTGTCTCGGCAGGCCTTGGGGGTGTCGGTGGGGGTGTCAGTGTCGGTGGCGCGTGGCCTGAGCGTTTCGCCATGACCCGTGAGTGGCGGTGGGGTTCAGGGGGGCTGGCCCGTGGTTCTGTCGGGGAGCGGAGGGGGCGGTGGGACCTGGGCCGCTGCTCCGGTCGCCTCCAGGCCTGGGCGCGACACCGACGGCAGCCCAGCCGGGGGTCGGTCGGGGCTCGGCAGTCCACCGCGCTTGTGGTGCCGCTGCCATGTCTGGGTCTCTGCGGGCTTAGCGTCCCCTCCTTAGCCAAGTCCTGCCCGTAGACAGTGCGTGGGGCGCTGGGGCTGAGGCTTCTTGCCAGCCCTGCCACCGTCTGGAGCTGGAGGCGAAAACATCCTCCCCCGCCTCCTGGCGCAGCTGTGCTGCGGGGCGGGACGGAGGAATAAAGGTGGCGATGGACTGGAACAACAGCCACGCTCCGTTTCAGTCCCCGCTGCCGCCCAGGAGTGGAAATAAAGGGCTTTTACATCAGTGCTGAATACTCAGTACTACACTACTTAAGTTGCGGTTGTGAAGGCTGTGGTTGAAAGGGCCGCAGGACTTGGTAAATCATCACCGTGTTCAACAGCATCGTTGTTGGGAGACCCGCTCTAAAATGGCGGAGAACTGTGAACCGAGCCAGGATGCTCCCTCTGAGGCTGCTCCTGTGCCTCCTGCGTGTTGTGCTTGGCAGAACAGAAATTGCTTATATTTAACTGAGGCTGTGCTTGCAACACTCAGTTGCTTAAAAAAATACACAGTTTTGAAGCCACTCTGCTGCAGGAAGCGCAGCTGAAGACCTGGATCATAAACAGTTTGTGCACAGAACAGATTTTAAATGTGAGGAAGGGGCAGGTTTAGGGCTTTTTTTTCTTGTATTTTTTTTTCCCCGGAGTTGGGAGAGCAAGGACAGGTCGAACGAAGGCATTTGTCTTACACAGGCAGGCAAGGATGAGGATGCTTTAGGCATAGGTGTAAGCAGGAGGTGTATACTGGCCTTTACAGGGTAGTTCATGCTTGAATTTCACATTACAGAAAGCTGAATTGTCTTGTGCTAGAACAATTTCATGGAAGATTTAGGTTGATGTTATGGAATGTAGAAAACAGCGCTGGCTCGCTTGAAGCTAGGGATACTCATTGAGCATCCCAGGTGAAGTAATGGGGCCAAATAGTCCTTGGAAATGTTTACTTGGAAGCAGGGGTGGTACAAGTAAGTTTCTTTCCAGATAGTTATTTGGTCTTCTATGCTTTGTGTATTGCTATGTGTATTCTATGCATTTTGTATTGCTCAGCTTTTTCACTTGCTCTGCTTTGCTGTGCAGAAGTGACAGCCAGGCTTTTCAGTGATGCCACTGTGTTTAGCTCTTAAGTTTACAACCTCCCCGTGTGCACGGAATAAATCTGCAGAGACCATGCATGGTGTTCACTTGTAAAGGAAGGAAGTGCCTGAGGTTAAGGGTGGAGGGTAATTGCTTTATGAATTCTGGCAATAGCAATGTGTTTTGACTCCCCTTCTTTTTTTTCATGATAAAAGAAGATACTTGATTTTGATTTTTTTTTTTTTCTAAACCACCACAGAAGAGCTCTTTTGTTTCTGCTGAATCGTTTGTATGACGTTCCTGCCTCCTGAGCACCACAAAACTCAGGAACCATTTATAGCTTGGAATGTATCATCTGCTCATGAGTCATCAAGTTCTAATCAACACTGGTGCTGCCAGAGATAGAGAGCTGTTTCACTTCAGTCCCTGAACAAACAGCTGCCCTTCTTCTAGATAATCTTTAGGGACAGGATGATAAGGAGGATGAGCAGAAGTTCTCTTTGCTTTCTCAAAAGGTAGTACCTGATGTCCTGTCACAGATGAGGCGTACTTTCCAAGGCAGGAGCAGCCCTCAGGAAGCAGCAGGCATAACAGGCTGTTTTCACTTGGGCTTCTGGCACCTCTCACTGGCAGTACACGTAGTGTTGTGAAGAATGCACAAACCCCTGCTTCTGCGGGGTAGCTCTTGCCTGCTTGTTGATGTGGCAGGTACCTTTGTCAGCTCAGAGATGGAGTGAATACAGAGCTATGGATGATATCAGCAGGTTGCTGTTTAAAATTGACCTAGTACTAAACTGCTTCCATATACCAGAAATCACAGGCACATGAAGACTGGAGAGATTTTTGGCTTCAAGACTGAAAGGTGACATAGGTAGGCTGGAGAGAGACCAGAGAGACACAACAGAAATTATGGGTAGATGGAGTTTTCGTTTTTGAGCACAGAAAAATATGATCTATATTGTTTAAAAGCACAAGTGATTATGCCCAGCATATCTGGAACACTTTGAGTCCAAAAGGAGAAGAACAAGGAGAAATAGCAAGCCAGTGAACCAGTTCTGGCAGGTTAGAGAAGACTAGAGCTGTAAGGAGGAGAATACTGAGGAAAGATTGCCAACTAGTGCAAAAGAGTTTGTAACTGTGATAGCTGTGGCCATTGCCTGGAAAACCCTGAGTATGTAGATGGAGGGTTTTGATGTCATGCCCTCAGGAACCTTGTCTGACCAAACAGATTGCATGGCCTCACTTGTTGGCTGCTCATGGGGTTGGTAGTCCTGGGGTAGGTTGTCTGTTCCCTGAAAAGGTGTTCTCTGTACTGACAGTGATGTGGTTTTGTGTCTTTATCCCTATATGTGTATATATATATATAATGTTACTCTTCCCACTTTTGTTGAAAGTTATGCTAATCAATTGCTAAGGCCATGCTAAAGTACAGCACTTGATTTCAAACAAAAACATCTTTTTGAGGGCACCTCTTCAATAGTATTTGAGTGTAATTAATTTTAATGCTGTTGTTTCGGTCTAGAATTAATTTGTAAGCTATACTGGATGCTGGAATTTGTTTGAGATGATGACTCTTGTTTTAGAGTCTCATCTTTTAGAGTCTTGTTTTTTGTCTCATCTTTTAGATGAGTTACTGATATCATTTTGTCCAGGCTGTTGTGTGATGGCCTTCCTTCAGTTTTTCATGGCAAACTGCACTTTATTTCTGTAAGAAATGTTAAAATGAATTTTGATAACTCCTGGACATGACCTATAGAATTGTACATGTAAGAACTAACAGGCTTTAATTTCTCCCATTGTGCTCCTGAGGGGGACAGTTATGGAATATGCAGCCATACCAGCTCTACAGATTGTGCCATACCACACCACCTTTATAACAGACTTTTACACAGGCAAAAGGTGTGGGGAAAAAAACAAAGTGGTAGTAACTGCTTAACTGTATTTTATCTTACAGGTGGGAACCAGCGTGAACTTGCCCGCCAAAAGAACCTGAAGAAAACTCAGGAGATCCACAAAGGCAAAAGGAAAGAGGATAGCTTGTCTGCTTCCCAGAGAAAACAGAGGTGAGATCTAGCAAAGCTGAGTGAAATGGTTGGGCAGAAAAGGAGGGGGAAATGGGTCAGAAATAATCCAGTGTCTTAGCTGAAACAGCACTTAAGTACTTTGCTTTGATTCATGGTCCAGTCACGTGCCAAAGCATAAACCGTGGATGAAGTTTTGCTCTATCTGCTGTTAAATAGGGTTGTTTGGGTTTTTTAAGTCCTATAAAGATTTTCTTTCTTTTGAGCAGCTTTTTGCCTGGTACAAACAGGAAAAGATTGTGTAATGCTTTCTTGAAGACATTTGATCTATTGTGTCCTTTACTTCTAAAACTGAAAGAATTATATAATGTCTGCTAATCAGGTAACTTGTCTGCCTCATGGCATGCACAGAAAAAACACGGGGTGATAAAAATAGTGTGCTCATGGCTTACTGAGAAGTTCTGTTCTAACCTTTTTCTCATCTTGAAGAGGAAGCTACCAAAGGGCAAAAATAAACTGGAGGAGACTCTGCTTAGAAAAACTGTGAGCCAGTGTCTGATATCCAACTTCTTTTCTTCACAGAGACTCTGAAATCATGCAGCAAAAGCAAAAGGCAGCTAATGAAAGGAAATCTCTGCAGGCAGGAGCAAAATGAGCTGCCCCTATGGATAAGACAGAGGGCGTCGACGAAGCAGAAGGGCCTGGAAGATCAAAGATCATTTATAGAAGTGTCCGGCCATTAAATGATTAAACATTTATTGTGCAGAGTTGTTCAACTAGGATTAGTGTAGAGTATTTTCTGGTTACCGTAGGCTTAGTTGTCTGGAGTGCTGTTTCAAAACTGACTACACTCTTCTGCATGTGTATGAATAAAAGTACCAAGCAGTAACTTTACTCCAGCTTTTGCTGCATTTGTTAGTTTTACTTAATGGTTCCAGTAACAGGATTTCTGAAAATCTGCAGTTCGACCAGATATGGTTGTCTCAGTTCCTGAAAGTACAGCTTCGTTCAGAATGTGCTTAACTTTACAGAGGTCTGAACTGTAAATCTCATCTTGAAATATTTTTACAATAAAATGTTGCATGAAATACTGTCTAACCTGAAGTGGCTATGCTTGAAGTTACCAGGAACACAAGGAATGGATAACATTGTGGATAAACGCAGAACATGTATGTAAGTGTAATATAAATAAAGTTTATAACAAATGCATATTATAAGCAATATCCCGTGCAGTGTAAGTCTGCACTATAGACAAAGTTGCCTGTTGAATTGCAGACTTTGTTGGTGTACAGAACTGACAGAATCTAGTGCTGATACTAACTTTTAGAGAAGCTGCAGGCTTGATAATAATGAATTGCAGTGTCAGCAGCTCTTGAAATCGCTGCATCACTAAAACTATTTTAAATTAGTGTTTAAACTTGCCTCAGGAGTAAAAGTTGGTGTGAGAAAACTCAGCCCTTGCTTCATAGGCATGCTTGAGTGTATTGTGTGCTGACTAAAGGAGAACACTTAGGGAAACTTCTCTGTCTAAACATCCAGCAGCCACTCTGGCAGTCACTCTCACACCACCTGAGCTGAGACCAAAGCCCCTTCACACCTACACACCCCACACTCACACAGACCAGGTTTCCCACAGCAAGAGTCTCAGATGTCCTGATCCTTAATATAACCTAATCTTTGGTGCAATAACTAAATAACAAAACAACAGCTCAGGCTGGTGCCTCCAAGGAGGGACTCTGAACAAGGGAAACCTTGGGCTTTTATACCCACACAGTCTACGGGGGGGAAAGTCTGGGGGTCCTCGACTCCTGCTGTGCCAGTGTCTGGTCCCTGGCTGGGCCACAGGTGCCTGTGCAGTTCCTGGCCCCTTGCCCAGGGATTTTGCCACCCAGAGCTTAACCTGCAGCTGCACACTGTGCTAAATGTGCTCCTCGGCAGCTGTTCTCAATCTCTAAAGAGACAACCTTTGAAGCCTTTGCATGTCTCAGCTTTATCATATTTCAGTGCATTCGCTGTTTGTTAACAGGCCCCCGACATAGCTTGAGGAGGGCTGGAAGGAAAACGTAGCTGGTTCTGGCACCATAATACCTACAGCTGGTGAGAAATTAGGCAAGTTCACAGAATTTTTAGGGTCGGAAGGGATCTCTGGAGATCCTTCAGTCCAAACCCCCCTGCCAAGGCAGGGTTACCTAGAGCAGGTTACACAGGAATGCGTCCAGGTGGGATTTTAATGTCTCCAGAGATGGAGACTCCATGACTTCCCCGGGCAGCCCGTTCCAGTGCTCCGCCACCCTCAGCGCGAAGAAGCTCTCCGAGATGGAACCTCTTGTGGGCTAGTTTATGGCCTTTGCTCCTCGTCCTGCCAGTGGGAACCATCGAGAAAACAGTCTGGCGCCTGCCTTTGAGACACTGAACTGCACTAACGAGATCCCCTCTCAGTCGTCTCTTCTCTGGGCTAAACAGGCTGGGCCCTCCCCGACAGCTCCTTGTTCTTTCTTGCACTGAGGAGCCCAGCACTGGATACAGCAGGAATTCCTACTCTCTCTGCTCCTGGGCTCGGACCCGCCGCGGTCCCTCATGAGACGGAGGCGGGGGCGGGTCCGGCGGGCACGGGAATGGGAAGGGGAAGGGGAAGGGGAAGGGGAAAGGGAAGGGACCGGGAGGCGGGGCCGGAACCGGAGCCGGGCGCGGGCATGGCGGACGCGGTGCTGTTCCGGCGCGGCACCGGCCAGGTGGGGAGCGCGGCGGGCGCGGGGGCGGGAGCGGGATAGCCGGGATAACCGGGATAACCGGCGTAACTGGCGCTGTGCCCTCCGCAGAGCGACGACTCCGACATCTGGGACGACACGGCCCTCATCAAGGCCTACGACAAGGCGGTGGCCTCCTTCAAGGTACGGGGTCCGCGCGGCCGGGGCCTCGCTGTGGGGGCTGAGGCCGCTGGATTGGCGTTCATTGTTTTCCCCCTTTCTTTCCCCGAAGAACGCCTTAAAGAATGGGGAGTGCTCGGAGCCCTCTGATAAGCAGGAGCAGCGCATGGTGATAAAGAGGAAAAACCATAAAAAGAACAGGAATAGAAAGAAGAGCAACGCGGCGCCTTTGAAACAGGTCCGCTCGCCTGTGCATGCCGGTCGTGCTTGTGCTGCGTGTTGTACTGCTCTGCGGTGCTCAGAAGTAGCTTCTTCAGCTTGGCAGTAACATTTTGGGGTGGGGGTGATAACGTTATAAAGCTTATTTATAGGTTACATTGAGCAGTTTCACAAAATACAAACAAAACCCGCACTGTAGGTGGGCGTCATCTTTCTCGTGGCTGGGACAAGAAGTAATTTTAGGAAAAGGCACCTTGTTGGTGTAGGTATTGACAAGAGGTTGCTTATGTTGCAGTGGAAGGTTGGTGACAGCTGCAGTGCTGTTTGGTCTGAGGATGGCAATTTGTACCTGGCAACTATTGCCTCCATCAACCAGAAGAGAGGCACGTGTGTTGTTACCTACACGGGATACGGGAATCAGGAGGAGCAGAACCTGTCTGATCTACTTCCTCCAGCCAGCGATGAAACAGTAAATGGGACGGGGAATTCTGGGGAGGTGAGGGACGCTTCTTCATGCTTGTGTAAAGGAAAGAGAAAACGAGACAATCAGCTTCTCTCAGTATGTCTGGTGGCACTCTTGGTGTTCAGAGAGAATCGGTGCAGGATTGTGTTGTGAACGGACACAAGCTGATGGAAGGAATGAAAGGGTCCCTTTAGTTCTTTAACTCAGCATGAAAGAAAGGGAGGGGACAACAAGAAATTTACTAAGGAAAGAAAACATAGCTAAAATGGGGAGCAGATAAATTTGTGAGATTATAAAATCATTCCTGAGTAGGACTGGGAGGACTAAGGAGAGGGAAGGATGTGAATGGGACTTTCCAGGCTTTTTCACACTAAAACTGCCAGCTGTGAACTCCTGTTTAGTGCATTTTCTAAAAATGTCTTGGTTTTCTAGAATGAAAATGAGACTCCATATTCAACAGATGAAAGTGAAAAATCTTCCCAGTCACCTCGAAACAAAAACAACTGCACAAAAGCAAGATTCTCCCCTCAAAACCTGCGATTTCCCACACCACCACCACCACCACCACCAATCCCAGGCCTGGGAAGGGTAAGCTCAGCCTTATCTGAAATAATTCACATACCATTGTTAAGCCTGATATTGTTGTGAATACTGAGACAGTAGCATTATATTTACCATTGTCTAGAGTTCAGTTGCCGCATTTTGAGAAGGGATGTACAGATATGCATGGTAGAACCTGGTGGTTTGCCATTTTGTGATAATCTGGCTACAGCGTAGCCCTTTGCAGTGCTGTCTACTGGGGAAAGCTTTCTGCTGCCTAGGTAACACTTGCTTCACAGTTGCCATGTGACTTCCAAGAGGGAAGTTTCTCCCTGGACTGGGATAGTGCTGTTGATGTTTTAAGATTTCACTTTTTCTAGTCAGTTGGTATGTTTCAAAACTTGGGACTTTGAAGGCATCAAAACTGATGTCCACATGTCATAGAACCTTTCAGCTTCTCTACTGAATTATGAGGGATGGGATATTGATACACCCTTAAATTTTCCTGTGGTGTAGGAGTCTTAAGTAATAGCGCAGTTGAACTCAGCATTATGTTTTCTAAATATTATTGTTTGGACAAAATTTCTTTATAAGGTTTTGTTTAATCTTTTTTTCCTTCATATCAATAGATTTGTGTCTAAGATCTTTTTTAAGACATTCACCAGTGTAATGGAATTTAGTCAACTTGTGCCCCCAGCCAGACAGGAGCAGAGAAATTATCTGTTTCCCCGTGTGCTTATTAGATATGTTTCTTTCTGTGAGGGTGCAATAACTGACTTCCATTTAGGAAAAGCTTTTTAAAAGTGCATGTATTAACTAGAACCCCGTTTCAGCCCTGTTTACCTCAGTGACACGTGTAATGTAAGCTGTACTATTCAAGTCATGGACTATGCCACAGAAATAGCTACTGGGTGTATTTTCATTAAGTTGCTGGGGTGTGTTGCCTTAAATTTTAAGGTATGTGAATTGCTTCACATAATTCTCTTAAGTAAAATACTAATACGCCAGTTTCCTTTTTAATTTGTTTTGGTTTTGTTTTTTTTTTTTTCTATGTAGCCTGGATCAAAATGCAAGACACCACCATCATTTTTATCTTGCTGGCCGCCACCTTTCCCAGCAGGACCACCGGTAAGTGGTGGGAGCATGAGGAAGAAAGGTGTTGGTGATCTCAGGTTTTCTCACTGAATATGCTCACTTGCCTGTGTTTTCAGAACACGTTTGTTAGAGCCTGTATTTTTCATGTGTAAGTTACAATAGTTGCAGTGATCTAAGGAACAAGGCCCAGTTTGCATTCAGTTTTGTGGCAGTGAAGCTGTTGGTAAGAATATCAAAGGGAAAATTATTTGAAGAAACTATACCTTAAATCAGCGGTATTTCCCTGAAGCAGATAATATTTCCCCCTAATAAATTTGTGCACAAGCTACAGGAATCCTGTTTCTCCCAGGCTATGGAAATTACACGTGTTCAGAAAGCATCTTATTTTTCAGAGAACACAGGATATGTTCCCATTTTCCAGTTTTATGTTTCAGCCTTTTGGAATTGGTTGCTCTCTAACCTGGGATGCACCCTATTGAAACAAAGACATTTCCTTTGTGATTTCTTAGTTGATTCCTCCTCCACCACCTATGAGGC
The DNA here is from genome assembly GCF_003031625.1 of Empidonax traillii. Lineage (NCBI taxonomy): Eukaryota > Metazoa > Chordata > Aves > Passeriformes > Tyrannidae > Empidonax > Empidonax traillii. The sequence goes on along the minus strand of NW_020955301.1, from coordinate 817,982 downwards.
CAGACTGTCCTGAGGACGACGAAGCACTGGGGAGCATGTTGATAGCCTGGTACATGAGCGGTTATCACACTGGGTATTACCTGGTACGTGCCACTCTTTGTTTTGAAGTGTCTTTGGAATTTTGCTGCTGCTGTTTGCAGCAAAGAGTTAGATAGGGAGGGCTGGTTTTTAGATCTCTTATATTAATTTACAATTGCTACATTTTAAGGGTAATTTGCATTGTTTAAGTGTTGTTGTGTTGAGTAGCAGTCACATGAGCCAGTATGCATTTGGCATTTTTGCAGAGACTTTTCATGAGTAATTGTTTCATGTGAATGTGAAGGCCCAGCAGAAGCTGTCACCTGTGTTACTGATTCATATTTTCCTCTGTGCACTTAGGAAGAAAGAAAATGAGGAAGATAGGGAGGGTTTGATGCCATAGGATATCTTCAAATGACTAGTTTGGGGATTTCTTGTTTCAGATTACATGTAATTGTGGATTGCTTTAATCTTCTTACAACAGAACAAGAAATACATACTTGAAATTATTCTGTAGAGTGGCTGATTATAAAGAACACACGTAGTTTGGCTTCTGTCCTTTTTTAAACTGCCCATTCTGCTTTCCACAGAGAGTTAAAAGCTATTTGTGATTCGTGAAGGACTGAAAAAGATTGTTCAGAAATATTTTTGTTCTGCCACTCTAGTTTTTACTTCCATATTAGCAAAACCAAGATTATCCTAAATTGTATCCTATAGGGTTTAAAACAAAGTCGAATGGAAGCAGCACTGGAGAGACAAACACATGCAAAATAACTGAATATCATCATTGTTCTGAAGAACTGTAAGTATCACAACTTTGTGAAGATACAGTAGTTTTGGATTCTCTTCAGAAACCCATGAGCTTTGGGACCTCCATCTGCTCTTGGAACTCTCTACAAAGACTGCTTCTACCAGTGTTAATCCCTTCTTTGTTTAGCAGCTGTGGAATAGTATTTTCTCAGCTAAAATGAAGGAAAGTATTATTGCTCTGATGATAGTTTTAACCACAGTGTCTCTCTACATCAAGATTAACAGTACAGCTTATTTAAATTATTAATAGTTAGTAGTGGGCTGTTTTGGAAACAAAGGGTTGTAAGTGAAATGCAGTTTTTTCATCTGTGTTTCCTTACATAGCCAGCAGATGTGTAGCTAAACTGTTTTCAGGACAAGATCAGCATTTCAGTTTGATATTGCTGAGCAGTTCTTGTTCTCATTACTTCAGTGCCTGCGCTTTTATGTGAACTACTTTCATCAGATTTCTGCAGTCTATTGTTCAGTTCCTTATAAAACAAAACTGTATTCTCTTCAGGACTTGTTTTCTGATTTTTCTTGACAACATGTAATTTCTTTGTAGTTGAGTAATTCTTCTTTGTGTGTTTGAAAAGGAAGAAGCTCTCCTATACTAATTTCTGCTTCTTTTTTAAAGCCAGGTACAAATCTTTCCCACTGAGAGGTGTATATCACTGTATCACTGACTGATGGTTGATGGTGAAGAACAAAATTCTATCAAGACAATTAGTCATAATGTTTGCTTAACACTCAGCTGCCCCTGTTAATAAGAAATAACTTGAGTAACTTCATTTACTAGTAAGTAAATGTACCTTGAAATGAGCAATTTAAGACCTCCCGTCAAATGTATTTAGCAAGGACTGCAGCAACAAAGTATTTTTTACTTCCATGAGACAATTTCTAGTCTCCTTACCACAGGATAGATTTAACCTTTTTGATCCCACGTGGTAGATTTCATTTACCTCTCATCTTAACACCTCTTGTATTCCTCAGACGTTTTGTCTGAATGACAGCACCAGAACCTTTGATTATGGAATACTCCTTTACAAAAGAGAGCGCTGTGGCAGCAGTGTGTGTTACGGTGCCCACAGGTGGCAATGGCCCGGGAAACAGTGCACTGTCATAGTAACAGAGACATCCTATGGGTCTGATTAGAATCATGAACATGACAGCTTTATTCAGAAAGACCAGTTTCTTGTTTCAAGTGCTTGTTAATAAAGTTCTACTTTTCAGACTTTGTGGTCTGTTTCTGGGTGGTTTTATTTTTAGCTTCTGTAGACATTTGTTGGTTGGATGAAGGGCTGGAATGTATCCGAAAGTCTTGCTGTGTTGCCTTTTCATGAGTACCATTACTAAAAATAAATTAGGAAAAGCAGACTCTCTGGAAATTGTAATGCTAATTATGGACAGGTTTCATCACTTACCATCTAGGGCTGAATGCTACTTTGCAATTCTACTCTTGCAGAGTAGAGGTGTAGCCACAAAACTAGGCAGTAATTTAGTTAATGCCAGTGATTTGCTTTTCAGGGAAATACAGGCCTCAAGGTTACTGCATTCCCTTCCTTTTCCTGCTGTGGTCAAGTGTCAGAGAATCAGTTTTCCCACAAATTAAGCAAAAAGAGAAAAACCTATTCATAACTTAGCTAAGCAACTTTGAAGGTGTTTTCTTCATTGTCTAGCTGAATTAAGATTGATTGCAGTGATGCAAAGCTTCTAAATCATCTGTTCAGCAATTGTTCATTGCTGAAGAGGCGCAACTGCCCTCTCCCTTCATGGAGTGCCGTCCTTTAACAGGGTGCTCCAGCATGGGTCCTCTACAAGGTCAGGTTCTGCCAGCACACCTGCTCCAGGGAGGACTCCTCTCTTCAAGGGGCCGCAGATCCTGCCAGGAACTTACTATAGGTGCAGGCTCTCCATGGGCTCACAGCCTCCTTCGATCACCCACCGGCTCCTCTTGTTGAGTCCTCTTTCACTCACATTTTAATTAATACATTATTAGCACTTCCAGTCTTGGAAATTAGTTACAACCGTTATTACACATGGCAACTGTTATTCCTGCAAGGAAACTATGAAGTGGAAGAAAAGCAGGGCACTCACCTTTCTGAAGTCCCCTGCCCTCCACACAGCAGCACGCTCCAGTCTTGAACTCACTGCTGCAGTTGTGTCCCCAATCCCACCACAGAATATTTTGGTCTTTTGTCTCTTCCTCAACACTTTATGGTCAAAACCTTCAAGAACTACAAGAGTTCCTCACAGGCTTGCTAATAACCTCACTGACTAACTTACCTTGTGGCAGATCCAGTAAATGGGGAAATAACAAGAATTAAAAAGACCGAAGCTTCCCAGAAGCAAAGGAGACCTGACAGCCAGTAAATGCCAGAAAAAGAGAACAGATGATGGGAAAATTCCTTCCATGCTGTTTTAAATACACAAGATACAGCTGAAATTCTTTATGCATCAGAGAAATATTGTCCCAACAGTGATTTTTCTGGAGCAAGTCTGAACTGCTCTTCCAATAAGAAGAGTAGGAAAGTACACACCAAAGTATTGCTGTGACCACAAGCAAGTAATGGAGTATAGGCCCACAACTTCTAGACAGCTTCTGCTTTCAGAAACAGAAGCTGTGAAGAAGTATGTTATTTAGTATCTAGTAAGAGAAAAAGCTAGAATGGATTTGAAGTGTTCAGACAACACTGTTTTTTCCATTAGGAAATGCTGATTGCAAAGATGAAGATATTAGCAGAAAAAACTGTCTCAAGACACTGTCACCAACATCAGAATATCTTAAGCTGCGCAGGGTATCAGTCTGGCTTGGAACTAAGACCCCACCAAACCCCAGGGCTATGTCCTTTTTCTGCTAGTTTTTTAGGACACCCTTACAGTAATAGGCATAGCTCAAAGGCTTTACAGGGATTTTTTGACTAAGCACAAAATGAAATGGAGGTGAACAGTCATTTTTCTGCCAACACAAGAGAATGGCTGCCTTCTATCCAGCCTGCAGGCATAAATGGTAGAAAAAGCCCAGAAAGAGCTACATTCACAATTGAGAATTTTCCTATTTAACAGACTTGAAAACTGCCTGTGAGAACTGAAATGTAGCATGTATTGTTTGTACGTGGTGAGCATGAAAAAATGGAGCTAACTTAAGGTAGAAGTTTGATTTTTTTGCTTGTTTGCAGTTTTAAGATCCAGTGGTTATACTGCCATTTCTAATCTGACCACAAAGCTCGCCATTAGAAAAATTAAGTCATATTTCACATCCAGAGTAACTCAGCCACTGGTGTATTTACAATCAAAAGATGACGAGAAAACCAGGTGTGACCTACTGCTGCAGACACTGCACCTGTAACCTCTTCCTGAGGTGTAGCACATGACGAGAGTCTTTTGATGTTCAGGTAAGACCACACACTTCCCCTTCTCCACCCACCTTACCATCGGTCGCTCTGGGGGTTTAGCCCAGGAGAGAAGATGATGTGCAGTCCTGTCAACTCACTGTAGCCTCAGAACCAACAGCATCTCTATCTTCAGTACTGAGCCCATCAAACAATCGTTTGTACAAACCCACGCCTTTCCCCTTCACAAGTTCCTTGGCTTTCAGCAACCTTACCTCCTACAAGGAAGTGAAACCACCCAACTGCGAACACAGCGGTAATAGAATTCAGTTAGCTTTGAGTTTCACCATTAAAACCTAAACTATGTTTTCAGCACATTTGTAACAGCTGTATTTGAGCTGTCTTACTGAAGGCCGAGGTGAATACCAACAATACTTGAAATTAATATATGAAATATCTAATTATTGCTCAAAAACTTCTTTGTTGAATCCTTGCAAAAGAATATTTTGCTCTGTAGAACTCCACCATCCACCAAAAGCAAAAGCTTGTTAACAACAGATATGTGAAGCATACTTTCAGGGCTTCTTTTTGAACAAATAATGAAACAAAAGTGAATCACCACATTATCATAAAAACCAGTTTTATCACTTTCACATTTAAAAATATACACATTACCCATAATAACAGCTGGAAAAAGCCAGAGCTTTTTAGACAAGGACAGAGAAAATAGACAGAGGTAATTTAAGAATATATTAAAAGTAATAAAATCATTAAAACATTATGATGCCACTGTTTGTCTCTCTTTAACCATCTTATTCTGAGATGTGTCAGTTAAAATGATGGCTGAATAAACAAAATTTAATTAATGCAAGACTGACATAAATACAACAATTTCTCAAAGATATGGTATCATACAGATATGGGTGCAGGATGCTCGTGAATACAGCCAGGGCAGCAGTGCAGAGAATCGTGGACAAACAGGTCACATTCCACACAAAATGCATTCTGACACACTTTACAGACGTAAACCTGTGTGGAAAGGATAGAAAAACAAGTCAAAATAGAAAAAAAAAAAATCACCATCATAGTACTGCAGTAGGGCAACAGTTGTGCCATGAAAACATGTTGTTGACATCACTGAAACTCTGGAACACTGAAAGTTTCTAACAGCAAGTATATCCACAGGGCTGAGCTTCCAAATGGCGAAGAGTGGAAACTTCTTCATTCAGATTCCTAGGAAATCCCTTCCCACACTTTTATAGACTCTGCAGTCTAAAAACCATGGCTCTTCAACACAGAACACTAGTTAACCATGACATAAACTTCCACAAACATTTTTCTGGTCTTAAGACAACTATACTAAAGGATCATCTCTACTTATCACACCCCTCAATGCAAATTCCAAAGCAGGCTCAACATACTTACATTTTGGTCTTTCATTTCTGCGTGGCAGCCTTGACAATACCTGAAAGCAAAAGTGTATTATTTTAACTGAAAAAAAAAAACAATCAGTGTTTAAAAAAATGTTAAACATAGTAACAATTCATGGCAATTATTTCAGCTATTCAACTGAACTCAGATAACTGTTCATGGGAACTACAAATATTTCTTAATGCCAGAGGTGCCCAAAACCACACAAACATTGAGTGTCTCCATCAGCAAAGAAGCTGCTGCCAGCTATTCTTACTTTGGCGAAAAAAAAAAAAATACAGAATTCACATAAATATGATTTGCATACCGTTCCCCCTTGTATTCTTCCAGTGGAACTTCCTGGAATGCATCCAAAGGAAACAAGTGATGGTACGACCGAGCCAGGTGAGGTGCCGACACCAGTGTAAGACCTGTAAATAAAGTGACATCAAAATTATTACAAAGGAAGACTTACTGAAAAGCTTTTCTGTATAAAATACAGTCAAAAGGAAAAAAAAAAATATTTGAAATTACCCAGTGGTTCAGAGCTTTCAGGAATTCAAAAAATTACTTGTTCCGTTAGCTTCTATAAGCCAAAGCTGTAATCCTTTCCAGCTTTAAATCCTAATATAATAAACAAGCAAATTGCTCAGATTTCTACTGAAAACATTTAACTCTGTCTTTAGAAGTACATTTAAAATGCACAGTGGTATGAAGCTCCTCTTTGGCAACGAGGGTTCTGCTGTATCACACACCAGTTAAAATGCTCTGCTGCAGCCTCCTGTAATACTGCCAAAACCAAGCCATAGCCCTGCTTCGGCTAACATAGGTCTGCTGGTTTTAGCAGTTAATTTTATTCACACTAACAAGTAAATGGCTGTGTTTTGGGATTTGTTCTGGGAACAGGGTTGTTTTCCTTGCTGGTAAGCAGTGCTGACACAGAGCCAAGGCCCCTTCTGCTTCTCACCCCACCAGTGAGTAGGATTGGGGGTGCACAAGGAGTTGGGAGGGGAAACAGCCAGGACACCAATCAGTGCCCCAGCTAAAGAAAGGGATATCCCACACCATATGGCATCAAACTAACCCTATAAAGGTGGGTGGAGGCGGAAGGGGAAGAACGTTCAGAATGATGGTGTTTATCTGCTCCCCTCACTGTTACACATGATGGAGCCCTGCTTCCCTGGAGATTCTGCCAGTGGGAAGTGGTAAATTACTTACTTGCTTGGCTTGGCTTGCACGTACAGCTTTTCCTGTATATATTACACTGTCCTATCTCAACCCATGATTTTCAATTCCCTCCCCCTACCCCACCAGGCAGGGGGGAAGGAGTGAGTGGTTGTGTGGGGCTGAGTTGCCAGCCGGGGTCAGACCACGAGAACAGGTTAGCTGGGGCATGGGATGGCACAAATGTCTCCATCACTCACTCACATGCACTGTGAGCATCTGAGCTCTTGTTCTGCTGATCCCTGCAGCTGTGGAGAATCCACTGCTGGTACACAAGATTTCTCTTTTACGCTACTCCCTTGCTGGAACCAAACTCACGTTTGTATGAAAAACTTGAAATTAACTAGGATAAAGTGGCCCAAAACTGTAATTATTTCATTCTCTTGCCAAATACACACATCCTGGTAATACCTATCACGTTTTAGTCATGTGCCTGTAGAAGCTAACAGGACAGCACTGCTCACTTTAGTATTGATACTACAAAACATGCTAATCCTCCCTCCCACCCTCACTAAGGGCAACAGGGGGAGGAATCATTGGTTGCACAGTTCATTAACATTTGCAAGGGCTTCCATTTACAACTCTACAGCCTGTCATGTGTCACTGTGCAGCCTGCCCTTGGGTTCAACTTGGAAATCTTCCATTCACATATACTCCCAGAGGAGGGAGGTCTTCTGCCTTTTTACTCCAAAGCATTCTATCTCCATGGCCTGGCATCGAGGAGTCTGGAACACTGGTGTGCCTGTCAAATCTTGATTCTTGAGAAACTACCACTCACATACGGATCACCCTTCTTCCCTGCTTTGTTTTAAGGCTTTTAGTTTATAACATTATACCAGGGTATAAGATACAGGTTTACAGTTGCAGGTATATCCTGAAAGTCCCTGGTATGAAGTTGGCATCCCAGGTCACAGGAATGCCAGACTCTTAAAGTAGAGCTGGTTTTTAAGTCTTAAGTATAGTTGAATTTTTCTACCCCTTAACTCTCTTACCACTAACTCCTACTTCATCCACTCACCTCTTCTTGCTACTTACCACAGATTTTGCATTCCACAGGAAGCTCACAGTATTTGGCTCTGCACTGGGGACAAAAATACCCACCCAGTGTGAGACCCGGCTCACTGTTGTTTTCCAATTGCCTACAGCAGAAAGAAACAATTCAGTACCTAAGAGATAACACCATACTACTACATAACTACAAATATTACATAGTTTTCCAAGCAAATAATTTAAAGTTTCAGTAGACCGCATGCAACGGTTCCAGGTGTGTCAGAAAGCAACTGACATGACCATAAGACATCAGCAACCAAATTTTCTCACAAGAACAGAACACAGACCAAATTTTCTCACATAAAGGCACCAATGTATCTTTAAAAAATAAAGTTACGAGTGACAACTGCATTGCTATTTCTATTTTGGCACAAAAATATTCTGTATTGACTATAAGACGCATGTTAGTGTACTTATTCTTTCAAATAGCAGACACTGTTTCCTTCTGAGAATTCAGACCTATATCAGCCCTGAAAACTATGATTCTTTTTATTAAGAAGAGCTCAGGTACAGTAAACAAAAGGCCTCTATTTTAAGCTTCCCTTTACAGTTACATAGGAAATAGATTAAAGATACTTTATTCAGATAATACCCTTCATCCTAATAATTATATTTTATAATGATAATACCTAAATCAAGAACTGCACATAAAATTGGCAGTAATTACTTTAATAGCTTTTAGCACCTTTGTATCCTAATCATTGTACAACACAAATAAGCACCATTTATCATTTTCCAAAAAATTTAAATGCAAAGTTTAAAAAGCATATTTAACAGAGGTTACTATGGTCACATACAGGATGAGCAAATGAAAATAAAATATCTGCTGAGAAGTCACAAGACATTGCTTGCTATTTTTTCATGTTATTTTGAAATATTTTCACTGTAAGGCAGATTTTCTAAATGTGACTAATTGACATTGAATTCTTATCAGTTCACTGAATTCTAATTAACTCTACTTACACCATGCTAAAGGAAGGCTTTGCATCCTGATCAGATAGGGAAGCAATAGTATGCTGAGGAAAACCTGAAGAGGAAAACATATTATTATTACATATTAACAATTTTACACATGCAAGTAATGTGTCAGTTTCATACTTCAGTGGAGAAGTTCAAAGACTATTCTAAATATTTAGGCATATGTCCTTCTTGTTTTTTTTCTTATTACAGTAGAAATAACACACTCTTACTAGGTACCAAATTCTTCCAAGTGCAGTATGTGACAGATGAGACTACAGCATTTTCTGGAGACTGTAATAGGAACCTTTCTTTCTACCACTTATTTTTTACAGATCATGACAAATGGACAGTTGGTTCTCCCAACAGCTCCTCAGGCTTTACCTATAACAAGTAAACCTCTTCAGTATTTATATCTACACATAAAAATACATACATCCCTCTCTGTGAAAGAGGTGGATCAAAGTCAGAACTCAGTGCTCTACTTTGTGGCATTATAGGTCCTATTTTGGTTTAACTTCAAGCTTACATTTATTGAGAAACACACTGGGAGAAAAGAAGGTACCTAATCTACTTGCTGAATGAACATCACAATAGTGCTTCTCACAAATTTGCACTACATGGCTAAACATATGGCTCTTACAATCAATTAATAGTTATAATAGTTGCCTTCTGCTGGGAAAAAACAGGGAGGAACAAAACAGTTTTTCATCCTTCATTTCTAAGTAGCACATTTATAACAATTATTCTACAAGCAATATCATTCCACTTTATTATTTCCGACTGCTGTTGAGTAATTTCTCTGATTTTTTAGTTTTATTTAACACTGACTACTTTGCAGGAACAACATCAAGAAAACTTGTATTTATTTAGCAAAATGCAAGCAAAAATTAAAAAAAAAACCACAACAGTTGCACAATGTCTTTATTAAGCTTCTTAATATTTATAAGGCTTTAACACAGAAGATGCAAAGAAATAGAGCAGACCTTGTGGTCAGAGTTTAACAAAACTGTACCATACCCATTCGAATGAGGGAGCACTCAGAACTCGAACTGGCAGGTGGAGGACTAACATGATGCATCAGCAGTTCCTTATAATGACTTTCATCTAAAATCACGTGGTATGTTCCTGTCACAAAGAAATAAATGCCTCATTCCCAGGTTATGAGCAGATGAGAATACAAACATATACTCCAAATGTCAGGAAACAAATTAAGGAGAAGAAATAATTTATCAAAACCTGTTCCTCGAAAATAGCCTTGTTAATGCTACTGAAACTGAGAAGTTTTAAATTTGGTAACATCAGAATGTTAAATTGCATATGAAGGCCCATTGCTTTTTTCCCAACATTACACTGTAGTAATGATATTATAAAAGTTACCACTGCAGCAATTAATATCAACATGTTACATTGCCTAAGTTCCACATCACATAACTTATTATGGAACAGCAGTTTTGAAAATACATCTATTTCTTCCCTCTAGAGCTGCAGCTACCAGCTCATAATAATTTCACTTACTACTGTATATTTCATAGATTTGGGAAACCCTTTAATTTTCTGTCAGCACAATGGAAAACATTCATCCTTAAATACCAAAATGCATTTAATGAATTTATAAAGCAATAGTTACTTAATTTTGATTTTAAACCCGTGTTAGTAATATAACTACTGAACTTCAGATACATACCACCGGTTTCTCGGGCAAGTACTGTACAGACTCGAACTTCAGCACTTAGGCCGATGACAGATACTCTGATCTTAAATGCTTTTAAACACTTCAAATAGAAAAAGAAAGCATACTCAAATTCATGTGCAGAACAAAAATGAGTAAAAAGTCTTAAATGAAAATTAACTGGTGATGACACTGCAACTGCCTGTTTTTACTCTAACAGCTTAGATGTTCAATGCAGTAGTCAAACTGCAATTCTGTACCTTAATTAGATCATAGATGTTGGCTGGATCACATGTTGTCAGGCTGCTGAAGACTACCAAAATCTCTCTGCTTGTATGTCCTGGCATGTGCCTAAGGAAAGTGCATAGTTAGTTTACTGCTGCACACTAAGCTACCTATATGATAATGTCTACAAGGACTTTAATGCACCGAAGTCATAAGATGACACAACATGAAGTCCTCTACAAATTCTAATACCATCCTTTTCTGAGCACCTGAATTTCACTTTCCATAAGCCAAACCTTTCCAGTACTTAAAATAGAGTATTTGATTGTGTAGTTGTTATCTAACTGTTTGCTCTAATGAATCTCTTGTACCTTATCCACCCTCTCACAGGTAAAATTTACCTTCAAACTAGCCACACTGCAGAAAGTCTTCTGACTTCTTAAAATAAAAATCTCTAATCAGTTTATAAGTGTAAATCCATTTTCCTTAACTACTTTTGGTTCTTAGTTGCAAACTCTCTTCCAGCTAGTCATTAAAATAGTTTTTTATGACACTGACTACTAACTTTGTTCTGTCAGTGTTTCTAGCTACAACCTTTTGTTCAGTCTTCCAAACTGAGATACATCTCAACACCTCACACAGCAAAAAAATGTTTTAAATCTATCCTATATGAAAATTTATCTTTCTAAAGAATGCCAGAACTCCCACAAGACTACTGTGACTCAGTGGTGCTTCTTACCCTGTTCTCTTATCATGAACCCCCAACTCTAACCTCTCCCATACCTCAGCCCTCCAGTAAAAAATAATTATGTCTTTCATTACAAAATCTACATACAATCATCCACTTGGTTTCAAAATGCTGTTGCATTTTATGAGCAGCAAACCTCTAAATACCAGCTTCTTGTGATAGAAAATCAAATTCTGCACTACCAGCATATTTAACTTTTTAACAATTTGTATTGTAAGATAACATAACTAAAAACTCAAGTCAACATGATGCAAGATGCTCCTCAGAAAAATATTCTGTCTCTGCCTCTCATAAAATTCACAATCACAAAGAAAATAAAAAAACCTCCATGTAAATACTAACTTTAAAGTCTGCATGGCCAAATTTAGGGAATTATATAGAGAAGGCTCTCCACTGCAGTTCATATCCACTGCTTTCTTCAGAGCAGTTACATGCTTTTTTGAGTTTCCTGTAAGTGAAAAAAAAAAACCAAAACCAATCAATTCAACTGACACAACAAGTAAAAAAACTGAAACATTTAACTACATATGTAATGAAGTGTACAACAAGTTTTCAATTTGTGACAAAAAACTGTCTATACTTTTGGTTAGAAAATGATGTGCCAATCAGAATGCAGAAAACTATAAAACAATGTATTAACAGAAAGACAGTTACTCTATGGGCATCCAGTTGTTAGAAACTTTAAGAAGCCAACAAAATAAAATCACTGTTGTGTATCATTAAGTGGTCAACATGAATGCAAAGTGTCTCCCAAAGTGTTTTAGCAAATAAAGAGTTTAGTTTATTCTGCTATCCTCAAAGAGTTGTTCCAAGATTGCTTCATCCTCAGTTTCCTCCATAAAGTCTGCTTTATCTCTGAAGCCACAGAGATTGCTGTAACAATAGGCAGGAACCAACAAAACCTTGCTTTTAACACCTGGTCAGATCTCACAGAACACACAGGTGCCATAACATACAAAATTAACAAACACTATACGGGGAAACAAATCATATTTTATCTGTAATCTGGAAAAGACAATGACAAAAAGCACACAGTGACACTCCCAGATCAAAACAGATCAAAACAAAGACTATGATTTCAGATGACTAGCAATAATTTGTCTTTTAAAAATATGGTATCATCAATTTCAGCAGTGTATCAGGTAGAATTTTTAACATCAATGAAACAGATAAAAACATCTCCAATTAAAAAAAAAAAAAAAACAAAAAAAAAACAACCCAAACTAAACTCCCTACCTGAGAGTTCTGTCATTTTTTCAGCTCTTTTACTCTTGGTTACAATTAAGCCAATCTGGAAAAAGAAAAAAAAAATGTCAAAGCATTTCTTACCAAGTTTTAAAATTAGCTGATTTATATTTTTGCTATATTTTGCCTAATACTTCTTTATGGATCAGAATTTCTTAACCATACGAGTCCATACAAGTTTTCTCGTAAGCATAACAACAGCAGCCCAACGTGATGCAGCAGTTAATACAAACTGTATATTTCCGTACTTTTGCATAAAAAGAAATATGTGAAAATTCCAAGTGTCTGAAAAAAATATAATCAGGTCTTCTGTGTCAGAACTGGTGCTAGAATAACAAAAGAGACTGGTTCTTATTTTCACTAGTTCAGGCAGAAACAAGAGTTTCACTAGATGGGATGGGAGGGTACACATACACAGAGGACAGTTTACTAGATACTGTTAAAACACAAAATACCTTTTAAAAAAGCTTTCTATTACTTGTTTCTTGCATGGTTGTACATACCTGACTAATGGGATTTTGGTCAAAGTACTCTTCAACAAAATATTCCAGTAACTACAAAGAAAAGTTAAGACTCTTAGGAACTAATTACAGTTTCATTTCACATGCACCAAGTAGGCGATATTTGCAAAACATCTAGTATCATTAAAGAAAAAGTTGGGGAAAACAAAACAAGGGAATGAGATATTCTTCTCTATTCTTCTTTCACCCCGGCCCTTCTCCTTCATCCCATGTTACCAATGCAATGCAGATTTCATAAACCTGTCCCCCCTTTTACTTTATTCACATCATATGTTCAAGTTCCAGATTCCTGGTGGTTCATATGGAGGTTTCCAACACACCACAAGGCATCAATCTGTACAAAATCATTAAAACCCAGTATTTTGTGCTTTAGTGTTATTAGGGAAGACCATATAGTACAATATGTACACATTCAAGTCCCCCATGCCTGAAACACCAATCCAATTCAACTCCTGACTAACATCCCTTCAAATCAGAATTTATTAAAAAAAAAAAAACAAAACTGAAAGAAAAAATATAAACAATTCTAGCTGTGCAATGAAAACATGTCTGTTCTTCTTTCATCCCCTTATTATGGGCAACAATTAATTTCCACATACTTTTCATAAAGCATCTTTCCCTTATATGACCTTATAAAGTGCTTTTACTGTACAGAAGTGCATGTGCATGGCAAAATAGTGTCACACTATTCAAAACACAGGAAAATTACAGGCTAGCAACAAAAGCAAGGGGGGAAAAGCAGGGATGATAGGAAAGCTGAGGCTATGCACATAAAAAAGACTACAATTTTTCTAAATGCAAAATGCAACTGGGTTTATAGAGGAAGAGTGGCTCAGTAAGAGAACACTTCTGAGTCCAGAAATACCTTCAAAGTGCAAGTAAGTCTGTTCGGTTTTAAGTCTTGGTCCTCCATCGTTCTTGATCCATCAACAACCACATAAAGGTGACGCATCTGCATTTCCACCATAAGAGAAAATCACTCACAGAATACATCCTGAACTGAATTCTTTATCCCATTTACTTAAAAAGGCCACTACTTCCTCCCTCAAACTGGGAAAATTCAGAGTGCTGAGCAATGCAATCAAGTGAAAAAGTAACACTTTTGTCCACTTTTCCTTCAAAATGAAAAAGAAAACCCAAACCACCCCTCTTAAAAAAGGCACACTGCTCTTTTCCTCTCAAGATAAGCTGCAATACATGCATAGCTGGAACCTTCATGTTTTCATCTGAAAGTCCAGCTCAGGGCTGGACTAAAGCAACGTTGCTGTTTACAAGTTGTTTCAGTTACACCCGTTTTTCATGCGATCTCCACCGCAAAACACACCCCGTGTGCCCAACCTCTGAATTCCACCTCTGAATGCTCATGCTTCACATTCACCCTGCCATCGAGCAAAGAATGTTTAAAAAAAAAAAAACAAAAAACGGTGGGAAGCACAAGGTTTGGTCTCAAGCACGTTAGGTCAGCCAGAATGTCTTTCAGAGCAGGAACACCACCTCTAGTCCAGTAGCTCTGGACCGAGGACAGAAGAGGGTGAAGATACCAACATACCATTCCCAGTCGAACTTGTCCATGGTGTTCATAGAGTCTATCAAAACACAGAAGGATTTAAGTAAGATGCAAATGAACAAATGGCCCCTAAAACAAAAGCCCAAAACAAATCTTGAACTAGACTTCTGCCAAATATGCAGCAGTAACAAACTGCAGACGCTTATTTACACTGACAAATCCCACAACTCAACCGCAGACTTCTAGACTCTCAGAAAACAAATAAAAACTATTTCTTAATACGAGGTTTAATGAAGCTCTAAAATTTTATCCAAATTTGAATGTTTTAACATAACTTGAAAGCAAAAGTTGGATTTTTTTTTTTTCTGGAAATTTTTCTGAAATTTGAAATAGAAATCTGGTGCCATGATACCAAACCCCAGCTTCTGTTGTGACAGGGAAAGGGGCAACGTTTTTAACTAAAGCAGAGAGGGTTTGTATTAGATATAAAGATGTTTTTGTGATGGGGGTGGTGAGGCACTGGCACAGGGTGCCCACAGAAGCTGTGAAGTTGTAGATGCCTCGTACCTGGAAGCTTTTAAGACCAGGTTGGATGTGGCACTGAGCAGCCCGGTCTAGGGGGAGGTGTCCCTGCCCCGTGGCAGGTAGGTTGGTACTGGAGGAACTTTGAGGTCCTTTCCAACCCAAGCCATTCCAAGATTCTACGATTTGCACGTTAAAAAAAAAAAAATGCTGGAGGATTTCTCTAAGCTGCCCAGATTGCGACTGCAGTGCTCTGCACCGTGCTCCATCACACCAAGACCTGCAGCTTGCATAAACCTGGGGCATCCAACCTGCATACACTCGGTGCTTACAGTTAAAAGTTTTGAAATTTTACAATTTCTTACAGTGCAATAAGAAGCAAGCAGGAAGCATGAAGGGGTAAGGACACAAAACCCCACTCTCAGGATGATCAACCAAGGGCTATCTGCGAGCCTGTGGCCACGCAAAGTACCTTTTCCTCTTCGCCTTGAACAGAATGTCATCGATGGTTGCTTTCAACGACCCGGATTCGTCTTCTTTAAGAATTTCCCTACGCAGAGCAGAGTGTTAGCGAGCGGAAGGGAGATTTTTTTTCTCTCCCCTTTCGCCAGAAAGAAGGTGAGGGAGGGGAACGGGGAAGAACACACCATGTCCTTTCGTAGCCTCCTTCCCAGCGCTTGGTCCGCTCGGGTTCGTCATCCATCTCCGCGGGAGGCTGGGGCGGCTCGGCGGGCCTGACGGGAGACGAAGGGGGCTCGGGGAGGGCTGAGGGGAGACGGAGGGGACACTGAGGGGGTGCTGAGGGGAGATGAGGGGTGCAGAGAGCACTCAGGGCAGCCGCGACCGCCGCCAGGCCCCGCCGCCCCGGGCACGCCCGCCCCTCCTTCGCCTCGGTGCGCCGCCAAACCCTCCCGGCCGCCGCCCGGGCCGCGCAGCCACCGTTCCGGGCCCGCTCCCTCGCGTTTGGTGTTAACGCGTTTTATGTTTTGCATCCGCCTAAAATAACTCCGAGCGTCCGTCTGGTGTCACCGAGGGTTCCCATTTCGTAAGCGTCGCTGTGAGGGCTGAGTCAGAGCCAGCGGAGCTAACTAAGCGCTGGCTTCTCCGAAGAGCAAGCCGAAACTCCGGGGATGCGGTGGAAGCGCTCCAAGGCCGGGTTTCAGCTCTTCAATTACAGGAAAGGTGCCGAGCATCCGTGTCCAAGGGGGCTCACAGGGGGTACGTCACTCTGCACCCAAGTAAGACAATAAACGAGGAAGAAAACGTGTAAACAGCAGTAACACTTCCTGAAACGGGAGCAGGGAAAAAACTTGCCACTTCTGCTGCAAGCCTGTTGGGCTTGTATGGAGGAAATTACAAGGGAAAGAGAAGTGAAATTAGTTTGCTTTCAGTTAAACCATGGCTGGGGAAAATCTGGAGTTTTTTAAAGGAAAGCTATCTGCTGAAGACAGGAAAAAGGGGAATATTTTAGTTTGAGAAGCCAGGATTTGTTTCTTGGAACTGAAATAGCTGTAGTTTGATCTACTCCCATTAGTACACATGCCATCCTTTCTTTAGGAGGAAAAAGTCCAAATTATAAAACGGTGAAAAGGAAAATTGCTGCAATCTGACAATTTTAATAGGAGAGAAATGAGACTTCTTTCAGAACAGGGATATTTTTTTATTGTCAAGGCCAAGAATTTCAATACTGGACTGGAACACAGGATATAAAATAATTTTGTAGATTATGATTGTCCAAGTGCTAGAAATTCCATCACAATTTTGAGATTTACAAACTAAATACTGGATACCTCCTTTTAGAATTTCAAATCAATTAGGTTTTTCATTGCCGTGAGTATGCTGTCATGGAAGCTAGTCCAGCTATTGTGCTATACAAACTTCTGGGTACATTTGTTAGGCACTGCTTTATCTGGCCTGAAAAAATGTACAGTTTGATAAAAAGTATGCAGATGTTGCCACAAGTTACCTTGATCAAGGATACCCAGCTGTTTACTAAGACAAAAAGGAAAAACCGACAAACAAACAAAAAGGTCTCCAGTTTGGAAACTATTACATTTATTCCTAGAAACTGTAAGTCTCTTGGGTAATTTGCTTTGTAGATCTGTGGAGACAGGGAAGCATTTTGTAAGAATAAAGCTTCTTATTACACACAGGGTCTGAGGATAATTGGAAGCAGGAATCTGAGGCTGTAATTAGAAGGAGGCACTACCTGCCCATGGATGTAGGACAGTATTACTTGATAAGATTCAAATACATGTTAACGACACCTTCTGCAAAAATCCAGTCACACAAGTAAGACCACATGGACTGTTAACATGCCTATGCAAAAATGAAGAGTTGAGCCCAGAGACTCTGCATGAATAGACTGAGGTGATAATCACTTATTAACTTCAGCTTTGTCAGGAGTACACATTCTATTCTTTCAGGATATCAACAGACCACTTGCCCTGATAGCTCTGATGGTAACTAATTTTTAATTTCCTCCTAATTTTTGTCTTGCTCCAACTTGCTTCATCTGCCAGCCATTTATTCTTATTTCGTTAATCTCAATTTCTTTGATAGATGAAAATGTTTGTTACACTAATAATTCTCCTGTGGCATGTTTACAGCATTGTTGACAACTGACGGGCTGAGAGTGTGCAGAGAAAAAACTCTAGGCCAGTTTAGTGTGTAAGATAAGATAAAAAGAGCAGGTCCTTTAATCAAGCCCTCAGGCCCAGGGGAATACACGCAACACGCTCACACACAGGCAGTGGTTCTATGGTTTTATAATAAGGTCCATCCAATCCCAGATTTATCCATCCCCTGGTTCTGCCCAGTTCTGCTCCCTGACACACCCCTTTCGGAACTGGGTCTGGGGTCTCTAGGACCCCTTCTTCCTCATCTTCATCTTCTTCACAGCACGTACAGTCCTTGGAGCTCCTCCAAAGTTCGGGGCTTGAAAGTCGCTTTGTCTGTTGCGATATCTTTTTGTTCAGGCCCAGGGTGCAATGTTCTTAAACAGAGGGTGTTTTCTACAGTTCTACCTTGAAAAGAAGTCTAAACATGCTAAAGGAATTTGGAAAGTTTTATATAAAATGGGGTAATAGGGTTGGGTACTTGTAAACTACTGTGCTAAAGGGTAAGGAATTATACAGCTACATTTAAATCTACATTCACTGTACATCTACTTCTGTAATGGACAAAAAGCTAAAATAAAATCCGAGAAGCTCTGAGGCATCACAAGAAAGACCTTTTTCAGTCCTCCATTGATAGGTTAGAGCAAAACTAGCTGATTGTATGCATCAAAAGTGCCTTAACAGTCCTGAGGCCCCTAAGAGATACAGGACTAAGCAAGTAACTTACTGTAACTTAAATGGTTGCAACATGTTGCCCTGCTGAAACTTAAGGACGCCCTGCATGCCTTGGGATGGTAACCTGGGAAGTCCACTGCCAAGGTAAATAAATGCCTTCTCGTGAGGCTCCATGCTCAGCAAGCCCACTGCCATGCATTGCACCGATCCTGCTTGGAACCCAAAAGCAGTCAGAAACGAGTATTTCTCTCCCCAGCTTCTCTCTCCCAACTTTTGGAAAATCCCCTTGGCCACAAGGGTGGCATCTTTCTAGGAAACATGGACCACACCCAGTAACATAGCTATCCACATAACAGCTATCTCCACTTGGTTTATTCCCATGGTCCAGCCACAGGCATGGTGTTCCGTTTTTCCAGCTCCTTTGCTGGAAACTTTGCAGGAAAGGGGAAGCACAGTGGTTCTTCACAAGTTATGGAGACACTGCTGAGGGACCAGGAGCCAGTTCCTCAAGGACTGAAGCTCAAGACCACCGTCAAAGAGAGCCTGGGGCTGGATGTCAGTGTCCTATGGAAGGAAGACCTATTAAGGGTGCAGACCATAAATCTTCCAAAGAAAACACCAGTCAGCTTATTTTTAGCACTTTATGAACACCAGCTGATCCTTAAAGTTGCATTCATCTTCTTCTGTAACTGATGCAATGCCCACAACTCTCACTGAGAAAAGGAAGAGAAAACTGGACGTATAGTGAGAGGTCATTTATTTAGATTTTGGGGATTTGGACAAGTACCTCTCTTACAAAGAACAGTTTAACAAGTATACAGCGCAGCAGGTATAAGCACTTGGCCCATCTCCTTTATAAAGTAGAGAGATTTCCTGTTTGAAATTAATACAAATTAATACAGAACCAGAGAGAGAGGCATCTGAATAGAGAGGGGGAACAAGGCTGTCATCTGATTATAGACTGATGAAGAAGTCGAGGCACCTTCGAGGTAGATGGGACTGAAGCTTTTCAGATGAGGAGGTGCCAAGTTTTCCAGTTCTCTCAGTGTTCCTATGGTGTTTTGTGCTATTTACTTCATCCACCAAAATTCTAGGAATTAAGTGGCTGCTAAAATTGGAATGTCAGCTTCATAAGTATAAAGGTGGGTGTGTGGCCATCAGGATTGCAGTGTGAATGACAAGGGCTGAGAAGTCAGAAGGGGTTTAACTGTCAGAGTGAGGTATGTTAACAGAAGTGAAGGACAGAGGTAGTACTACCATGACCATTCTGAACTGGAAACAGCTTTCCTGATGTCTTTCCTTTAAATTAAGGCAGAATTTTAAAACTTTCTTTTAAAGAAAAAACAATCACTAATAAAAATTTGCAATAACCTTAATCAGAGTAGCTTTTTCTAACAAAATGTCTTTGTAAGCAATAGAGTAATATGGATGGTTTTTTTATATTAAAATATATTTCAGAACAGACAAATTCAGGTTGTAAAAAACTGTACAAAGAAACTACCAATGCTTCTAACAATTTTAGTACATAAAAATAATTAACAAAGATGTGAAAAAGGATACAAAGTTTACTGGCTTATGAAAACATCTGCACATACAAACCTATCCCCATGATAATATCCCCAAGAAAATATAAAAATATATATTGAATTTATGCCAATATGCTCTGCAAAGAATGTTTGTTAATACATTTTATCTGGCCTTAAAAATGATACTAACAGTTTATTCTTTGAATTAATTAATTTGGCGTAACTCTCTGAATGCCAAGTTCACGGACATCTGCTGCCTAGACAGGATGTCCTGTTACTTGCTAATGAAGAATAAAGTGTTTTGCCTTTAAACACCTGTACTCATCCTTGCATGACCCAGAAAAGGCACGCAGAGCATAATGACCTACAGCAACACTAATGGAACATTAATGTGACTCTCATCCTGTACCTCTATTCCTTTAAGGCCATGTATAAATTTGTGGCATTATCTCTAAAGAGGGGAATAAAAAAAAACAAACCCAAGTACCCCTCCCCCCGTTGCTTAAATAGGAAATTATTTTTCATCTCTTGGGTGAAATTCAACACAATTTCTGGCACACAGCACAGCATTTGGAAATACAATACAAAAATTCTTATTAAACTAGCTTCTGAATGGCCAGAATTATTCAGTATGATTAAACACTCCATCAAAATCCAGACAGAAAGAATAGCTCAAGTCTTCCTGATATCATTAAATGTCACTTCTAAATAGAATCTGAAATTGTTAACAGCATTTCTATGCAAAATTTCCACACGGTATTTAGAACTGCTTTCTCTGGTGTACTTGGCAAGTTTGCAAATACAGTATTTTCAAATAAAGCATCCATATTAAGAGGCCAGGATTTCCACTAATGAAAGCAGAAATGTTAGCAGAGGTTTTCTTAAGTTATCTGATAACTTCAATTACATTGATTTAAAATTGGATCTTCATACAAAACCTACCAGTAATGTACAACATCTAAGTAAGTGACAGAATGATTAACTAATCCCCGTAGGTGTACTGTTGTGGGAGTAAATAAATAGGTTAAAATATGGATAACAATTTTAAAAACAGAAAATAGTATCCATGAAGGCATAGCTAAGTTTCTACATTCCAGTTCATAACTTTATCATAGTCCTGAATTCGTTGTTTTATGTGAGAAAGCTTATTCTTTAGATATTCACAACGCTCCTTTTTCTCCAGAAATGCAGGATCCTGCCAAAAATATAAAAACCTTTACATTAATATATAAGGTTTTAATATTCTTCTAAGAATAGTCTATTATCAATTATGTTCTTGACAGAGGACAGTATATAAATTGTCTCCAAAATCACTTTTTTTTTTCCCCTGGACACAATTTTTTATGTCCTGCTTCCCCTTCCTTCATGAAAGGCTAGAAAAAGATGTTCTGCTTTTATATGCTGTAGTTACTTAGTAAACAGAGAAGTTTTAAAACAGAAATCTGCAAATATAAATCTCATCCTACTAAATACTTTAGATTTTATAGGTGTGCTGTAGAAAGTGCAATAAATCCCCTCCACCTTCCCAAAGCTATGAGGTTTAACTAACATGGGCACAAACTTTGAATTCCATGGAGGAAGAAAAATGGTATTTGTAATGTATTATGTTTTTAATGGAACACAAATACACATTTGCTCTCTGCTGTTAAAAATGACAAAAGAGAAACCTCTGGGATTACACTGAAAATTACTTTTTGCCTCAAAAAATACAAAACTACTTTTCTAGGGTAAGATTATGTTTTCTGTTATTATCTGTTGGCTGTGTCACTCAGTGAATATCAATGAATCCCAAATGGATCCCAAAAATAACTAGTCTGCTGAGTGCAAAATACTAAGAGATGAAACATACTCTCAGAAGATGAAAATGCTAAACTGTTTGCTTGTGGTTTAGTTTTTTCTTCCACATCTGGCTTCTGGAATCACTATTCTCAAAACAGGTTGTTGGTAGGAGTGTGTGAGTTGTGTCCTAACTTTGTCAGAGTTTTAGAAGAGAAAATACACATTGCCCTGATGTATCTACAGATACCCTGAGCTACTGAATTGTGCCTAGTGTCCAAACTGTTGGCTATTTACATTCTCTTTGCTATTAATTAGATTCACTAGCAGTGTAAATCTAAAAATACTTACATTTTTTTTCTTCTTGTATTCCTGCAGAACTTTTGATATCCTTTCCTGTTCCTAATGAGAGACCACAGATTTTTAAACACTTTGAGTATGCTCCATATCTTCATGTAATACTCATCAAAGGCAAGATTCTCATTTTATCAACACATTATAGTTGTAACATTTCAGTTGTAAATCTTGTATTTGAGAAATAGTGGAAGTACATTAATTGTGATTCACTCAAATGTAAAAGCTACTTGTATGAGACAAACAAATAAAAAAACCCAGAGAAACAGGTATATGTCTTAACTACACCTTGGTGTTCTTAACTAATGATCAGACAGGATGTCACATATATGGGAAAACTTTTTCTACCACCAGGTCGCAGCCAGCCCTACAAAACAGTGTATCCTAGCTAAAGACAGTCAAAAACTACCAAATAATACCACCTAATACCACTGTTTTCTGTGAGCCCATTTCACAGGTACTTACATATATGCTTTCAGGATGGTGGGGGAGCTGTTTCAGCAACGCATCCAGCTCATCAAACTTTTTTAATACAGCGTGAACTTCCACAGACAGTTCTTTATACTCAGCAAACTGATCATTGAACACTGCTTTGTACCGATCTCTCATTTCATTTGTTTGAATTACTGGGTATTTCCTTAAAATAAAAAAAGTTTAAAAAAAGAGTTTTCAAGGACTAGTTTTAGAGATAGGACTTTTAAACAAACACTTGGACCCTTCACCTTGACAGTGTATTTCTGTATTGTTTGCTAATCTCACAACCTGCTGAAATCTGCATGCCTGTAAAGCACTGAAATCACAGAACAGCTGAAGTTGCAAGAGACATCTGGAGGTCATCTGGTCTAACCTCCGGCTCAGTCAGGGCCACCTAGGCCAGGCTGCCCAGGACTGTGTCCAGATGGCTTTTGGTATCTCCAAGGATGGAAACTCACTCTCTCTGGGCAACCTGTGCAGACCTTCACAGTGAAAAATATTTTCCTAATATTCAGATGAAATCTCCTGGGTTTCAGTTTGTGCCCTGGTCTGTGGCAAACAGTATAAAAATTAATTTATGATCTCATAGTTTATCACAGAAAGGTCTCTCCTCTAAAAAGCAGCATGTTACAGATTTAACACTTAGGAAGTACGAGAGTAGTCAAACTACAGGAGCTAAAAAGGCAATTTCCCCATGAATTTTATTTTTTTCTATAATGTCTGTACGGTGGTCTTTTGTTCCTTCGGCAGTTACTGTACTTGCTAGATGATAACTTTCTCCTTTAACATTTGAGGTGTGCGTGGGTTTGTTTTTTCCATTAAGAGTCTTTATTTATAATTATTGGTTTGTGCCACTGATACCAGCCCCCATCCTCTCTACCTTTTAACATTAACTTAATAGAGGATCACGAGTTCCCACAGCACATGCATGGCATAGAAACCACAAGTGCATATATGAGAACTGCTGAGTGAAAAACATCATTCAAGTATTATCCACTAAGTTGGTTCACCAAAGTCAAGTCACTTACGCTAAGTAGTCTGGCATCACTATAGGTTTAGGAATGTGGCCTGCAGGTATATGACCATTAAGGAGTTCTGGTTTTCTTTCCACTGACTTGAGCTGCCTGTAACCGACTTCTTCTCTTGGGCTGTCATCATCTTCATACTGCTTTAAAAGAAAAAGAATTTGTTCTTAACGAAGTCAGTTTTACATAAACATACAATACGCAACTCATTTGGAGACAGAGATACAAGTACCTAGAAGCACTAGAAGCAAATAACAGATATTTCTTACAACCCTTATTGTAATTAGAAAATCGGTAGTGAGTTACAGTATTGTTTCTCACGCAGTAATTCTTCTTCAGTTTGTCCTAACAGCAGTACTAGTGACAGATAAATACTTCTTCAGGTTTGGAAAGATTCGTTTGCCTGTCTTAAAAATACAATTTAAGGAAGTTTCTTTGGATATCCATCTAATTTTTGAATGAACAGGAATCATTCAGTTCTCTGGACTTCCCTTTTCTCTTTGTTTCCTATTAACAGAATTACAGAATATGCCAAGCTGGAAGGGACCCACAAGGATCATTGAGTCCAACTCCTGGCCCTGCACAGAACCATCCCCAAGGTCACACCATGTGCCTGAAGTATCATCCAGACTCTCCTGGGTGTGGTGCTGTGACTGTTTCCCTAGGGAGCCTGTTCAGTGCCCAACTACCCTCTGGGTGAAAAACCCGTTTCCAATATCCAACCTAAACCTCGCCTGACACAACTCCAGGCCATTCCCTCGGGTCCTGTCACTGGTCACCACAGAGAAGAGATCAGTGCCTGCCCCTCCTCTTCCCATCATGAGGAAGTTGTAGACTTCGATGAGGTCACTCATTGGCACAGTTTATCCCTTGATCCAGAAATAGAAAACATGTGCAGTCTCATTGGAACACGTAAAAAAGGATCCTGATCTAGTACCGAACAAACAGAGAAAACAATGGTAGGAAATTCACAGCATCTATAGGAGACATTTAAGACTGAAATTAATACACCATAATTTCTCTGGGAATCGTCATGTCCTATTAAGATCCCATAGAGTCTTTGCAGCATACGCAACCACACCTTTGTGTGGCAGAACCAGTCACACTGCTGATGCTTCAAAACCAGCAAGGAGGTCTTTGGAGCAGTCTCAGAAACATAGGAAGAAGCTCAGCTCAGGAAGGACCTACTGTGCTTCCACTGGCTCTCCTGCAAATGAAGTACACAGCCAGGAAGAAAGTCTAAAACTTACCAGACATCTGACCTGCTGTTTTAGTCATGTCTGCCAAACCCAGTGCTAAATGCTACAGAACTTGTCGCCTTTTAAGAGAAGGTAAGAGCACATACAGAGGCAACCCTTGGATCTGCTATTTACAGTCTGTCTTATAACTTCGCCTTATGAGGAGTAACTCCTTTACAAGCTTCATCCGAATCTTCTACGTAGAAGAATCATGAACAAACTCAGTTAAAGAATTAAACCTAATCTCTTCCAAATCAAATAACTAAATAAACAAGTCAATCAAATCAGTCACAAGAAAAAGAATAACAATTTAGAATTACCAGTAAACAGAAAAATAAATTCCCATTTCCTACCTTCTTTTCTGGAAAAGAGGACTGTGTTTTCATCTATAAAAAAAAAAAAAATATGGAAAGGACTATGTTTTATTTTCAGCAAAAATAGTATGCAAAAGCACAGACTTCTAAAATCTTGACCTTTTCAAAATCATGCTGCTAAGAGAATTACGTTTAAGTATGAAGAAATTTACCATATGAATATTTTCAGACCCATTGCTTTAAAGACTGTTTAGGAACAGCAGAAAGAAAACAACCACCCAAACCCCAGAAGGATTTCCCAGAGCATAGCTGTAAGGAACAGCTTGCAGGAAATACTCCATCCACTTCCCAAGCTCCTTTATTATTTCACATTCCAGCCCACGATAACTCACTAACACTCTGCACCCTAATTCATTGAGTAGAAAACACAACAGTGCACGAACCAGTAGCTCAACCTGCTGCTGTTTTGCACAGCACTCTCCAATCCTAACCTCTATCATAAAAGCATTCTCTTCAGAAATATTTAGTAATGGGAGTAAAAGGACTTGGACAGTAACAGGGAAGAATGAACACCTGCTGTGTAACTCCAGCAATCACCTCATTCTTGCAGGACATAAATTATAAGTTGCTTAAAAAACTTTTATGTACTTTTCAAAAGGAGGGTCGCAGCTTTATGCAAGATGGTGGACTGGGAAGCAGTGCTGAAGTGCTGCAAAAGAGTATACAGTCACAGAGCAGAGGAAATGCAACTTTAAACTCACTTTCTCCTACTAATATCATTTACATGCTGACTGCTCCTTAAGCTGGGCTTATGTAGGCCTCAAGTACATTTATTTTTATGTTATATCAAATCTTATCAATTTTTAAAGGGTTTTTTTTTTTGGTGGTGGTGTTTTCACACGAAGGAAGTTTTACACAAATTACTCTGAAATCTCTAATTAAGAGTGTTAAGTCTCTGCTACTATAGTTTATCATTAACCAGATGCATATTGAATGTTTTGTGTACGGTCAAGACCAGAAGTCAGGCAAAATACCTGCCCTGAAAAAGATAAGGCTGACGGAAATGTGACACACCGAAATCTAGCCCACTCTGTTATTATTTTCTGGTAACTATTGTAACGAAGGATGGAAAAAAAGTAGCTTGGAGTTTCGTTTGCAAAGTAAAAAGTATTTGGCTTTCTTACACTTTCACCCTAGCACTTGATGCACTGAAAGCACAGTTTTAAAATAAATACTAGGTGGCTTTAAGCCTAACCCTGCCGAACAGATGAACAAGCACATTGTTCATTTCTTCCTTTGTTTGGAAAATACACACCAGGAAGTAGTTCATCAGCTGACTCAGGAAGAGAGCCCAGTATTACAAAGAGAACAGAGCCAGGGTGAACTATTAAAAAAATAATAAATAAAATGTCCAGGAACTTGGGTCTGACATCTTAAAAGGTCTTTGATCTAGCAGTCTCAAATAATGTAAGACTGGTTAAAATTCACCCTCAAGGCTATGGACCTGCTGCGGAGAAGACACCTGATACGACTCCATCTGCGACATAGTAAAGACCTCGCAAGTGCTCCCCATCACGCTGTACCCAGTAGACATAAAATGGTAACTAACGACTTACCTCCTGTTCCATTAATTCCCTGTGCCTCCTAGCCGCTTCGTGCCTCCATAACTTTAGAGAAACCACTGCGCTAATTAGATAGATGATCACCGTGACAAACAGGAAGATGATTGCTGCAGTCTGACCTCCTTCCACACGGCAGAAAGATGCGTTTATCGGCGTCTTAAACAACTGGTAATAGCAGAGCCCACCTCGGTTGGTGTCGTTTACGTACACTATGGCAGCCGACATGTAGAGAAAGAACAAGGCCACATTGATCCCGAACTCGGTCAGAGGCCACCAGTTGGAATCAAGGAGGATAGTCCGGTAGTACATGGACATGCCCAGCACCAGCAGCACTATCGTGACAATCCACGCCATTCCCGCCACCACCAGAACGAAAGGCGTTTTGGGTCCGCTGTAGGAGTATCCGCTGTAGGCGCTGCCCGCCCCGTATCCGTAGGGCTGCGAGTACCCGAACATGTTGTACCACTCGTTGTCCTTGTGCACGTAGGCGGTAACACAGGCGAAGACGGCGGCGCCCAGCAGCAGCTCGGCCACGCCGAGGATCCTGAGCAGCCCTGCCCAGGACTTCATGTAGGCGTACCGCTGGTGGTACTCCTCCACCCGCTCGCTGTACGTCTGCCCGGTGCCGGCGCGGCGCTCCAGCGAGCCCAAGGGGTCATCGGAGGGCAGCATGGCCTCGGCCTCCTTCCGAGAGTTGTAGCTCCCGCCCGATCCCCCGTAATGGTCCCTGTAGGAGCCGGGCACCCCTTTCGCCCCCGGCTGCGGAGGGGCGGGAGTGGCCGGCGGCGAGCACTCGACCCCGTCCGAGATGTACCTGATGTCGGAGGCCGTGCTGTCCCAGCTGGAGCCGGGGTGGCGTCTCCCTTTGAAGAAGTTCTTCCACGAGTCCGGAATGAACCGCCGGACCGGCTTGAGCTCGGCCGGCCCGCTGGGGCCGGGGCTGCCCCCGGCGGGGCCGAAGGGCGGCTGCAGGGGCAGCGGGGGCGGCGGCAGCGGGGCGGCGGCGGCGGACGCGGGGCTGGCCCCGCGGGGCAGCGGGGACCGGCCGGTCCGCCCGCCCTGCGAGCTCCGCGACATGGCCGGCGCTCGGCCCGGCCTCGGGCGCTGCCCGGCCCCGCTCGGCTCACCCGACGGGAGGGACCTGCCGCGGAGTCCGAAGGGCAGCCGGCGCCGGGCGGGGCAGAGGGACGAGCCGGGCGGAGGAGACGGACGAGCAGGGAGGAGAAGACGGACGAGCCGGGCGGAGGAGAAGGGCGAGCAGGGCGGAGAGCGCCCACCGGGCGCAGCCCCTCAAACACCTGCACCGCCCCGGCGGCCTCACCTGCGGCGGCCCCACGGCCTTCGCCCGGGGAGGCGGGAGCTTCCGGGCGGGAGTGGCGGGACCGCCCCGGCTGGGAGCGACGGGAGCTTTCCCGAATTCCCGGTGCCAGCGGGGGCGCGGCCGGTGATCCCGCAGGAGGGCTGAGCGCGGGGGCCGCAGAACCACTGAATGGGGCAGGTTGGAAGGGACCACACCGGGTCATCTGGTCAGGCAGGGTCACCCCAGAGCACATGGCAAGGATTGCATCCAGACAGTTCTTGAGCATCTCCAGTGAGGAAAACTCCACAATCCCTCTGGGCAACCTGTTCCACTGCATGCTCACTCCCCCAGTAGAGAAGTTCTTTCTCATATTCAGGTGGAACTTGCAGTGCATCAGTTTCTGCCCTTTGCCTCTTGTCCTATTGCTTGGCACCACCAAGAACAGCCTGATTCCGTCCTATTCATGTGCAGCCTTCAGATACTTACAGGCATTGATGAGGTCCCCTCTCAGCCTCTTCTCAAGGCTGAACAGGCCAAACTCCCTCAACCTTTCCTCATAAGAGAAATTCTCCTGTCCCCTCATCACCTTTGTAGCTGCTCCGCTGGACCTTCTCCAGTAGTTCCTTGTCTCTTTGGTACTGAAGAGCCCAGAACTTAACACTCCAGATGTGCCTCACCAGGGCTGAGTAGAGGGACAGGACCACCTCCCTCCTGCTGGCAACACTCTTCCTAGTGCATCCCAGGATCCCGATTGGCTTGCTGGCCTCAAGAGCACACTGCTGGCTCACAGACAGCTCGTTGTCCACCAGGACCCCCAGATCCTTCTCCACAGAGCTGCTCTCCAGCAGGCCAGCCCCCAGCGTGTGCTGGTGCTCGGGCAGCACCTGACACAGAACTGGCCCGGTGACGGGAAACCACAGGGAGCCAAGCAGCCTGTTCAGACAAGCCAACACCACTGTTTCCCCATCATTTGTCAGTCAGGAGATAAGGGATAAATCCACTGTGCTGTACCATTGTCTTCCGCAGAACACGAAGTGCATTTTATGTTCACCTCAGGTACGTGCAGCTGAGTACAAAACAGCATTAATGCAGTAGCAGTTTTGCTTACATTGTTAATATGGGCTATCAAATTTTTTACATTACATTTCAGTCTCTTTTTTTCAGAATGCTTAAACTTCCAAGTAGCAATTCCTTTTTTTTTTAAGGTATAAATTTTAATAAAACCTTCAAATGCTCACAACTTATCAAGTGTGGACTCTGGAAACACACTGTACAAATGCAAAGTAAATAAAAATGTGTTAAAAAGTGACACTAGCTGCAGTCTCTTTTTAACTGTATTAGTCTTAATTTATTGTTATCTCTTTTTATAAATATGGGTAACTCTTATGTCTCAGAACAAGCCTATGACTTAATATCCAGCTCGGGTTTGAGTTAAGGGGAAGCTGAGGAAACTTGCCTTGAGGCTAATTTGGCCTTCCAGCCCCTCTACATAGCTAAAGCAGTATTTCTGTGCAGAACACGCTCTCTTTAGCAAAGCCGGTTGTAGCATAATTATCTGTTCTGGTGAGTGAAAGGCCGATATTTTGTTACACTCAATCAGTCTCTTATTCGTCTGTTTTTAATTTGTCTTCCTCCATGGTTGCTTGAGCTGCAGTGTGCAGAGGCTGAGTGCAAGGATGTTCTGCAGAGGCTGAGTGCAAGGATGTTAGTTTCCACTCCATTGGCTGAAAGTAAGAGGGCATCCTTCCTATCCACTGGCATTCCTTTTGCTTTTTTTCATCAGTACAATCATACCCATAGTATTCATATCAGCAGGGTAAGCAGCAGTTAAGTCTGCCACTCCGGGATCTTTGTAAGTAAATGTTTCAAACTTTAACCTGTAGCAATAGCGTTAGCATAGTAATGGGAAATTACCATGGGAAAAAAACAAAACAAATACAAAAGGCTGTCCTCACATCACACAAGTCTCCCCCTTCACTGATGCTAAACAGATTTCAAAATTTCTGCCAGTGTTAACCTCTATTCAACACCATTAATTCAAGACTTACACATTCTTTTCTTACATAACTACCATCAGTATTATGTTTTGTAGATCTGTGCATATCTTCCAGTTACAGGTACTTGTGCCCAGAGCTCAACAGTACATGAAAACCCAATGAGAATGCACAGAATATATGAAAGTTCCTCTCAGATAAAGCTTGAAAGGGTATACCCCCAACTTATTAATGCAGATACAAAAGATTTAACAGTATTTAAATGTATGCTTCAGACAAAATTTATGGCATAAGGAACTCTACAGTTATTTGTAAGTTTATAAACATTTTTGCACAGACTAGTGTGGTGGGTTGACCTTGGCTGACAATTTCACTCTCACTTAAATATTTTAGTTTCTGAAAACCAAAGATTTTATCCAGATCACACACTGAACAAACAGACCTATGCCTAGGTCAGACAATGCCTAGGTCTCAATGGAAGAGAAAGCTATACAAGGGTTAAAAAACAAGATCATAGTTAAAACGTTGTAATTCTATGTAGATTAGAACTGAAAAAAGTTTTAAGAGCCAAACTATAAAATAATAAGGCTACAAGTGAGCGAAGACGTCATATTACACTTGTACACTAAAGATGTTCCTGTATTATTTTCCCTAATTTAATAAAAACCAAGATGTTCTTAAAGAAAGTAAATGTTAAGTTTACCTTCCAAAATATCTTTATTATTGGCTTCCCAACATCTTGGATAAAATAAATCTGATCCGAGAAAAACAATCACCAGTATCAGATTGGGCAGATTGCAATGCACATGGAACTAAAGACACTGGAAAATAAATAAATTGTACGTTTAGTTAAGTGGTCCTGTTTATGTTTGCATTATTTTGGATACTGAGTTTATATATATTTGAAATGTTTGTTACATTTGCATTTTTTATTTACTTATCCAAATTTACAGACTGCCTCCAAAAAATAACAAATCCCTACTATGCCTCAGCTATGTATTTATTACACAGTTACTATTACATGTCCTGAAAAATTAGTTAATCCAGATAGTAAAGCCTTATTTAAGGCATAAAGCTTTTTACTACAAGTAATTAAAACAGCAAAGGGGGCCCAAGATGTCTGAACAGTGTTTTGTGGATTACATACCATACACAGTAATCACCTCTAATGGATTGCCTCATCTTACACAATTTTTTAAATGCACTGCAAACTTTGGATTTGTTTATTTTAGCTGGGAAAAGCTTCAAAGCCTTTAGAGTATGTTGATAACAATTTAAAGGAATCGGTAAGGAATGAGGATCTAGTTAATACACTCTGCGGGATTTCCAAAAGGCTTCTCACCAAGTCTCCTAAAAGCTTTTTAAAAAACCCTTAAGCCTTAAAAGGAGTCTTAAGCCTAAAAGAACGACTTAAGAGCAAAGTCCTATAAATAATTAACAGATAGGAAATGGGAGAGGGGAATATGAGTTAATGGTTAACTCCTGCAATGGAGGAAAGTTGCCACTATAGTTCTGCAGAGATCAGTGCTAGGACCTGGCCAATCTAGTGCATTCCTAAATGTAATCCTGTGGAAAAGAAAGGGTAACCGTGAGAAGAAAGAGACGAGCAACCTTGCTGATGATTCTAAGTTAGACAGGCTAGTACGAATGTGGTCTGTCAGACAAATTGTGCCAGGACTTTATGGGACTGAATGACAAAATAACAACATGAAGGAATTAAACATACACAAATACTTGAAATCCATGAAGTTAAAAAAAAAAAAAAAAAAAAAAAAAAAAAAAAAAAAAAAAAAAAAAAAAAAAAAAAAAAAAAAAAAAAAAAAAAAAAAAAAAAAAAAAAAAAAAAAAAAAAAAAAAAAAAAAAAAAAAAAAAAAAAAAAAAAAAAAAAAAAAAAAAAAAAAAAAAAAAAAAAAAAAAGAGAGAGAGAGAGAAGGATTTTGAATGCTACAATGTGAGGACCCTGATTCATGTGTTTATTAAGCATCACATATGTCTCATTTCTTGTGGGACAGATACCTATTTCATTCTTTAAGTTACTTTAGTTTTGAAAATGTTCTTGCTGTTGTTTCTAACTGTCTCAGTCAACACAGGCAGGCACCCAGAACAACCACAAACTCTCAGTTAGAACAAGAAGAATAAATTTATTGGCATTGACTTTCTAACCAGGGGATCCCCAAAGCAGCAGAAGCACACAAGCGGAGATGACCCCTGCAGGAGGATCACTGGCCTGCTGCTCACAGAGGCTTATCAAGAGTTATTCCCACTGCAAGGTTGCTTGAGTGATTTACAGTCCTCCTCAACAGCCTTTCAATTTTTAATCTGTTCCTCCCAACACAAATCCAACAGGACAGCTTGAATCTTGGCTACATGACTAAAAGTATATTTAGGTACCACTATACATGTATACCACGTGTGGGTTTTTAGTTAGGCAAATTAACATTTTGTGTTACAAAAATGTATCATTATGCTAACTGATTAAAAAACAAACAAACAAACAAACCCAACAACAAACAACTACCCCACAACTAAGTGCAAGAGGTACATTCACTGGGTTTGCTAATGTAGCATGGTAAGGCAATAGCTCCATCTAAAGACACTCTGGCTGTAAAAAGCAGCTTGAAAAGAGATTTTGCAACAAGACAATTCTCTTGATACCATAAGGGGGGGCCAAAACACCAAAACAGGAGTGAAAAACCTGCCAAACCATAATTAATATATATATTCTGTTCAGTGAAAAGCACCAAGATGTTTTTTAATGATAGCTACTCATAAGATGCTGAAGAATGAATCCAGAAAAGAGATACGCAGTTGTAGTTAATATATACAGATCATAAATATGATGAATCCCCTCATTTTTGCCTTCACTAGATATTAAAGGCTTCTAAAAATTTTTATCCTTTGATTATAGATTTCACACCAATGCAGACCAACGTACTTTTTTTCTACACTCTAAGAAAGCATTTATTCAAATGTAAAAAAGGGACAAAAACTTTGGTATCTCATGAATGAGCTATTTTTGATAAACGCTTAAAAACTGTTAAACTTGCATGACAATTCAGTGTAGTTTAAACTGCACAAGCTTAAACTTACCCTTAGGAATATTTTGCAGTATTTTGACACTATTTTTTTCTGCATGAACTTGGGATTAAGACTCTCCCAAAAGTATGGAGAGAGACTAACTTGGACACAGAGAGCAGGATTTGTCAGAGGCCTCCAATTTATTTTTCCATTAAAGGAAAACCACAGATGTACCTCTTCAACCGAGTATTTTTTTAGAAGTAGCTTAGAGTGAAACATTTGACAAGTTTAGCATTGAATGGAAATCTCATCTGCACTGTTTTCTTCTCTTAGAAATCTATGTGTAATATCTCCCTCAAAGCATCAAGCATTTACCTTTTCTTTGATAAGGAATGCCTAGGGCTCACATAAAGGCCAGGACCCCATTCCTGTGTGGCAGTGGGCAAAAAACCCTGAGCAGACTGGTAGGCACTGATCTCTCCTCTCTGGTGACCAGTGACATGATCTTAGGGAACAGCATGAAGCTGTATCAGGGAAGGTTTAGGTTGGGTGCTAGGAAAAGGTTCTTCACCCAGAGGGTGGTTAGGCACTGGAACAGCTGAAGACAACCTTCTCACTGCTCTGGGAAGATCAGGATCCATCCCCACGTGGAATATGCTGTCCCATCAATTGTTCTCTTCAGTGAGAAAGAGAGGAAAGAGAGTGGGAAGAGAAAGTGGAAAAGAGAGAGAGTAAAGGAAGGAGGGAGGGAGTAATCAGTCCATAAGCCAGATACTTCCTGACTTCGAGGGTCAGCCAAGGGCTCAAATAAGGAGTATCTTCCATGTAGCACATTTCTTCATGCAAGTGTAGCTCTTCAAGGAGCATCAAAGCCACATTTTCTTTTGCCAGAGCTAATCTCCTCTGAGTGCTGTGACCAGCCACAGTGCTCTGGTTATCCCTACAAAGTGGTGTTTGGATTTAGAGAAGCTGTGCTCTGAAGCCCCTGTACCCTGGAAGGGCCATTGTCCTTTCAATGACATGGCCTGTCATGACTGGCTGGGGCAGGAGCTGTCCCTTGTGTTCCCTTGGCCACAGAGGAAGGCACTGCAGGGAGCAGCGTGTTAATTCCATCTGTACACAGCCACCATCAGCCTTTGTTTGTCACATTCTCCTTTGTAAAATGCACTGCTCCTTTTTTATTCAGAACCTCTTCCCTTGTCGTGGCTGCACCAGGATTTCCTGCAGGAGGAGGTATTGCCGACAGGGCCCTGGGGCTCCACAGAGCCTTGGACTGTGGAGGGTCATGAGGTCAGGGACAGGCCCCAAGATAAGGGGGAGAAAGCAGCACCAGTGACTGTTTCAGGGAAATAGCAATTTATTTCCTTTCTCTTGAATAAATACTTGCTGGAGTCCTGCTAGTGCTGCTGCCAGAGCAGCTTCTTGCGTGGCTATAGGAGTCCTGGTGGACAAGGGCCCTTCTTTTCCTGGGGTGCTGGGGCCTCCTGTGTGAGCAGACCCTGCCTTGGCTGGAAGCAGAGGCTCTGCAGTTGCTGCCCTGGGCAGAAGAACCTGCTGCCTCTGCCTCCCCCAGCTCCTCATATGGCTGCACTTGCTCTGCACACAAGGACGCAGAGAGGGGACCGCCAGTATTGCTGCAGAAGGTGGCTTGTGAAGTGCTGGGTTGGTTCTTCATATCAGAGCCAGCAAGGCTGCTTGCAGGAGCCGTAGAGGAGGAAGGATTGTCCCCCCAGGAGCTGGGGGAGCTGGCTGCAGGGTTCTTGCCCTTTTCCCTACCAGTGTGGGATCTCAGTAGTCTCTGGGCCTCTGTGCTGCACCTGTACATGATGACACTGACAAGGCCATAAACCAGCGGTGCTGTATATCCTTCAAGGACAGGCTGTAGCCTCTGGAGCAAAACCTTCCCATCCAGACCACAGAGGCACAGGACCTGCAGGATGCAGCCTTCTGCATTCTTTACCAGCCACCATTGGGACCCATATATTGCTTCCAGTCTTTGACACAGCCAGGGCAGCACAGGGTCCAGAAGATGCTTTTGTTCTTGGAAGAGTTCTGCCCAGACCTCAGGCAGGAGGCCACTCACAGCCTCTGGCCGTACAGCCCTCTGCTGAGCTGGGGACAGTGTCCCATTTGGAGAAGATAGTGGGAATGGCACAGGGCCATGGGGGCTGTTTTCGGCCGTGGGGCTGGGAGCTTTTCCCGCCTGGCTGGGGACCTCTGGCAATTCTCTGGAGGGTGTGACAAGACACTGTAGATAGTCATCTTCTTCACGCACAGAAAACCTGACAATCAGTATTGTTCTGCTGCAGACTGGGCACACTGGTTTCCTGTCTGTCCAATGCATGATACAGCCCAAGCAGAACTGGTGGCCACAGGGCATCGCATAAGCGGCATCCTCGTGACCATCATGGCAGATGGGGCAGCTCCACTCTGTCTCTGTGGACCTGTCTGTACTCCATGGAGAGTCCTGGGGACTGGAGGCCTTACTTTCTGAGAGGTGCCGGGGCCTGCTGGGTGAGTGTTCCCATTCCTGACAAGAAGCAGCAGGATTGCAGCTGCTGTCCTGGGAAGAGGAACTTTCCCCCACTGCCTCCCCCTGCTCCTTCTGGGGCTGCACCTGCTCTGTTGGGATGGGCACGGATGGGTGGATGATGTGGAGGGCACAGAGGGCAGCTTCTGTCGTGCTAAGCTGGTCCTCCGTGTCAGAGCCTGCAGGGCTGCTGGCAGGGGTTGGGTGCCCAGTGCAAGTCCCTCCTTGGGAGCTGGTGGAGTAGGAACTGGCCTCAGGGCTGTAGTCCTCCTCCTCAGCAGCATGGGAGTGCAGCAGCCTCTGGGCCTCCTTGCTGCATTGGCCCTCAATGATGCTGAGGACGCCATCAACCAGCTGTTCAGTGCATTGCTCAAGGAGAGGCTGCAGCTTCTGGAGCATGACCTCCTTATCTGGACCCCAGAGGCACAGGGTGTACAAGATGCTGTTCTCTGCTCTCACTGCCAGCCACCATCGGGACCCAAATATTGCCCCCAGCCTCTGGCGCAGCCCGGGCAGCACAGGGTCAAGGAGGTGCTCTTTTTTTTTGAAAAGTTGTGCCCAGACCTTGGGCAGGAGGCCACCCACAGCCTCAGTCCCTGCAGCCCCCTGCTCAGCTGGGGAGAGTGTCCACTGTGGAGAAGATGGAGGGGACCCTGCAGGGCGATGGCAGCTGTTTCCATCCAGGAGGCCAAGAGCTCCTTCTGCTTGGCTGCTGCCCTCTGGTGATTCCCCAGGGAGTGTGATGACACACTCCAGATACTTTTGTTCCTGCAGAGAAAACCTGACAGACTCTATCAGTCTTCTGCACAGTGGACACTCTGGTTTCTTCTCGGCCCAGCGCAGGATGCAGCCCATGCAGAATTTGTGGCCACAGGGTATCACGTAAGAGACACCCTCTTGCTCGTCATGGCAGATGGGACAGCTCCACTCTGTCCCCGTGGCCCTGCCTGTTCTCCTTGGCAATTCAAGGAGTCCTGAGAAGCTGCTCCCCATGGCTGACACTACTGAAGGCTTTCACACACTGCAACAAAATGGAGAAAACATGGTCCCTTGCTGTCCCAGGGAGCCCCTGCAGGGCTGGAGAAACACTGGCAATGGCTCTGCGACTGGCACTGGGAGCTGATGATGGCAGGCCCCAGCACAACCCCTGGCACCAGGAGAAGCCTCTCTCAGCCCTGCAGATCTTGCAGACATGCTTGGCAGAAGTTCAGACCCCAGCAGATGGAATCAGGTTCTGCCTGTACCTAAACTAAAGCAGTGATGGGTGTGAAGTCACATTCTACCCCTGGTGACATCACAGTCCACTGCCAGGTGACAGTACCTGGTGACATCACAATGGGACATCCAGCCCTGGGGCACTCCCACCAACATGGCATGTCAGAGGTCACCTTCTGTGTGTGTTCTGGCTGACCCTCAAACATACTCCAAAACTCATCTCTGCAGTGATATTGACCTTTGTTACACTTGTTTTTACATTAACACATAGGTCTTTTTCCCCACCCTGATTAAATGAACTCTAATTGGTCTTCAGGTTGCACTGCACATCATTAAACAAACAAACAAACAAACAAAATATTTGGCATTCCCTTCAGATGGGAATGTAATTCTTTAGATATGGTATTTTCCTGCTGACAGGTGATCCTGACAGCAGTAGGGTCCATGCTTGCAAGTACTTTCACATCTAACTAATCCATTTACTGAAATCTTAGCACAGTCGTAGTAGGATTTGGTTAAGTGCCACAAATCTTTATAGGAGTTTTTCAAGCAATGGTCCAGTTCTCAAACTGAATTGCAAATTACTGTAGTGTTCACCAGAGAAAACTTCTGCAGCAAACTTGACATCACTCTCTTCATTTTAAAAGCAAACTAAACAAAGGCTTATGATCAATTGTGTGCTCTGTGGGAGAACACCATCAAAAAGGCTGCCTGGACCAGGCAGGGCTAGGGAAACAGTTGATGGCTCCGGAACAGGCTTCAGTAAAGCCTTCTTGCCTTTTCACCCACAAAGTTGTAGATTTGGCTTTCTCCTTGTGCCTTGCCACAAGTGGCCAATTTGGTACTTCCTTGCCTGCAGGCCTGAGGAAACAGAGCATGGCCATTTTTCCAGCTTGATTCCACAGGGCACTGTCTGACAGTCTTACAGTGGGGAATTCTTCTGTTTGATTGCCTACCTGAAGCTGGCTTTAAGAGTGTTGTTTTCTTTCCCCTGCTAATCCTTGGTCTCTGTACTCAGCTGACCCCTGGGCAGAGTAAATGGAGCTCAGGGGTCAGGACTACTAACTGGATGGCCTCAGTTTTCACCTGCAAACCACACGGCCCCAAAGTGGATATCTGGTCCCTTGGCATCATGGGCATAGAGATGGTGGAAGGACATCCTCCTTACTGGATGGAAACCTCTGTCACAGTAAGGTGCAACTCCTCTCAGACACCAGTGTCTTTCTCATCTGCCCCACACTGTGTCTGCCAGGAGAGAAAAATTGCAGTGCCGTCATCTTGAACAAGTTCCACCAAGCTTCCCTGCTCAAACTGGAGCACATCAGCATCCACTGTAGCTTTGGTTCCATTTGTGGGAGAAGCTCGGAACAGAAGTGCCATGCAGACAGCCGTGCCATCCCGGCCTTCAACAGCGCTGGACATTTCTGTTCTGCTTTTTGAGCTCTGAGCTCTGTCTCTGAAGGCCAGGCAGTTTGCAGGGCAACTTCACCAATGCAATAATTACCTTTGAAAAGCAGGTTGGATGTCCCCAGTTTGAATTTAAGAAGCCCCACAGCATACGAAAAGTGAAAGAGCTCCATTTGCCCCAGCATTCCTGTTTTGCAGTCAGGTGAATGGGACTGGCATCCAATGTCTGTGATTGAGCTCAGTGCTGTATCCCTTTGCTGCAGGACCAGGAAGATCTCTCCAACTCCACAAGGTTTCTAAAACTGTTGTACATAGAAAGGAACCAGGTAGAGCTTGGGGTGTCCTTTTCCTCCGGCTCAAGAGCTGATAAGCACTGGAAAGACTCTGAAGCTGCAGAACCCTAGGCAACAGTCGGTTTGCTTGAGAGACTCTCTGAACTGCTGCCTGAAGACAGACAAGGACAGGCGATGGTCTGCCAAGGAACTTCTGGAGATAAAATGTCAAGCGGCTGCAGGGTGCAAATACCAGGGCTTTCTCATCTGAGGCTGAAGTCCGAGGCATCAGATGGGCCTCCCTCCTATTACTCCCCAGACTTGGTGCTTTTGAAATGAAACATCCCTAGAATTGTAGGCTGGTTTGGCTTGGAAGGCACCTTTCAAGGTGACCTAGGTCAGGAGCCCCGCAGTGAGCAGGGACGTGGCCAAGTAGATCAGGTTGCTCAGAGCCCTGTCCTACCTGACCTGCAATGCTCCCAGGGATAGGTCAGCTACCAGCTCTCTGGGCAACCTGGGCCAGTGTTTCCCCACTCTCTTTGTAAGAACTTTCTTCCTACAACCTAATCTGAATCTGCCCTCTTTTTGTGGAAACCCATCTCCCCTTGCCCTACTGCAACTGGCCCAGAGAAAAAACATGCCAAGTTGTTGTGCCAGAGAGGAAGCTGCAGATCAGGCCTTTGGCTGTCCCTGCTGAGAAGGAAGGTGCCAGCCCAGCTTGGGAGGGGCAGGCGATGGAAAGGTCGACAGTGCTCTCCCTGTAAGCCAAAGCTCAGGTCCCTCTGCACTCAGCCACTTGTGTCAGTGGTTTGCAGAACATGGGCCCAAAATCCTTCTGGGGTCAACATTTCTTGGAGGGTTTAGAGTTTCCTGAGGAATGCCTCACATTTCTCAAATAGCTGAGGTCTTTAGGGAAGAGGAAACTCAGTGAGAATTTCAAGTTTCCTGCTTGAGCCTGTAAGGAACTGGCTTTGGGAAGTCAAGCTTCTTTTTCCTTTGAGCAGCATCAGTTTGTAGCATTGGCTGCGCTGACCTCCAGCCTGACACCTCTGATCACTGCACAGCAGCAGCTTACGGCAGACAGGAGATTTTAGGTCTTCAAGATAGCTTTGTTGTTGATATTGTTTGTTATTTGCAGTTTGCTGTTTGTTGTGAGTAGGAGTTAAAAATTCTCTAAAACCTTAACTCCGCTGGAAGATTCCCTTCTTTCTCATGCTATGAAAAGCTCTACCTCTGCTTCTGAACTGTCAGTTGTTTCTTAAAGATGGAAAGCCCCATTTATGGGGCTTTTGATATGGATTGGACCTGGGAAAGGGTGCCCTTCCTTCATCAAATCCAAACCACAACATCCTGTGGAGATACGGCCTTTCAGCTCTGAATACAGAGTGTTTGGGCTCTTGACCATTGGATTTGTCTCCCCAGTTGCAGTCTCTTGGCCTACATGAGAGGTTTACTCATCTGAAAAGAGCAGAAAGGTCAGTGTACATGCTCTGAAAGGGCTCATCTGATGCACAGCTGTCAAGAGCACGGTGTGGGTAGAGCAGGCCTAGCCTTGCGTGGTGCTGAGCCTCAGCACAGCCCTGGCAGAGCAGAGAGGGGGGGTCTGGGAGGCATCCACTGAGTGGGGGGACCCTGAGCCTGCGCAGGAGTAGAGAAGGGCAAAACGGGGCAGAACGGTGCTGCCACTGCTAAGGAGGCCTGCTCTGCTCCTGCTTGTCCTGTAGCTCCAGGGAGAGGTTGGGAGTGTCTGCACCACTCTGGGCAGACACTGGGCAGGGAATAGGGCTGCTCCACAGGCTCATGTGCAGCTGAATGTCCTTTGGGGATGTGAGTTCTACCATGGGAGCGGTGGCGGACACGAGGGAGGGACAACTTGTGCAGTTTAGACCTGTGGGAGCCACGGCCTCTCTAAGCCTTGCACACACCACAACTGATGCAGCTGCCCAGAGAGAGCTCAGGTGATATCACACTGCCATGCCTACATGGCGCAGCAGACATGTCTCCTCTGTGCCTGCCTCGGCTTCGCAGCTGTCCGTGGACCAGTTCTAGTAAAACACAGTTCATTTGTTTTAATTTACCCACAAGAGAAGGAAAAGAGTAACAGAAGAAAACAGATTGAAAGGGGTAAAGAAAGAAAGAAGAAAGAGAGAAGGAGAGAGAGGAAACAAAAAAATGGTTACTCACATGATTTGATGATTCACATGGTGCCAGCTGGAGAGAGAGAAGAGAGAAGAGAGAGAGGAGGAAAAAAAATGGTTACTGACTCGCATGGTTCAGGCTGCAGGAGAGACCAGAGGGAAGGAGAGAGAGGGACTGCATGGAGTCTCGAGTATTTATAGAGTTCAGTTTTCCCTCCCAGGCAGGTTACCTGGGCAGTGCCTTTCAGGACAGAGTGAGCTGTGCTGTGGCCACAGCCTGTCACAGGCTGCAGGGGTGCAGTGTAGGCAGCTCTGCCTTGACTGACAGCCCAACTTTCAGCACCAGCCTTCAGCTGTGCCGTGTACTCTGCATGGGCTGCAGGCCTTGCCTTCCGACTCTGCCCTGTGCCCTCAGCACAAGCCTTATGTGCAGGCCTTACCACATTCCTGCAGGTCTAGGCCCAGCCCTTCCCTGCATGCACACACATGCTCACAGTGAGTTGGTTCTTACCCATATCAATAATTCCATGAGATTCAGATCCAGGATCTCACAGATGGGACAGCTGGGGCAACCTCGAGCTCAGCACTCAAAAAATGCTCGTTTTCAATTCTCTGAGAAGTACAGAGGGAGCTGAGCAGAACTGCTGCCTTTGACTGCCCTGCCCTTCCTGCCTTTCAGGGCCTTCAAACAGAGAAGAGTTTCCCTGCAGAGAGAAACCAAGCAGTGTGTTACCTCTCCCAGTTCTCGCTCTTTCCAGTCTCTATACCTGATTGGTTTTGTCCCTCTCTCTTGTGCCCCCTTTGTCCCTGTGCTCGGTGGCTGCTGTGGAGATGGCACAGCTAAAGTGCTTGAGACCATCATTTCTCTGCCCTTTGAGCTGCCTCTTCACTACAGCCTTTTCAAACTGGAAGCTTGGTCTGCTCAGGGAGGCTCTCCCTCCGTTTTGTTCATAAGCTCCAGGATCCCGTGGCCCATCATCTGAACTCCGGGCTGGCATTGAGGGCTGCCAAGTGCCTCAGGTTGGTGTGACACTACCACATATGGGAAACAGGGAACAGTGGTAGCTGGTTCTCTCTAAAGGCCAGTCCTTTAGGTGCTGTGTGCTGCCTGTCTCATTTGCCCAGCCCAGCCAAAGACCTGGGGATCAGACACAGGCACTGCTGCTGCTCCCACTGAAGTCAGCAAGGATTTTGTGCTTGGCTCCCATGACAGCAAAACTGGTGACTTCAGGACCAGGTGCTGATAGTGCTCTGAGTCCCAGAGTCAGAGGGTTCCCTCTGCTGCTTGGGTGTGTGGCAGGGAGGGAGCTGTCCCTTGTCATTCTCTGTCAAGGCTGTACGTGTCAGAAGTGGGTCAATACAGGAAATAGGAAGCGTGCAATTGTCTTCCATCTGTGCCTGCTGAGATTTTTGGGCTTGGAGTTTCAGGGGCACCAATGGAATTGCTTTTGGTCCCTTTGGGTGTCTCTGTGTTAAGCAACGCTTCTAAACCCGCCTGTAACACAGCACCAGGGGCTCCAACAGATCAATGATCTTCCTGTGCTCGGGGTCCCAGAGCTGGATGCAGTGTCCCAGGTGGGGTCTCACCAGAGCACAGGGGGCAGAATCACCCCCATCGTCCTGCTGCCCACAATGCTGGGGATGCAGCCCAGGACACAGTTGGCTTTCTGGACTGCAATCAAAACTTTGTTGAACATGATAAAGTTCCCATGGGCACCTTCTTGAGCTTGTCCGGGTCCCTCTGGACAAACGGCATCCTGTTTCTCAGATATGTCAACTGCTCAGCTTGTTGTCACCTGCAAATTTGCTGAGGGTGCGCTCGATCCCATTATGTCCTTGATGAAAGTGTTAAACAGCACTGGTCCCAGGATGGACCCCTAAGGGACATCACCTGTCACTGATATTCGTCATGAAACTAAGACACTGACCACTGCCCTCTGGCTGTGCCTGTCCAACCAATTCCTCATCCACTGAAAAGTCCACCCATTAAATTCATCTTTCTCCCATTTAGAGTAAATGGCATTGTGGAGGGTGCTGGGTTTGGGGTTTTTTTGGTTCGCTGGTTCATTTCAGTTTTGTTGTTTATTCAGTTTTTTGACACACACCTGCAAGATCAACTGTCCATACGGGCAGTGTTTCCAGTATTATCTCTTTCTCCTCTCCCCAGTTTGATGCACCTTTCCCTTTCTTCCTGACCTTTTTTTAAAATGCTCCTTTCTACGTTAATGCATAGATACTTTTCTTCCCACTGATTAAATGAACTCCTATTGGTTGTATCTTCAGGTGGCACCTTTTCTCTGACTGTACATTATCAAACTATATGTTTTTCACTAATGCCTTGGGCAGAAATTGTGTTAGGCACGATTGGATTTTTTTCCCTTTCTCATCACAAATGCCTGATCAGTCTTTCACTCACCATGCCACAGGAAACATCACCTTGATGCTTGTTCAGAAGCTCTTCCATCACCACAGCTGCAGCAGATTTCCTGTGTGAGAAGGTGCTGCTGAAATGGCCCCGGGGGCCCTTGGCTGATGGTGAGGCATGAAGGTCAGGGAAAGGAATCAGAAGGGGGAAAAGGCAACACCCAGAGACTTTGTCAGGGAAATAGCAATTTATTTCCTTTTTCTTGGCTGAAGAGTTCCTGGAGCCCCGCTAGTGCCGCTGGCGGGGTGGCCTCTTGGTAGGCTGGGAGGAATTCTGGAGTCTGGAGGCTCTCCTCTTTCGGCCACGCCGGGGCTTTCCAGGTGAGCGGTTCCTGCCCTGGTCAGGAACAGAGAGGCTGCAGCCCTGACCAGATGGACCAGGCACCACCACCACCCGCCCTGGCTCCTCCTGGGGCTGGTCCTGCTCTGAGCGCATGGACATGGATGGAGGGCAGCTGGGACTCCCTTGAAGGTTGGTCTCTGATGTAGCAGCTTCCTCCTCCACATCAGAACCTGTGGGGCCACTGGCAAGAGTCACCTTCCAGGAGCTAGTGCAGCTGGAGCTGCTGGAGGTGGTGCTGGCATGATAGAAGCACAGCAGCCTCTGGGCCTCCTCACTGCACTGGCTTGAAATGACATCAATGGTGCCATGGATAAGCGATGCTGTGTGCCCGTTGAGGAGAGGTTCCAGCACCTCGACCAAGACCTCTGCATCTGGACCGCAGACGCAGAGGCCATGCAGGATGGAGCCCTCTGCAGCCTCTGCTCGCCACCACTGGTCCTGATAGACTGCTGCCAGCCTCCGGCGCAGCCAGGGCAGCACAGGGTCCAGCAGTTGCTGTCGCCTACGGAAAAGTTCTGCCCAGACCTCAGGCAGGAGGCCACCCATGAACTCTGGCCCTGCAGACCTCTGCTCAGCTGGAGACAGTGTCCCCTGTGGTGAAGACAGAGGGGACACCACAGAGTCATCAGAACTGTTTTCAGCCAGCTGGAAAGGAGCACTCCCTGCTGGGCTACTGTTCTCTCTTGTCTCTTCCAGGGCTGTGATGGCGAACTGTAGATAGTCCCGTTCACTCCGCTCAGAAAACCTGACAATCTCTATAGGTCTGTTGCAGAGCGGGCACCATGGATTTGCTTTTGCCCACCGCAGGATGCAGCCCAGGCAGAACTGGTCACGGCAAGGCAGAGCAGAAGCCACATCATTCCGAGCATTGTGACAGATGGGGCAGCTCCAGTTCATCTTTGTGGCCACGTCTACTTGCTGTAGCAGGTGGGGAAGAGCTGAGGATCAGGAGCTGCTCCCATGTGCAGGTACACTCAGCAGAAGTCCAGGCTTGAAGCTCTGCTGGTGCCCAAATATAAACAGAGAGGGATGTGATGTCACAACCCATCACTCAGTGATGTCATCCTTCTCCACCACCCAGTGATGTCTTAATGGGAGATCTGTCCCTGCATGCCCTTCATGCCTCCACACACACATCTGGGGCTACTGCAGCTCCACTTTCCACTTTCTCTTGTCAGGCATGTCTTCGGTTCATCACTGCTCTTTCATGCCAGTCATCAAGACTGTGTCTCCAGTTTAAATAGCAGTTCATCACAGCATTTCTTGGACATCCATGTGATTTTTTAAATGAGTTTTGATTCCTCATTTTAAGCAAGGTTCATGCTTATGGATCTGCTGATCCACACTCAATTTGATTTCTGCTTTTGTCCCACTAAGCATTTCAACACTCTTATGAAGCCACAGTTGTTTCTGGCATGAAGTTCTGGAGGAAACATGCTTC
The DNA here is from genome assembly GCF_003031625.1 of Empidonax traillii. Taxonomy (NCBI): domain Eukaryota; kingdom Metazoa; phylum Chordata; class Aves; order Passeriformes; family Tyrannidae; genus Empidonax; species Empidonax traillii. The sequence continues at coordinate 773,057 of NW_020955301.1, read as the reverse complement.
TGGAAAAGCTGATGTGAGAAGGTAAAGGTGAATAAGAAATTCTCCCTCAGCACCAAGGTCCTTGAAAAAAAACACTGAAAGATTTCCACATCAACCTGCTAAGTTTTAATGCTTTTGACTGTAGAGTTCTCAGTGAATTTGAAGGAAAAAGGGTTAATTGAAGCATCTTGCTGCAGGGGCCCACTGTTCTCCCCCCCCCATTTCTCTACCTTGCTCAAAGGAGATCTTGTTCTGTACCAATTCTGCAGACCTAAAATATTTACAGATACATAGAACAAAGAACCCAGCGCCCATAAATCTCATCCAGAGGAGCCAAGGTGACATCTCAATAGGTGTTATAGGCCCCAAGCCAAGGCTTTCTTGAAGCCTCAGTGAACAGAACACGAAACAATAGAAAGAACGAAAGGTCCCCGAGGTGAAGTGAGGATGAGGATTAAAAAAGCAACCCCCAGGATGAAGGCAAACAGGAACTCCCACCAAAATATTCCTCAAAATGGAAACCACGCCTCAATCTCCGCCCCTAACTCCACCTGTTATGAATATTGTAATTTATGTTGTAATCATTGCCAAACCTGTATAAAATACTCATTCTAACCTAACCAACTCGGAGCCTGTTTTCCCAGCACTAGGTGGCAGGCTGCCCGGCTGTCAATAAATAAATACCTTGCTGCTTTAGACATAAAACCCTGTCTAAACAGGTTTTTATCTGCTTTTTTGGGCATCAATTTGGCGACCTCAGATGGGACTTCTATCCCTCGGCTGTGAAATCCATCAAAGGTCAGGACCCCACTCCAGGCGCGCTAAAGGTAAGCTTTTACCTGTAAAGGGGGGGGCTCCTGTCTTCGTTGGCTTCTCGCAGGGGTGGATAAAATTCCCATGATCAAAGGTATTTATTCTGTATTTATTTTGGTTTTAACTTGCATGCACTGGTAACTGTAATAAGGTGTTCAAACACATGGGCAGGACGCTGCTGTTATCATGTAGAACACGCCATAAGAAGGACGCTTCTTTGGTCTGGTTGGGAGAACTGAGAAATTAGTTTTCCTTCTGTTGGGAGACTATCCCCATAGTTTCCTTCTGGTATCTGGTTTAGCTG
>NW_020955301.1:765962-771841 GCF_003031625.1 Empidonax traillii | reverse complement strand
GTTTCCTTCTGTTGGGAGACTATCCCCATAGTTTCCTTCTGGTTTCTGGTTCAAATTGCATGTATTTTTTTCTTGTCAATACTCAAAGACTCCTCATACTTTAATGAGGTTTTTATACTGTCCATGGAGGTGTGTGGGTCTAGCCATAAGACTTTCATTAAGACTTTCCATTGCTTCAGCTTATTTACAAGCATTAGGAGTCATTTGCAAATGAAATGTAAAATGATAGGTGGAACAAGTAATAAGAAACCACAGCTATATAAATTGGTATTTCTCTATCTGCTTGGCATGGAAATTCTCAGTGTTACTGTGTGAGACTGTTTTCCTTTGGGAAGAGGAGCTGTTGAATCTATGATGTGACTCTTATAACTCTTGGTGGTGGCTAGATAAACAATCCTAGAATAGTTGCAGTTGGAAAGGATCTTTAAAAGTCATCTAGTTCAACCCCCCCTGCAACGAGCAGGGACATCTTCAACCAGATCAGGTTGCTCAGAGTCCCGTTCAGCCCGACTTTGTTTCCTGGGATGGGGCAGGCACCAGCTCTCTGGCCCACCCGTGGCAGTGTCTTACCACCCTCACTGTAATGAACATCTTCCTTATGTCTGATCTAAACTGACCCCCCTTCAGTTAAAACCATTACCCCCTGTTCTATTGCAACAGACTCTGCTTAGCTCAAAAAAATACTCCACAAAGCTTATCAGGTCTGGAGGGCTGAGGGCTCAGGCTGAAGAGTCGTCAAATTAGATGAGGAGTCACCAGGATTCCAGCAGAAAATGCCTTCAGTTCCTGAACCATCTGCTAAAGGGCTGAGTTTTCACCAAGTTCCTTGAGATCCGTTATGGAAACAATCTGAAAGATTCTTGACCAAATCTAGGACTCCCAGGAAAAGTAGTTAAAAGATGTACAGTGTGGGAGCAATAGAGTCTTTTTGAGAGGGGAGACCAGGTCAAACACCAGAAAAATAATGACCTGAAGGAACAGATGTTCAGCTGATACTCAAAAGAGTCAGATCCACGGCCTGGCTCCCTTCACAGAGGCCTTTGGCCAAACCTTTCTACACTCATTTCCAGATGAGAATGATGGGACTTTGGCTGTATTTCTTCCACTTCCTTTCCCTGAAGTGGAAGTACAGAAGAAGTACAGAATCAGACAAACAATAAAAAATATAAAAATTACCTTTCCTGATAAACTGAACACCCCAACAAAACAAGTATCTTGCTCTGCTTCAATCTTCTCCTTCTTTAGCCTGCGGGAATTGTTTCAGGTCATGATTCAGCTGGGCCAGGTGGGCAGTAAAAATTAGCGCTAGGGACGTGTTTCTCAGTAAATGCATTCTTGCTTTTATATCTGACAATTAGTGTAAGGGGGAATGATTACTACAAAAGCTCTTCTCAAAACATGGATAGTTGGGTAGATAGGTAGGTGAGTAGGTGGATAGGTAGGCAGATAGATGGACAGGCAGATGAACAGACAGACATTAGAGCTGTTGTTTGTTATGTCTCAAAAAATATTACTTACAAATTTAATATAATTTTATATTAATCCTATGAAGCTTGCCCAGTAGAAAATTTAAAAAATTAATATATATATATGCTAATTGTATATATAATCAAGACAGAGATCCAATGGCTACATCTAAAAGGAAAAAGTATAAAAATCATACAGTAACATCTCAGATGGGCTGAATTATTTAAATACTTTATCCACTTTGTTTTCCCAAGTCATTGGTTCTTATTCATACCCTCCTCAAAATTCATTAATCTGACACCACTGAAGGCAATGGAGTCTACTGAACTCTTCATGGGGAAAACCTGTCATTAATGACTGACCCAACACACGACTCAAAATTATTTCTGATTTAATTCTGTTTAGTCAGTCAGATACTTTTCCAATAGATTTGCTTTAGTGGACCTAAGATTCCTTTTGCAAATAATTTTTGTGGTCCCGAAACTGCATTGGTCAATCAGTAACATTTTTATTCCACTGAAAAATAAATTAGAAGTAAAATGTTCCCACTTACCATTTAAGTTAAAACGTGACATCATGTGTGCAATTTTAAATGAGACACAAAATGAGCAGGTAAAAGCTGAGTGCATCAACAGCATATTCATGTGCTTTAACAGGCACCAGAAGAGTTGTCCATGCATACAGGCAAACTTAAATGTGAAACAGACAGCTGCAGGGTATCACAAAGAAAATATTCCTCACCACGTTCTTTTTGTCCTTCATAAGACCATTCTAAGGCCCCACACCTTTGATCTGGTGAGGGGAATTAATGCCAGATACAGCTATGAGTGCTTACTGAAGTCATGACAAATTAATTCCCTGTTAGAGGCAATGAAGTTGATTTTCAACGTCCCAGCCTGTGAAGCAAGATCGGTCACTTGAGAGAGCAGCGATGGTAGCAGTAAAATCAGTAGCATGTGACAAAGAGGGTGCATTGAAGCAACGACAGCATATAAAATGGATTGTTGGAATCAAAAAAGGCTCAAATGTGCTTTGGATTTCATGGCTCTGTAGGAATGTACAAGGAATGGGAACAAATTCCTTGCTCCAAGTTACTGTTCTCTTGGAGTTTCTGTGCACACACTCCCACATGCACAAGGATGTTGTCCAAGATGAAGATAATTGCAAATGGTCATGTGAATTAGGGGCTGATTGTTTTAACGAAGACAGACCCTTTTTAGCCATCTTGCCACTTTCACAGTCGTTTGCACTGCAATAACCAAAATGGAAGGATATAAATTTTGCATCTGGCCTCTGATGACTGTAAATAACCAGAGTCTCTGATAAAATAAAGCAGAGTCACTGGTCATGCCAACAAAACATTGCAGTTCCCCTTTGAGCCTTGTAGTATCTGTTCCTTAACACAAATGGACTTGCTGCTGCTGGCAACCAACACATTGGAAGTGGTTAACACAAACAGATTGAGAAACCAGTAATTTGCCCCACCAAAATAGCAGGAAATATATAATCCACTCTCCGGGCTCTCATATCCTCAGTATATATGTATTTTGTCTGAAACTGCTGGAAGACTTAATTTAAACCACATCTTGTTATTTTTTTAGTAGCTCGGGAAAGGGAAAGCAAGTAAAAAATGTTGGGGAGAAAACATCTGTAAGCCATACCAACAAAAAGGTCTGACCTAGCTCTGTCCAGGATCTCGGGATTAGTTTTCCTTACTCCCTAGGAGCAAACTGTAATCCAACATCAAGCACTGAAGAATGTCTGTAGGATGTTCCCTGAGAAAACTCCTGACAACTAGTTCATCTGTAATAAGAAGCGAAAAGGGACATTTTTCTCTATTACCAATTTTACTTGCTGGTACTATCCTTCTCTCCCATATAAAAGTGATACAGAATATTACAAAATAAAAATTCCAAATAAATAAATGTACCTTGGTTCTCTGGTGCTGTTCTAGCTATGCTTAATGAAATATTACTTTACTTGTTGTTAATTGGTAATTTACTCCTAATTTTCTGCATCACATGCAATTTTACATGCAACAGAAGCATGGCACAAAGGCAAGACCTACTTGAATCAGACTGAATGAAGCACTTGATATTCCTCACTCCAGGATATGACAATATAGAATCATAGAATCATTTTGGTTGGAAAAGACCCTTAAGATCAAGTCCAACGATAAAGTGAAAACCCAAGTGCAAATCCAATCTTTTAAACCTTATGGCTTTTTATTTAAACCTTCCCTCCTTCAGGGAGGGAAAACGCTTTACTTTCAGAGGCACAGGACAAATGCTTATGCCAAGCATGATATCCTGACAGCAAAACATTGAAGGAAATGTCTGGCTAAAAGTGGGGTATAATAGGAGTCTGGGATGTCTTCTGTTTAACCAGTGGGCAAAGTGAAGGAGAGCCACGTGAGGTTTGCTAAACCGGGGAAGAGGAGGAGGGGCCAGTCAATATGTGCAAGAGCAGGCTGCCATCCACAGGGACAAGAACATCCACAGGGAGAATAAGTTAAAAAAAAATCCCATCAAATTCAGCAAGGATGAAAGGCCAGAATGAGAGCAGAGATTATCAGTTCCAGCTCAGCACTTGTCAGACCAAAAATGGGTCCTCTATCCAGGGACCTGCATCCAGGTCCTGAACCATAAGTCAGCCCAGACACTGGGAAAACAGAACAAGTTCAGAGGAGGCCACCAAGACAATGGGGCTAGAGCACTCACCCTGCGAGGTGAGGCTGTAGGTCCAGGCCTGGTTCAGTCTGGAGTCAAGACAGCTGCAGGACATCTGAAAGCACCTTGAGGCCATAGGGATGGGATCAAGAGGCAGAGGCCAGGCTCTTCAGGCAGGTGGCAGGAGATGATGCTGGCACCATCAGCTGAAACTAGAGAGGTTTGGGTTGGAGGTAAGGAAAAGGTTTTTCCCTACAAGGACAAGGCAGTGGAGTGAGGGCTCAGAGAGGCTGTGCTATGTTGGAGGATTTCAAGCCTCAACAGCCTAAAGTCCCAGGCAGTGTGGTCTGTCCAGATGAACATCTCTGCTTGGAGCAGGAGGCAGATCTTCTGATTTGCCTTCTAGGCTGAATTATTCCTGAATTCTAAGGAAAGAAAAGGGAAAGGAAGGGGAGGAGAGGGATAACCCAGACTGTGTTATTGTGTGGTGGTATGCTGTCCACTCGTGTGCATTACAGGCCATTCCATATCCTTATTTACCATCGTGGCAGGCTGCTGCTTCATAACCTTTGCCTTGGCAACACCGTCTGACATGAGATATTCCCGGTGACGATATTCCCAGTTTACAGACAGCCTCAGGGAGAAAACGGGATTAGAAAACCCATGGGTCAAAGTAAAGTCATGGAGACCCCATGGGTTTGCGGGACGGCGGCAGTGGGGGCTGAGGGACGGCGGCAGAGGGGCCTGAATGATGACGGCAGAGAGGTCTGAACGATGGCGGCAGCGGAGTCTGGGGACGGCGGGCGGAGCGCAGCGCCCCCCTGTGGCCTCGCGCCGGGGGGCGGGGCCGGGGCGGCCCGCGCGCCTCGGCCGTTGGCGCTGTGGCGTTGCGGGGCCGCGCGCGCCCCCGTGTGTCGCGACTGTCGCCGACGGCGGGCGATGGAGGAGCCGCCCCCGCCGCCGCCGCCCCCGCCCGCCGCCGCCAGCCCCGACCCAGCTGACCTCGAGGCTGCGTTCCAGGCGCTCGAGGAGATGCTTTCCTCGTCCCACCCTGAACTGGCTGCGTTTCTGGAGGTGACTGCGGCGCAGCGGTGCTGGGGGTGTGCGCGGAGAGGCTTTCGGTGTTGTCACACATCTGAGAGGAAAAGCCGTCTATAATTAGGGGTTTGCTTGTTAAATCAGTATTTTAAAAAGAAGAGGGAATCAAAAGTATCTCGCGTTAATGAGCATGAGACGTGTTAAACTCTGTTGGCCAAGTTTGGCTGCACATTCTTACATAGTGCAGATGCATTTATAGTGATGAAGTGCCAGCTTTTTAGATAATAACATAGTGTCTTTGGTCTTAAATCAAGGAGTATTTTTGCCAAGGATTTCAGCTGAAAATTCTGGGAAAGGATTTTTGTTGAAAGTTCAGGGAAATGGTTAGATTGAGTTATTAACTTCCTGTTTTCTGTGGAAAATGCAATTTATGAACATTTAGTTCTCCAGTTAGCATCGTCAGTTGTTTGTGGTATCCTGCAGGTTGTGATTGTCCTTTGCTCTACCTGTGCCCAGTTGGGAGCCCCCGGTGGTCCAGGGGAAAATTCACTGCACTGTCACTGCAGAGATCCGGGTTCGATTCCCGGTCGGGGCCCCTCCCCGGGCAGATGGAGCTCGTTAGCCCGTAAGGCAATCCATCTACGTCCTGAGGACCTCACTGCCACCGTCCAAGCGTGCTTGGCCCCGGCAGATGAACCTCAGGAT
>NW_020955301.1:763624-765816 GCF_003031625.1 Empidonax traillii | reverse complement strand
AATCCATCTACGTCCTGAGGACCTCACTGCCACCGTCCAAGCGTGCTTGGCCCCGGCAGATGAACCTCAGGATTAAAGGGTGGGCTCAGTTCCGCGCACACTGTGTCTCACCTAAAAAAATCCAATGCGCAGGCTGGAAGGTGGAAAGACCTTCCCCGGTTCTTCGTTCGCGAAGAGACTGGCCATTACCTGTGCCCAGTCCTCCCTGTTTACAAAACTGCAAGTCCCATGTGCAGTGAGGGGTGTGGGAGAGGTCACTCTCTTGTGGCACCGAATGCGGGCTCTCCTTCTTGTGGTTTTGAACACGAAAGAAAAGCAAGAGGTTCTCAGCATCTGTTACTGCTGCTGCTGCCTTGCCTGTAGGTGCTCAAAATACCACATTGGTGTATGTGCTGAACCTACAGTTTGATTGTCCTCTCAGTATCTTGTTGCCTTCAATAAAGTTCCTAGCTGGGAGATCGAGCTGGTACAAACTTCCTGCTATTGGTCTCCACGTTGCAAAGAGTAGTCAGCTTCCTCTCTTGGGTGTCTCTCCAGAAAGAGCTGTATATTCCAATCAAACCCCTGCAGAGCTCCAGCCTGGACTAGACTCTTCTGCTCAGTGCTGTGGAGGGAAGGAGCACCTCCTTTTGCCAGTGCCTATGCAGGTGGCAGATTCCTTCCTTAATGCCTGGTCAGTGTATTGTCTTGCCTGCACTTTGAACTTTGGCAGTTTTGACAGCTTTTGAACTGCACTTTGAGAAGTATATCTTTTCCTCTGTTGAAGGCCTTTGGCAATTGGGGTCCAGATTTCCTTGTTAGGAGCAGAGGGATTAAGCGTGTGAGCCATGGAGTTGCTGGGGAGCAGGTGTTAATTTTTTGCGGCCTCATGAACTTGCATAATTCGTGAGAAGGATGATGTTGGTTCTGGATGTGAAGTGGGTAAAGACTTGGGGCTTATTCTGTGTTTAAGAGCAATTCAAGGACTATTAGGCCTTTTGCTTGAAAGATTCCCTCTTTTCATTAGAAATCTCTTTTCTCTAACTCTTGTGTCTTCCCAGACTTTCCTGGAGAGTTGTGTTTCTGTACTGACACAGGTCTTTTTGTGTCTTACAATACAGCTTTGCCAAAGAGTGTCTCTATATTTCTATTAATATGCACAGGCATTTCCTTTTGAAATATCTGAAGTTGACTAAGGTCAGATTTAAGGTGAGGAGTGTGATTTTTTGAAATTGCCTGTGTCTTATTACCCAGTATGATGCCATTTCATCTTCTGTAAACTCACACCTACCAGTTTTCAAAAGCTTTCTATTCCTTAATAGAATGAAACATTGTAGGCTCTACCCAATCACCCATCTTTAGGATACTATTGGGTAGGCTGTTCACAGAAGAGATGAATATTCTTGAACAGGTGATAGTGAGAATATTTTTATGGCTAAAGGTAAATTCTAGGTACTTAACTTTGTGTCTTTATTTCCTCAGTGGAATAAAAACTAAGTTGTCTGACTTTCTGGGATGTTTTTAACCCTACAGATTTGTGTCATGATCATAGAAACACACCTGTCCAGTTGCCTGCAAAATACATACGAGTGGTAGCAGAGGGCTCCAAAAAGCAAGCAACACATTAGAATTTAATGACTTAGCAAATGAACAGGGTGGGTTGAGATTCCCAGACAGGTATGTGTGGCTCATGTGTGCAGTTTTGCACCGCACAGCCCTTCACAATGGTTTGAACGAGATGTCTTGTTAACAATACATGTGTTGGTAACCAAGAGGGCACCTGGATTTCTTCTGGCTTGTTTCTTACAGCAAGTGTAGTAAGTGAGGCCACAGTGCAGACTGTGAGAAGATGTACTCCTGCTTGGTGTATTCTAGTTTTCTGATTTCATGTTTTGATTAAGAGCACACTTTGTGAGAGCTTGAGTTTCAATTTGGCAAACTTCTGATTTAAAACGCTTACCACATAAGCTACCACAGCAGTGTTCACCTTGTGTTACATGTCATCTTGGAGTGGAGAACAGTTATTATTGTGTCCCTAAAGAGATTAAAAGAAAATACTGAGTGATCCTTGGTTTTATAACTTTTTTCCTATTTGTTTTTCTTTTAAGGAGAGTATTATGAGTCAGTGTGAGCCTTCAGGAAGTGAGCCTGAGAGTGTCGCAGTAGAAGAGAGAACTTCACCTGGCAACGTGAGCTGTGGGAACAATTCCCTC
>NW_020955301.1:757778-763081 GCF_003031625.1 Empidonax traillii | reverse complement strand
AAAAGGGAGTCTGCGTGTTTTTAGAGATGACTGAGACAGCTACTCTGAGCCTGACTTTTAGAGAAAGGGGAGAGCGGAATAGTCGATCCAAAAGCTGATGGTAGAGTTGGAGGAGCTGTTGCTTATATTGAAGGGTAGTTTCTAGATCCCAGATAACAGTGCTAGTTAATAACTCAGCTCACAATGCCCATGGTTTCACCCATTTAAGAGAGGACCAAGGTGTCTTTGTCAGTCCAGAGAAAGAACAAGCCTGGAGTTCTGATTGTGAGATGTGAATGTCTCTGTTCTGAGTTCTCCTGGGTGCCATTTGCAGTGCTAGTGCTGCGGCTTTTATTGGGGTAGTTCAAAACCTGAAAGTTTGGAAAACTTGGAAGAATTCCTAAATGTTCTTTAAACATCAAGTTTTAAATTCCCAAGTGAGGGCGTGTCTGTCAGGCTGTATTTTATAGTCTCTGAGAGAAGGACAATTGCTAGGTGTGCTGCCAAGGGAGACATACACACACAAGGACCAGTGGTGACTCAGTATTCCTTTTGCTTCCTAGATGTCCATCTGCTGTACCTTTCCAGAAGAGCTGCTCTGCGTGGGAGGAAGTTGGTGGGGTCCAGGCCTGGGCCAGCCCTGGCAGGTGCTGATGGCTGCAGCTCTGCTGGGCTGTGCCCTGACCATTGCCATGACCACCACAAACTCCTTGAAAACCTCAAGAGCCTGATGAGGGCCCACATGGAGAAGCTGGCAGCTGGTGTGGAAGTGCCCAACCACTCGCCCAGCCACTTCCAGCAGCAGTTGGGCACAGCACCAAATGGGGACCTGCTGCAGTCACCCTCGACCCTTGGCCAGGCCAACATGACTGGTGAGATGCAGTGGTCCATGTGGGGCTATGATGGGTTGGAGGGTTGCATGGCATTTGAAAATTGGCACCCCCCAATGGAGGAAGATTACCTCTCCTTGCTGCTCAGTTCCATTCACTCAGTATAGGACAAGGACTGTTCTTCAGGAAGGCATATCTGCTGCCAGTAAGCACAGGGAACATGGTTCATGTGTGCCTCAGTCTGACTGTAGGCTACAAGATAGTCTCTGCTGTGCACTGCACTGAGAACACCCCGTCCTGCTCCCTGTGGAGCTGGCCCAACCCTGCCCGATGAGACATATTGCTCCTTGCCCAGCTGTAGGGATGCTTAATCGAGTAACAAGTTGTAGTAACCTCTCACTGCGTCTGTGTGAGGCGATAGGTTGGTCATGTGCAGGGTCAGCTGTAGCATCCTGTCAGTTTTGTGCAAAGAGGAAAAGACCTGGAAATAAGCTTTCTGTCAGCTGTCTCCTGCAAAGGAATTGCAAGCTGGACAGGTTTTCAAGAGGACTGAATGGTTGGTGAGAGCTAAATAGACAAGTTACTTGTTTTTGGAAATCGTTGGGAAGATACAAAAAACTGTGATTATGAAGTTTCTATGTGTGTGTATATGAAATTTACAATCCATATTTTTAATATCTGCACACATCAATTAGAATACATGTTTTTTAAGATGAAGAAATCAGTCTTCAGATCACTTGGGAGGTAAGAATACATTTCCGGAATTTAGTCCTCTGTGTGATTCCTGAAATGTTTAATCAAAGGAAGCAATGGAGTTCTGCATAACAAACACAGCTTCTGTAAGTCTGATGACTGTGTTGAATTCTTGCAGCCACACTGCAGAATTGTTCAGTCCCCAATCCTGTGACTGGCAGTGCTGGTCCTGCACCTTTGACCAACGCCAGCAGCAGTGATTTCCAGGTGAGTGGAGCATTCTGACATCCTGGGAAAGTGGAAGAGACTGTATGAATGAAGTGTAGGCTTATAGCTTTCTGTAATGAAGGAGCTAAATTCAAATGTGGATCCCCTTGAGAAGGTAAAAGTATTGTGGTTTACAAATATCTATTAAAAGAAGCACTGAAGAGGAGAAGAGTAGTTTTGTCATTCAGCTGAGGTTTCAGGGCATCAGCATAGTGAATGTCCTTATCAGTGGAGTGGTTTATTTCTTCAGAATTTTTTGGCTTGACTCCACCAGAATTTGTCTTAAGTTAACTAGTCTATGTTTATCCTTGAAGAATTTCTTTGCCTGGACAGAAAGAGTCTTTAATATTCTGAAAAGACTGGGAAACAGATGCACTTCTTTTCCCAGACAGCTTTCAATTGAGTTTCAATTGTGGACTGAGAAAAACTGTGGTGACCTTTGGAATTGGCTCCACCTCAGAAATGTCTTGTTTAAGAGAACTATAGTACTTAGTATAAATGATTCATATAATTCCAGTGGAAACTGCACCTTATTTGGAGGGCCTTTCTTATCAAATGGCAAAGGCTTGGATGTAGGCTTCCTTTTCTACTACAGCATAATGTATATCCTTTGTGGTGTTTTTTTTCTCACAGAGGACAAGCAATGCAATTTATACTTATTTGTGTTAAAAAAGGTTTGATCCCTAACCCAAACTTGATCGTACAGTTTCCTCTCATGTAAATATCAACCTTTGTCTTATATTCATGATTTTTTTTTTTTTAGATACAAGTATATCCAAGAGGACTGGGTTATGGCCACAATAACATGCAAGGATAGAAATACTCAATGGCCAGTAAGGCCACTGATACTCTAGTATTTCTTTTTCACACAGTGCATCTTTGTCCTCTCACTTTCATCATGAGCTGCTTTTTCATCCAGGATTTGAGGATCAGTCTGAGTGATGGGAAGTCACAATCAAAGAACTTGTCTGTCAAACAGCTGAGATCAATGTTTGAGATGGCAAATCATTCCAAAGTTTTCCATTTCATCCTTGCAGTCCCTGAAAAGCTTTGTGGCACTTAACTTCCCATGTACACTGTGCTGGTCCTGTAAGTGAAATACCTTCTCTTTCACCAGTCTTGCTAAATGAGGTTATTTTTCATCATGAGCTCCAGGAACCAGCAAACTATTAAGTCTTCTGAGTCCTGACTCTGCAATCTTTTATCACAGTTCATGGTTTCATTTCTGCCTCCCTCTAATCCTTGTCTGTCACATCTTCTCTAGATAAACTAAAAAAAAGTTAATTGTAACTTGGTGGGGGCACTTTTTCCTATTGGTGTATGAGGTCCTGTAATACACCCAAGAAGATGATTGGTGTTATAAAAGCTTGAGTCTGAGGTCCCCTAAGAAGAGGCAGAAGAAATTGCAGTGTGGGTTGGTTGGTTGATTTGTTTCTATCAGGGATGAGCTCATCCCTCGTTGTTGACTTGGTAACCTGAATCTTGCTTAAAATCTTGGCTACTTAAGACAACAGGCAAGCAAGGCAGCAAAAGTGAAACATCTTATTAAACATCATATTAAACATCTTATTAAACATCATATTAAAAAAAAACAACAAAACAAACAAAAAGCAACCAACTGAAAACAATGCAAAATGAAAGGAACTGTAGTTAAACATAAATCATAAAATTATAAAGGTGGCTTGCCTTTAATAAAAAGGCTTTGCTTAACCTAAATTTCTCAAATTCCAGCTTTTACCTTTCCCTGCCTTTCCCTTGTTGTCCTCAGTTTGTGCCTGTCTTCAGGCTGGCACATCTCCATGAATTCACACTAGGACTTGACTTCATACCCAGCAGAAAGGGTCTCATCTCTTTGTGCTATTCCCTTTGGGGACTTCTGATGTTCATGCTACTGGGAGACCAAGTCTTTCAGCAGTGTTTGATCTGCTATGGCTTTCTTTATAGTAGGTGATTCTGTGGCTTCCTATTCTCTAATTTATTAGTCTGTGGAAGAAGCTTTTTATGAATCATTACCTCAGCTAGAAAGACTGAGGATAGTGAGGCAATAAGGACTAATCCTTCATGTTAAATCTCTTCCCAAGTAAGGTTGTATTTTACATATACATCCGTTTCTGTTCAACACCGTGATATGACTCATCTTTGTCAGAAGAAATTACCCTTCCAGAGACCTTCAGCTTTGAGGCATCTCCAGAAGAAACAGCAGTCCAGACTGGTTATTAAAATAGGACTGATCTTTTCACTACGGCAAGATTTACTGCTTTTGAAAAACTCTTTTTGTCTTCTTTCCAATAGAATGTTGTTTGATTTATATGAATTCTACTAAAAAAATAGGACCCTTGGATTGCTGACTGTGTCCTGCCAGCTTGTAATGGCAATGAAACGCTTTAGTAGCATTCAGACCTACTCTGTGGTGGCAAAGGTATTCTTGGGAATCACCTTTTGGGAGAATGTGTATGTGGACAACTACTTGAAGAAGAACAAGATGTTACTGGCAGGGAACTGTGTTCCTCCAGTTATGTTGTCCATATGTACTTTTGCAGTATAGAAACCTTTTCCTCTCACTTAAAAACCTTGTGGTTTGTGATGCTTTTATGTACAGCAGGTTCTTAAAGAAGTGAAGGCAGGTAGATTTCCTCTGTCATTTTCTGTCACAGGGAGAAGTCAGACTTGATATTGCGTGTCAGCTGCTGGAGGAGATGTTATCATGCAATCCAGAAGTGGCTGCCTTTTTGGAGGTAACTCTATCTGATAGTAATGCTGGGGTCTGCACTGAGAGAAAAGGCTTCTTGAACTAAGCTTCTAATGGACAGTGAAGTGTTTGCTTTGTACAGCAAGACTGAAGAAAGAACAGGGAATGAAAAGGTATCCCACGTTCTTGAGAATGGAACGTGTTAGCCTGTGTTGGCCAAGTTTCAGTTTGGCTTTCAAGTTTTCATTTTCATGGGAAAAGTACATAATGCAGGTGCGTTCATGGTGATGAAGTGCAAGCCTTTTAGGTTATGATATACTGTATTTGATCTTAAATGATAGAGTACTTTGAGGACTGCCACTTAATGCAAAGATTTTTGTTGAAAATTCAGGGAAATGGTTAGATTGAGTTACTAACTTTTTGTTTTCTATGGAAAATGCAATGTATTAATATTTGGTTGGTATAAAGCATCTCCTATTGTTTATACTTTGTGATATCCTGCGAGCTGTGATTGTCCTTTACTCTGCCTGTGCCTGATCCTCCCTATGTACAAAACTGTAATTCTCACATGCAGTGTAGACCATCTCTGTATAATGTAAACCACCTCAGCAGTGTTCACCTTGTGTTACATGTCATTTTGGAGTGGAGAAGAACAGTTATTGTGTCCCTAAAGAGATTAAAAGAAAATACTGAGTGATCCTTGGTTTTATAACTTTTTTCCTATTTGTTTTTCTTTTAAGGAGAGTATTATGAGTCAGTGTGAGCCTTCAGGAAGTGAGCCTGAGAGTGTCGCAGTAGAAGAGAGAACTTCACCTGGCAACGTGAGCTGTGGGAACAATTCCCTC
>NW_020955301.1:752761-757341 GCF_003031625.1 Empidonax traillii | reverse complement strand
AAAAGGGAGTCTGCGTGTTTTTAGAGATGACTGAGACAGCTACTCTGAGCCTGACTTTTAGAGAAAGGGGAGAGCGGAATAGTCGATCCAAAAGCTGATGGTAGAGTTGGAGGAGCTGTTGCTTATATTGAAGGGTAGTTTCTAGATCCCAGATAACAGTGCTAGTTAATAACTCAGCTCACAATGCCCGTGGTTTCACCCATTTAAGAGAGAACCAAGGTGTCTTTGTCAGTCCAGAGAAAGAACAAGCCTGGAGTTCTGATTGTGAGATGTGAATGTCTCTGTTCTGAGTTCTCCTGGGTGCCATTTGCAGTGCTAGTGCTGCAGCTTTTATTGGGGTAGTTCAAAACCTGAAAGTTTGGAAAACTTGGAAGAATTCCTAAATGTTCTTTAAACATCAAGTTTTAAATTCCCAAGTGAGGGCGTGTCTGTCAGGCTGTATTTTATAGTCCCTGAGAGAAGGACAATTGCTAGGTGTGCTGCCAAGGGAGACATACACACACAAGGACCAGTGGTGACTCAGTATTCCTTTTGCTTCCTAGATGTCCATCTGATGTACCTGTCCAGAAGAGCTGCTCTGCGTGGGAGGAAGCTAGCAAGGGAGAGCCCGTGAAAATGGGCAACCTGGGATATCTCTGTATACAGTTGTATTTATAGATGTATATGGTTGTAGATATATGGATATTTAGATAGCTATATTGATATTTGTATATTTACGTATAGACAGTACAGTTGCAGCAATCTGCAATAAATTAAATTTTTTAAATTGAAATTGGTATTTGTGGATTTGTATATACTCAGCACACTGTCTGCCCGTGGCTCTCTCTCAGGCAGTAAGAGCATCCTGCTCTGGCACTGGGAGTTCAGATCAGTCCTGCAGGTGGAAGGTATTGGCAGAATTACTGCTGCCACACTGTGTCCTCCTTGCAGGCCCGAGAACCATGGACACCATGCTGGAGGCAGCGGTGCTCAGCTTTCCTTCCTCCGGAGTCAACAAGTTGCTGCAGGACAGCTTTGAGGTCTGGCCTGTGCAAAGAGTGCTGTTCCTCAGCCTGGGTGGGAGGGATTGCCCACTGCTGGGTGAGTGGTCCCCAGCCCAGTGCTGTGCAGGCAGAGCATGCTGTGCTTGAGCTGTCCTTAGTGTTGTGTGGTCACCAGAACAGGAAATGTGCCTCCAGAAAGGTGCTGCCTTAACTTCATACAAACCCCTTTTCCAGGCACATCCTGTTTTCTGGGTTGCATGGTTGGTGTTTGAGGCATTGCAATGCATTAACTCCTTACTGCCCAGCTTTCTACAGTTGGTCCAAAAAACCAATTACCATTTGATAGGGGCAAAAATCATTCTTAGGGCACAGAGGACAGTAAAACTTTGCACTCTTAACAGCAGGGCAACATCTGCACTCTTTTTTTTCTTTCTCATGTTTTTCTACTACTGTATTTCTTACACTTGTAGTTGTAGCAGGCTTAAGGTGTTAGACACCACTTTTCCACTGTAGATGGTGCCAATATCTGAGTGAAGGCATAGAGCTGGACAGAAGGCCATGTGATGTGAAATTCTTCCTAGCTGAGTTTGGTTTGATCCCTGAGTTCAGGGATGCTTGGGCAAGAGTCAAGCCAGCAGGATTTTGTAGAATTTGCATGTAGAATAGCTTCAGAACTGAAAATACAGACCTCTTTTTGTTGCGGACAGGTTAAAACTTAATTCAGTTTAGTAAAATTCAAATTAATATAACTCATATAAAATTTAATGCAACTCAGATTTAAACAGATACAACATAAAGTTTGCACAATTAAATAAAATTAGATTTTAAACTAATACAACTTAATACTATTTAATACAATTGAAATTAAAGTAATACAACTTAAATTATTCAGTGTCTGGCCACCCAGCTGACCACCACCTTCTTTTTCTGTGGCAGGATATCAGCCCATGGGGAGGTCTCTTGTCCCTTGGTGGTGCTGCCTGGTGTGGGGGCACTTGGCCTGCCTAACCACCCTCTCTCCCAGTCATGGCAGGAGGAGATGCCTGGCAGCAGCAGCAAGTGAGGAAGCAGTGGCATGAGCCCAGTCTTCAGCTGAGCAGTCTCTCAGGCACTGGGCAAGCTGCAAGGAAACAGGATGGGAGTTGCGTGCAGTACTGGAGACAGGGCAGCTGCTGGTGCTATGGGGATATCCTTATTCCCTGATCCTTCTTACATGGCTATGGGGATATCCTTATTCCCTGATCCTTCTTATATGGCACTGATGAAGCAGTGGGCAGCTGTGAGGATCCACTGTGGACCGACGATGTACATAGGGCAAATATGCCCTGTACCTGGATCCCAGAGATCCCAGATGCTGACAATTCCAGCTGAGGACCCTGGCTGGATACCTGTGCCACCCACCACGTGTGATATGATCTACGAAAAAGCCGTGAGGTCACAGTCAGAAGATCATCTCATTCCAACCTCGTCTGCCATGAACAGGGACATTCTCCTATAGAGCAGGTAGCACAAAGCCCCATCCAACTTGACCTTGGAGACTTGCAGTGATGAGAGAGTCCAGCTTTCTATTCCCTGGTGCACTGTAAATACACACATGTGGAAGTATTAAACACTGGCAGCATTTGACTGCTGAAGAGCTTACCCCTTTTTCCCGAGGTACAGCACACCCTGGGTGTTGGACTGTCATTTCAGTTACACACAATCAAGGAGCTGCTCTCCTTGATGACCAAGTTCCAGTTCTCTGAGCTTTCCTTTGATGAAGTTAAAGGAAGATCAAGGAGCTGGAAGGTTCCTGCCCAGACATCCAGAGTCCAGTTTCCAGTTCCCTGGTGTGCCGTACACACACACACACACACACACAGAGGCATCCCACCAGTCAGCAGCCTAAGACACTGTGCATTTCCAGCTGCTGGCCCCAAGACCTGTAAACCCCTAGAACCTGTGTTCCCTTCTTCCACTGCACCCTTGGCCTCTCTGAGCAGGCACGCTTCCAGTCCTTTTTGCCCTACTTGCCTGCCTGTGCAGCCTCATTTTGCAGGTGCCAACCTGGAGAGGCCTTACCTCACACAGGAGACTGAGTGGGACAGTGTGGCATAAGAATTACAGAAAAAGAGCCAGCTACAGTTTCTCAGAGGAAATAAGATCACAAAGATCTGGGGAAAACCTGATAAATACCTGGATACACTGAAGAATGGAGTGATCTGAAGACTTCACAACCCCTCTTCCAGATATGTTGCAGAGGGAATCCTCTGACCTGTGCCCATTTATCCAACAAGAAAAGCAGATGCTAAGGACAATGCCCCAAATTTAGCAATTATGACTAAAGTCACTCAAACACACCTAAAACCCAAAGAAACAGTAGAAACAGAGATTGGAGATGGGGAGAAGTTTGAAGGAATTTCCGCCTGAACTGCTAATGTCAGCTGATGAGTTGTACCTGGCTTCCTCCCCCCTCCTCCTGTCCAGGGACAGCTCTATTGGGTGAGAAAACTTAAGTTATTTGCATTAATCACTGCTTTTAAGAACTAGAACTTGTTTCGTGGTCACTATAGGTATTAGTAGATGCTTTAGTGTTAGAGCTTGTGTTTGTGCTTGTTTTGTGGTAGATAGATTGTTGCAAACGTATTTTTGTAGCTAGGCACTATCACCCACAACTTATAAATATTTACCTATTGTGATTTGTATTAATAGAAAGTGGTACTCTGTAAACTGTTAGAGTGAGTCGTTTATAAAAGGTGCTGACAGTTTTGTCAGTTACAGAAAAATATGTGGATAAATCTGCTGAGGGGTCCCCCCTGCTGGCGTAGCCACCCCAAACAGGGCAGTCAAGTCGCTCTACTATCTTGTGAATCTGTTCAGTGAAGTTCCTTTCTAATTAGGGAAGCTGGGAGACTAATCAGATGTTAAAGGTTTTCAATCTCCCAGGGGCAATAATAGATAATATTTTTCAGGGATTAGGTAAATTCTCCTTGCCCCTCCCCCCTCCTTTTAACATGACAAATTGCAGAAGTGGTTAACTGTAAAAATAGGCAACTTTATTTCAACAACAGTTAGGTCAACGTCAGCATTTCCATACACGCAGAAGAGGAGCATGGGCAGGACAGAGCAGGCCTTTGGAACCAGGGCCGCCTTTGGATCAGGAGGCATTGTTCCAGAAGGAAGTGGTTGTGGTTCACTACAGCCTGCACTGCAGCATGTCCATCCCCCTGCTCAAGCCGGTTTTGCCTTTAGGAACTTCAAGAGCTCCTGCAGCAGATCAAAGAATTGCAGCAGCTTCTTACGTGGGAACGGACAGGGTGCTGGAGTAGGTGCTGCTCCCGAGCTATGGCCTATTTTTCCCATGATCCAGTTGTAGAAGTACTGAGTGGAGATAAAGACTGAAGGATTTTTGGGTCTGGCACAACCTATTGCCCAGCTGGTCAGACCAACTTCCCAGAAGAAGTTCTCTTTGCTGTCTTGGCAGATGAGAGGCCCCCCGCTGTCACCCTGCAACAAAGCAGAGATTAAGGGAGGGTTGGGTGTTCCCAAGTGTCAGCACATAGTGCTGGCTCAAGGGGAACTGGACAAGGACCCTTGGATTGGGAAGGGGAGGGAAGC
>NW_020955301.1:746004-752427 GCF_003031625.1 Empidonax traillii | reverse complement strand
AGCAAAGCACACGCTGAACTGTGTTTGGGCAGTGCTGCCCACACTGCTGGGGGCTGAATGACTGCTAGCACGCTCCTCACCTGGCAGGTGCTCATGCCACCCTCTGGGTAACCACCACACAAATTGTAGTCTTGGATTCTCCCTCCATACCAATCGCTGCTGTTGCAAAGCTGGGTATCAATGAGGAGTACCCCACTCTGCTTCAGGACAACTGGTTGTGGACCTACAGCTGTGAGCAGAGAGAGGAATGAGGTCCCAGCAGCTCCTTGGCAATTCCCTTGCCCTGTCTGGGGATGAAGCCCTTCCCTAGGGCTTGGCTCTGCCTCTGGAGGGGCACTGGAGTGCTGTGTCACTGGTGTCTGGCTTTGGGGAGGAGGCTCATCCCATCCCTCCAGAGGCAAACCTTCCACAGCCCAACCCTGGTTTTGGCCTCTGCCCAGTGTACCAAGCTTGCCCTCAGGGCACAGGTCCTTTTTGGGGAACTCACTTTTTGCATAGGTGTCACCCCAGCCAGCGATGTAGCAGTGCTGACGCGACACCCTGACGGTGGGACCCGGCAGACAAGCGAGCTGAATGGAGGGGGTGCACTCCATGGGCTGCTGCAATTCCACCACAGCGATGTCATAAAGGATATAGCCATCGTAGAGCTCGTGAATGTGCACATTCTTGATCCGACGCACTTGCACGTAAGGACCCATCTCACCAATCCTGGTGGCCCCAGCCACCACAGCCCACTCGCTGTAGGGACTGCAAGGCAGAGGGAGAGAGGGCTGAGAAGAAGCAGAGCCATGTGCTGTGGCAGCCCAGCAGTTCCCTGCCTTCTGTTTCCCAAGGCAGAGAGGAAAGGAGAGCTACAGGGGCAGTGACTGCACTAGCATGGCTTAGGCTCCAGAAATGCCAATTTGGAGGCTGCTGGGAAGCAGAGGCAGAAGCGTAGCCCTCTCCCTGAGCAGTCTCTCAGCTGGGCTCTCAGTGCCCAGGCACTGGGTATGCTGCAAGGAACAGCATGGGAGTAGCACGAGGTGTTGTGCACAGAGCACTGGCTGGGGTGTTGGGGATATCCCAGTTCCCCAGTTCTCCTTACTTTGTGCGGTTCACGAAGCAGTGGGCAGCTGTGAGGACCCACTTCGGCCTGATGAGGGTCCCTCCACAGACGTGCCTAGTCCACTTTTCTGTCAAGATATCCCGAATGCTGACTATCCCAGCCCAGGCTCCGTCTCCTGGCTGGACATCAACGCCACCCACGATGCGCGTGGCGGAGCGCATGGGCCAGAGCCCACAGATCTCTCTGTAAGCAGAAAGTCATTACTGTTCTGCTCCAGGGCTGGCTGCTGCTCAGGCTGAAGGGCAGCAGGCTGCCCTCCCCACAGGGCGCTGGTTGCACGGCCAGCAGGGCCAGGGGACCCCGTGGGTCCTGTGTCCCTCTGCCCCTGTGTCTGCTTCAGCCCCGGAGATGAGCTGTGCCGGCAGTCCGAGGGCGGGCGAGGTCAGCTGAGGCTCCCACATGGGGTTTGGGAAGCACTGGTGTAGCCACAGCGGACAAGCGGGCACCCTCAGGGTAGCCCCTAAAGCTTGTCCTGGCTCCCCCCCAGAGCCTGGGGCCACTTACCCGCACTTGCCGTGCGCGGCCCCGCACAGGGCCAGCAGGAGGAGCAGGCGCAGCAAGATCATCGCTGCCAGCGACACAGATCAGCTGCAAGGACTGAGAGCCCGTGAGCTGCAACAAGGTGCCCGCAGCATTCGAGTTGCCCGCAGTGCCCTCAGCCCCGGGGCTGATGTCACAGAGGGGCTGGTTCCATGATCTGGGCACGGTGGTGGCCTCTGGAGGGGGGGAGAGGGGTAACGTAGAGTCATAGAATCATAGAGTCATCTGCGTTGGAAGAGATCTCTGAGATCACCGAGTCCAACCCTTGATCCAGCACCTCCACAGTTACTAGACTATGGCACCAGGTGCCACATCCAGTCTCATCTTAAAAACCTCCAGGGATGAAGAATCCATCACTTCCCTGGGCAGCCCATTCCAATGCCTGATTATCCTGTCTGTAAAGAATTTCTTCCTAATATCCAACCTAAATGTCCCCTGGCAGACCTTAAGATCATGCCCTCTTGTCCTACTGCTGGTTGCCTGGGAGAAGAGACCAATGCCCACCAGGCTACATAACCTCCTTTCAGGAAGTTGTAGAGAGTGATGAGGTCACCCTTGAACCTTCTCTTCTCCACGTTAAACAACCCCAGCTCCCTCAGTGTCTCCTCACAGGACTTGTGTTCAAGTCCCTTCACCAGCCTGGTTGCTCTTCTCTGGACCCGCTCCAGCACCTCAATGTCCATCCTGAACTGAGGGCCCAGAGCTGAACACAATACTCAAGGTGTGGCCTCACCAGTGCTGAGTACAGGGGAAGAATCACTTCCCTGGTGATTCTTTCACCACCCTATCCAGGTCCCTCCTACCTTCCAGCAGATTGACACTCTGCCCCCCCACCCCCCCTCAGCTTAGTGTCATCTGCAGATTTGCTAATCAATCCCCTCATCTAAGTCATCAATAAAGATGTTAAACAGGACTGGGCCCAGCACTGATCCCTGGGGGACACCACTGGTGACTGGATCCCAGCTGGATGCAGCCCCGTTCACCAGCACTCTCTGGGCCCTCCAGCCAGTTCCTAACCCAGCACAGAGTGCCCCTGTCCAAGCCATGGGCTGCAGCTTTTCCAGGAGTATATTATGGGAGACAGTGTCAAAGGCTTTGCTGAAGTCCAGACAGACACATCCACAGCCTTCCCCTCATCCGCGAGGTGGGTCAGCTGATCATAAAAGGAGATCAAGTTGGTCAGACAGGACCTGCCCCTCCTAAACCTGTGCTGGCTGGGTCTGATCCCTTGTCCATCCTGCAGGTGCCGTGGGATTGCACTCAGGATGATGATGATCTGCTCCATAACCTTGCCAGGCACCGAGGTCAGGTTGACAGCCCTGGAGTTTCCTGGGTCCTCCTTGCAGCCCTTTTAGTAGATTGGTGTGACATTCACCAACTTCCAATCATCTGAGACCTCCCCAGGGAGCCAGGACTGTTGGTAAATGATGGAGAGCGGCTTGGCAAGCTGTTCTGCCAGCTCCCTCATCACCCTGGGATGGATCCCCTCTGGTCCCATAGACTTGTGAAGATGCAAGTGGCTCAGCAAGTTGCAAACTGTTTACTCCTGGATGACAGGGGCCTGTTCAGCTTCTTATCTCTGTCTATAAGCTCCAGAAGCCAGCTATCCTCAGTACAACCTGTCTTACTGTTGAAAACTGAGGTAAAGAAAGTGTTAAATACCTCAGCCTTTTCCTCATCTTTGATAACTGTGGACCCCACCATGTCCAGTAAAGAATGGAGGTTTTCCTTGTCCCTCCTTTTGGTATCAATGTTACTGTAGAAAGACTTTTTGTAGAAAGACTTTTTGTTATCCTTAACAGAAGTGGCAAGATCAAGTTCAAACTTTGTCTCTCTAATTTTCTTTCTACATGACCTAATTACATTCCTAAACTCTTTCTGAGTAGCCAGACCTTTTTTCCATAATTGTAAAGCTCTTTTTTTTCCCCCCAATTTTCTTCAAAATCTTACTGTTCAGCCAAGCTGGCCATCTTCCCCACCACCTTGCCTTTTAGCACATTGGGACAACCTGCTCCTGTGCATTCAAGACTTTCTTCTTGAAGCATGTCCTTCCTTCCTGGTCCTTTTGTTTTCAAGGGTTGTTTCCCAGGGTACCCTCTGAACCAGTCTTCTGAATAGGCCAAAATCTGCCCTCTGGAAGTCCAGTGTAGAGGTTTTGTTGATGGCCCTCCTTGCATCCCTGAGTCATAAGAGCCACAGAACCGTCTGGCTTGGAAAGGACCTTAAAGGTCCTTTAGTTCCAACCCCCAGCCATGCCAGAGACACCTTCCACCAGATCAGGTTCCTCAGAGTCCCATCCAACCTAGCCTCGAACAGTTCCAGGGATGGGGCATGCACCGCCTTTCATAGTACCTATGCCAGTACTCTGCCAATGATAAAAGCTTTTACTTGCCATCAGAAACTGGTACAGAATTTGTGGCAACAACAACAACAACATCAAAAAGCCCCACACTGAGGTTTTAAAAACCACTTTGTGACACTGTTTCCATCTGCCTTGCTTGAGACAGGAAAATCAGCTAATTGCTTTAGTTTCGAAAAGAGCTGACGGATTTTTTTCCGACTACCAGTTAGTGGGTAGCGCTCACCAACAATGACAGGGCCCTCCCCCCCGTTTTGTTTGCAGGGTGGTGGAGGCGGGAAGGAGTGGTGTCGCACGCAGAAGGGCCCGGGAGTGGGGAGGGTTTTTTAAAAACGGCCGGCGCTGCACATCTGGGCCTTTTCCTTGTATGCCTTCCTGCTTGTCACTGACGGAGCTGGCAGCCACCTCTTTGTTCTCCTGTTCAATCCCCGAGAAGGAGCTTTCTCTGCCTGCCACCGCCGTCGGGGTCGGCCCCAGATCTTGCCGGTCATTGCTCGCACCACTGGGTAAGCCCTAGTAGAGCCCCCACCGCCGCCCGTTTCGGAGCGAGTACCTGCCCCAGCCCGCCGGTGCCCCACATCAGAGCATCTCCCTGCGGTGGCTGCCTGGCCCCCACTGCCCGCCGCTGCGGACTGCTGTTTCCCGAGCTGGGGAGCCCGGAGCTGCTGCTGAAGACCGTGCCCGTAGCCCTGGGACTGGGGGGAAGCCCCCTACACAGTTTGCCGCCTGTCTACCATGGCTCACGGGGCCGTGAGCAGCTGGGAAGCCTCAGGGAGCAGCCCGTGGATGGCCCTGCGAGAGCCACGGCGGTCGCCACCTCACCAGAGCCTGCTAATGCCTTCCTGCTGCCCGCCAGTGAGCCACCGTACCCCTCGCCTCCCGAAAAGCCGAGCAGCTGTTGCTGGGGGTGGTTTACAGTTACACGGAGATGGAAGTAGGATTTTCGTTTTGAAAGCTTTGGTTATGGTATTGTTGCTTGTTTTGTTTTAATATATATATATATATATGTTGGTAAAGAGTTGTAACTTTACTTTTCCAAACCTTTTCACCTGAAGCCTCTTAATTGCAAACTCATAATAACTTAGAGGGAGGAGTTTCGGGTTTTTTTCTTAACCTGCCATCCCTAGCAAACATTTTTGTCTTGCTGACCTAAACACTAAGCAAATGTAGCAGTCCCTAGGCCTAAGCTTTTTTTGGTGGTGTTTACAACCTAACTATGAACTGCTCTAACTGAACATCATTTTCCTTACAGGGAAGGAACTGAAGCCCCTTCAGGGTTAAGGATGCTTCTTTAGTTGCTTCCATTTGACTGCTGAAGAGCTTACCCCTTTTTCCCGAGGTACAGCACACCCTGGGTGTTGGACTGTCGTTTCAGTTACACACAATCAAGGAGCTGCTCTCCTTGATGACCAAGTTCCAGTTCTCTGAGCTTTCCTTTGATGAAGTTAAAGGAAGATCAAGGAGCTGGAAGGTTCCTGCCCAGACATCCAGAGTCCAGTTTCCAGTTCCCTGGTGTGCCGTACACACACACACACACACACACACACAGAGGCATCCCACCAGTCAGCAGCCTAAGACACTGTGCATTTCCAGCTGCTGGCCCCAAGACCTGTAAACCCCTAGAACCTGTGTTCCCTTCTTCCACTGCACCCTTGGCCTCTCTGAGCAGGCACGCTTCCAGTCCTTTGGAGGGACCCTTTTCCAGTATTCCCTTTTGTGCCCTTTCCCTTTGCCTGTCTGTGCAGCCTCATTTTGCAGGTGCCGGCCCAGGCAGGCCTTGCCTGACACAGGAGACTGAGTGGCACTGCAAAAGTGGTTAACTGTGAAAATAGGCAACTTTATTTCAGCAACAGTTAGGTCAACGTCAGCATTTCCATACACGCAGAAGAGGAGCATGGGCAGGACAGAGCAGGCCTTTGGAACCAGGGCCGCCTTTGGATCAGGAGGCATTGTTCCAGAAGGAAGTGGTTGTGGTTCACTACAGCATGTCCATCCCCCTGCTCAAGCCGGTTTTGCCTTTAGGAACTTCAAGAGCTCCTGCAGCAGATCAAAGAATTGCAGCAGCTTCTTACGTGGGAATGGACAGGGTGCTGGAGTAGGTGCTGCTCCCGAGCTATGGCCTATTTTTCCCATGATCCAGTTGTAGAAGTACTGAGTGGAGATAAAGACTGAAGGATTTTTGGGTCTGGCACAACCCAGTGCCCAGCTGGTCAGACCAACTTCCCAGAAGAAGTTCTCTTTGCTGTCTTGGCAGATGAGAGGCCCCCCGCTGTCACCCTGCAACAAAGCAGAGATTAAGGGAGGGTTGGGTGTTCCCAAGTGTCAGCACATAGTGCTGGCTCAAGGGGAACTGGACAAGGACCCTTGGATTGGGAAGGGGAGGGAAGCCCCAGCGGTGGTGGGGCCTCAGGGTTGGGAG
>NW_020955301.1:719288-745558 GCF_003031625.1 Empidonax traillii | reverse complement strand
AGCAAAGCACACGCTGAACTGTGTTTGGGCAGTGCTGCCCACACTGCTGGGGGCTGAATGACTGCTAGCACGCTCCTCACCTGGCAGGTGCTCATGCCACCCTCTGGGTAACCACCACACAAATTGTAGTCTTGGATTCTCCCTCCATACCAATCGCTGCTGTTGCAAAGCTGGGTATCAATGAGGAGTGCCCCGCTCTGCTTCAGGACAACTGGTTGTGGACCTACAGCTGTGAGCAGAGAGAGGAATGAGGTCCCAGCAGCTCCTTGGCAATTCCCTTGCCCTGTCTGGGGATGAAGCCCTTCCCTAGGGCTTGGCTCTGCCTCTGGAGAGGCACTGGAGTGCTGTGTCACTGGTGTCTGGCTTTGGGGAGGAGGCTCATCCCATCCCTCCAGAGGCAAACCTTCCACAGCCCAACCCTGGTTTTGGCCTCTGCTGTCAGGAAGCCCCACCTGTCTCTGCCCAGTGTACCAAGCTTGCCCTCAGGGCACAGGTTCTTTTGGGGAACTCACTTTTTGCATAAGTGTCACCCCAGCCAGCGATGTAGCAGTGCTGACGCGACACCCTGACGGTGGGACCTGGCAGACAAGCGAGCTGAATGGAGGGGGTGCACTCCATGGGCTGCTGCAATTCCACCACAGCGATGTCATAAAGGACATAGGCATCGTAGAGCTCGTGAATGTGCACCTTCTTGATCCGACGCACTTGCACGTGAGGACCCATCTCACCAATCCTGGTGGCCCCAGCCACCACAGCCCACCTACTGAGGGGACTGAAAAGCAGATGGAGAGAGGGCTGAGAAGAAGCAGAGCCATGAGCTGTGGCAGCCCAGCAGTTCCCTGCCTTCTGCTTCCCAAGGCAGAGAGGAAAGGAGAGCTACAGGGGCGGTAGTTCTACTTACATTTTGCGATCCAGGAAGCAGTGGGCAGCTGTGAGGACCCACTTCGGCCTGATGAGGGTCCCTCCACAGATATGCCTAGTCCACTCTTCTGTCAAGACATTCCGAATGCTGACTATCCCAGCCCAGGCTCCGTCTCCTGGCTGGACATCAACACCACCCACGATGCGCGTGGCGGAGCGCATGGGCCAGAGCCCACAGATCTCTCTGTAAGCAGAAAGTCATTACTGTTCTGCTCCCGGGCTGGCTGCTGCTCAGGCTGAAGGGCAGCAGGCTGCCCTCCCCACAGGGCGCTGGTTGCACGGCCAGCAGGGCCAGGGGACCCCGTGGGTCCTGTGTCCCTCTGCCCCTGTGTCTGCTTCAGCCCCGGAGATGAGCTGTGCCGGCAGTCCGAGGGCGGGCGAGGTCAGCTGAGGCTCCCACATGGGGTTTGGGAAGCACTGGTGTAGCCACAGCGGACAAGCGGGCACCCTCAGGGTAGCCCCTAAAGCTTGTCCTGGCTCCCCCCCCAGAGCCTGGGGCCACTTACCCGCACTTGCCGTGTGCGGCCCCGCACAGGGCCAGCAGGAGGAGCAGGCGCAGCAAGATCATCGCTGCCAGCGACACAGATCAGCTGCAAGGACTGAGAGCCCGTGAGCTGCAACAAGGTGCCCGCAGCATTCGAGTTGCCCGCAGTGCCCTCAGCCCCGGGGCTGATGTCACAGGGGGGCTGATTCCATGATCTGGGCACGGTGGTGGCCTCTGGAGGCTGGGGGAGAGGGGTAAAGTAGAGTCAGAGCCACAGAACGGTCTGGCTTGGAAAGGACCTTAAAGGTCTTTTAGTTTCAGCCCCCAGCCACATGCAGAGACACCTTCCACCAGATCAGGTTGCTCAGAGTCCCATCCAACCTGGCCTTGAGCAGTTCCACGATGGGGCATGCACAGCCCGTCTGGGAAAGCTGTGCCAGCTTTTACTTGTCATCAGAAACTCTTACAGAATTTGTGGCAGCAACAACAACAACAAAAAGCCGCATACTGGGGTTTTTAAAACCACTTTGTGACACTGTTTCCTTGCTTGAGACACGAAAATCAACTAAGCAACTGTAACAGTCTCTAGGCCTAAGCTTTTTTTTTTTTGTGGTGTTTACAACCTAACTGGTTGTGGTATTTCTGGCAAAGCGGGCATTAGCTCTCAGCCTTTGGTTTTTGCAGAGAAAAATTAAGTTTTCCATGGAAAGTGTGCTTTCACCAAGGGAAGCCTGAGCTTTGTTGAGCTGAAGAAGCTTCACCCTTACAAGTTCTTGAGGGCCTTTGCTGTTGATGGCCATGTCCTATGGCCAAGTGATATCTACTGAGTCCTGCACGTGTCACATTTGGAGACTGAAACTTGCTGTGGTCAATAGCACTATTTTTTTTGTTGTTGTTTGGTTGGTTGGGTTTTTTGTTTGTTTGGTTGGTTTTTTGGGGGTTTTGTGGGGTTTTGGGGGTTTTTTGTTTGGTTGTTTTTTTCCCCCTTGGTCTTTTTCCTTTCTTTTTTTGTGGTTTTTTGTTTGGTTGGTTTTTTACATTTTTTGTTTTTGTGTCAGGGGACTTCCGTTTGGGAGTCATTGCTAGCAAGGTTCTGTTTTGGACATGGGCTTGGTGTACAGTTTGGTAGGACAGGCTAGAGCAGTGGGAGAAAATGAAATCTTTTGGCCATTCTCAGCTTCCCTTGACAGTTCATTTGCAGCCCCACCAACACCAGGGCTCTGTGATTGCTCTAGCTCTTAATCCCGTCCCACATCATGACAAACCTAGCCAGAGCTCAGCTTCAAAACTGACTCACCAGCTGGGGCTCTCATAGAGAAACAGCCAGGACTGAAAGCTTCTGGCCCTCAGCTTCCCTTACCAGCTCTTTCAAAGCCCCACTAACAACGGGGCTCTGCAGCTGCTCTGCTGCCTGACCCTCACCCACCACCTCAGCCTCAGCCAGGGTCCAGCTCCAACGCACACCCCACCCACCCAGGGCTCCCAGCAGAAGCAGCCAGGACTGAGAGGTGCTGGCAGTCCTCACCTTCCACTGGCAGACCCTTCACAGTCAAACTCACAGTGGGTCTCAGCATTTGCTCTTGTATGTTGTAATGGTCACCAACATGATCACAACCCTATGCGAAGCACAGGTCCATCCCAAACTCAACCAGCAATGGATCCCTAGAAAACATGGCAGAATCTGAAAGCTTTGATACCCCTCACCTTTCTTTTGCAACTCCTTTGCAGCCCCACAAATACTGTGGGGCTCTCTCTTGTACCTATGTCTAATTCTCTTGTATTAACCCTTACCAGACCCCAGCTCCAGCAGGGAGCCAGCTAAGGCTCTCATTTTTCATGGTCTAGGCCAAAAAGCTTTTGAATGTCCTCATGCTCCCCCTGGGCTGTTCCTTCACAGCCCCACAAACACTGTGGCTTTGCTTTTTGTCCTGCACCTGTGGCTAAGCTTAACCCTCTCACTAATCCTAAAAAGAACCCAGCTAATGGGACACCCAACTTTCTCTGGCAGCATTACCTAACCTTACCTTTCACAGCCCTCCTAACCCTTGGGTTCTGCTCTTTGTCTTGCATTGCCACTCTTTTTCACACCCTCGCCCTGCCCTAAGCCCATGTCGAACACGAGCCTTGCTAGCAAAGGCTGTCCACCATGCACCAGGTCTTAGTGCCATTTCAGTCTGCATCAATTCCCAGTATACTCAAAAAGGGAGAACCACATTTAAGCATTTCTTAGGGAAAGAGGACTCCTGTACAATTTTTTTAATAGGGTTGGAGACTCCATGACAGAAAAATAATTTTAAAACCTCTACAACAGACACACTAAAGTATGCATATGCAACTAACAGTAAAATTAAACAACCTCTCCCATCTTCCAGATTTTCTTGGTATACTTTGCTGTCTAAAACTCAGCTCCATACTATTTCTTCATAATTATCACTAAAGCATCTGAATAGTATATTTTAAAATTCCACAGCAGAAATCAGGAGGAAGATGGGATCCTCTTCCACAGTTTTGATTTTAAATTTTGTAAGACTCAATACTGTGGCCAGGGATTAAGTAAAATGTGTATGAGGAGACAGAAGGGACAGAATAGTGGAATTTTACTACTGACTTCTCATTTAATTTAAGAAGTGATCAGGAAGAAAAAGATTACATATATATATGTATATATATATATACATATATACACTTATACATATAAAAATATGCAAAGATGGAAACAATATTTCTGTAAAGATCTCAAAGACTTAAAATAAAGGAGGGATCAAAGCAATAGCACATAACAGTACAAAAACTCCCAAGAATACACTTGATTGCAATTCTCATTCCCTAATTTAATAACAGTTCTAAAGCTGCTTGCATGAGTCCATAGAAGACACATTGGTAGTGAAATGAATAGAACAGATCTCTGGATAGAAAGGTATGTTTACTCGTCCGTGTGTTGTATATATGTCTTACTTAAAACATTTTCTTTTCACTATTTTTGAAAGACACAGACTGCACTGCAGGTATTTTAGCTTTCTAGTGTAGCACAACAGAGTTTTAGTTCCCATTCTGTAAAAGACTCCGAGGATTTGTCTCAGAGGATTTTTCACAACAATAGAAAAGCAAATAATTAAAATCTAAATTAGAAGCTTTCCTAAAGCTAACGTCATGAAGAATGAGCAATGTTCACAAATTATACTGTGATCTGCAAGTTATCAGGCAATGAAAAACCAGAAGTTTACACAAATGAAGTGACTGACCTAACTATTAACTGCAAACCCCCTGCAACAAGGAGTGAAATTAAAAATCAGTAGTGAAAAGGGCATAATTCAGTAGTCAGTCTAAGAGATGAACCAACGTGGAAAAAGCACAATTTTGTGCAGCTGGTCAGAGACCAATACAGCAAAATCAGTTCAAGATCAGTGATTCGTGATGAGATTCTCAAAACTATCTTGATAAATTCAGAGTAAAAGTTCCAAGGTCACACCACTGCCTCTGGAAATCCTACCTCTGAAAACACTTGGTTTTGCTATCTGTTTCTTCTTCTCCAGATTACTGTCCAGCCACTTTATACACCAAACTGTATACTATTAGCACGAGATTTATTTTCGCATGTGTAATTCCTAATGAACACCATGAAAATAAAAAGTCCAAACTTAAATCAAATTGGAATTGCATTTATTTTGCCTCAGTTGTATACGTTTTAAGATTCACTACTACTTACGTATCTGAAATACCATTTTGTCTCACAATAGCTTCTATATCTACAAATGTGGAAACCACATACAGTTTTGCATTAAAAAAAAAAAGAAATTACTGCTCAATGAGAGTCTGCAAAGAAGTAATAGTTCATGGTAACCCCCTCTTTCTGACCTGACTGTCAATACTGATCCACTGCTAAGAAACTACAACACAACTCCAAAGGAAAGGGTGTGAGTTTCACATATAAAATTATATTTAATCTTTTGTGCAGACATTTGATCTATAGATGAAAACCATTTCAGGGTAAATACTTACATATTGCTCAAAAATGCTTCAAGGAAAATAACAATTTATTTGAGACATGCCCTGAGCTATCTAGACTCCGTAATAGTGCAATGTTTGCAGCAGTGATGCCTGATTTCCCCCTGGCTTTTGCAAAAGAAACACAGTAACTGTTCACAGAGCTCCTAAATGGCTGACACACCACAGTATTATGTGCACTACAGCAATTCTTCCAGCTTTGCTAAGTTCCTCTCCATCCACTGGATATTGAGCTGAATTGTGTCAATTGCTTCTTTTACACAACGCAGTTGAGAACTCTCCTCTGACTTTGACTCAAAAAATGACTTCACCTGCATATCAAAAGAAAGAAAGATAAAATCTTAATTAAACTCAATACTGGCCATACAAACATGTTCAGAAGCAAAGGCTATATATATATATACATATATATATATATATATATATATATATGTTTCAGAAAATCCATTTTTGAGAATCATTTGCACCTATGCAGAAAGCATACCTCTCAAAGGAGATCCCAAAATGTAAGGAAAGCATTTCTGAGGGATACAGCAGCAGTAACTCATTTGGTTTCAATAAATTATTTCACCAATAAACAGACATTCACTTATCAAATTCCTCACAAAGCCAACAGACAATACTTAGAGTTCTAAAAAGGAGTCCTGCTCTGTGACAAAGGAACTGGTTGTTGCAAGCAACCCTCTTCAGCATTCTGGAATGGTCCCCACACCCACTCATCATTATAGTTGTCAGTACTAACACTTAAAACACTACAGATCAAACCGCAAACAACTACCTCTACCAAATTATCTGAACAAAAACATTAGACTAAGCCTTAAACTATTCTTGACATACTAACTTCAAGGCCTTGCTAGGGAAGACAAGAGCTTTCTAATAGCTATTCACCAGTTCTCAGCCAATACTTAGCTCCTGCAGTAACTCCTTGGTATTGCTGACGTTAAAAACAGCACAAAGAAAATGTTACGGCACAGTATCCCGTTCCAGAGATGCAGAAAGCATACCTTGT
Source organism: Empidonax traillii (assembly GCF_003031625.1). Taxonomy (NCBI): domain Eukaryota; kingdom Metazoa; phylum Chordata; class Aves; order Passeriformes; family Tyrannidae; genus Empidonax; species Empidonax traillii. The sequence continues at coordinate 739,139 of NW_020955301.1, read as the reverse complement.
TTGCAAAATCTAGACCAAAACTGTACATGGATCAAATATTTATGATGGTAGACAGTGCGTTCCAGTGAACAGGAAAACAAAACCATATAAACCGGTAACTGGGTTCAACTCTACAACTCGACTCTGTCACAGACTCAGTAAATAATCTCTCATGTGTTTATGCATATATTTGCCATGTGTGAAATAGAAAAGCAATAGGTGCATGTATCCTTGCAGAAGGGCCTCAAGGATATGAATAACAGCTGAACATGCATTTTCCTCATCATTTTCCTCATCAGCACTGGCACTGCTCAAAAACCCCTTCTGGTAGATTAAGCCACCAACCTCAAGTAGATGCGGCTTTGTTGCAAACTGAGAAGTTGACCAACTAATGATATTCTGGATAGTATATGAGCCTAGGTGGAACCTGAAAGACAAACAAATATTTTAAAATAGGAGAGACTTTAAGATGCAGGTTCAGTATACCTACACATTCTTTTCTATTTCTATTTCTCCTTTTTTGTTTAGTAGTGGGAAATAATTAGAAGCACAAATTCAAGCTTACATATCTTATTTTTCAAAGGAAATACACGGAACTTCAGAGCAAAAGCCATGGAAAACTGACAAACTCTTATCACAAATCAAACAGTAAAGAACTGAGGACACAACACAATGAATACAAAGATTTGTATTTTGTGGTATGTGTTCCAAAGCTCTACATTAATTCAACTTCTAACCAGGTTTTGTTTCAAGCAAAGGAACTTTGTAACTTCATAACTGAAGAGCTTGATAGAGCAGAAATTTTCATTGAGTGGAAGCTTTTTTAGCAATGTAAAATTGTTTCAAGTCAAAGCTGAGATTTAGACAGAGAGGTTTCCACTATTGTTAGCTTTTTGAAGACTTGGGAGCCAGCTCTTCTGCTGGGTACCCTTCAAATTAGGAAGAACATGTATTTCTGAAGCAAGTGAGATTTTTGGTTATTTGGTTTTGGAAGTGCTGTAAAAGGCATAAAAAAATAAATGCTGAATTAATTCCATAAGTCTGCTTTTAAACACATTTGATCCACATAAACATCCTGCAACTAAAACAATCACCTTAGAGATGGCAACCTTTCAAGAGAAATTGAAATCAATATTGTGTAGAATTACTATGGGGTTCTAGGAAGCTCCAAAGTCCCATCAGTGACTGGTGAGACTACAAAGCTTATGTGGCAAGTTTTATTTGTAAACTCAGATTTAAAAACGTGATTTACAATTTTAATACGAATGTTCTTACATGAATGCAACTATTTAATGTCTTATGCTGGAAAGAAACCAACAGGTGCTTTTGCCACTGTGAATTGGAAGTTTCAACTGCATCAAAAGCCTTACTTTTGTGTAAGCTTTTCCCAGTTCTCTTTGACGAAGTCCCAGGCCAGCAAATATCCAGGCAAACCCTGGCTAACAGTTACTATGATATGTGAAAGCTCCTGTGACCTGATGACTTCTCCTTCGAGACTGTTCTGCATTAGCCTAGGAGACAAAGCATATGAAAAGAGAGAGGGAAAAAAAAATTAATATTTTAAAATGTTTTTTCTAACAGTTCTCAATTAGATGGCAAAGGACTACATAATACATCAAACAAGCACCTTCTGGCATCTGGAACACAGCAATGCTACATTTCATAACAACTGTACTTACTTCGCTTTAAATTCCAGAAATGAGAGTGACCTTACCTCTAAACCAAGTACCTGAATTTTCATCACTGTTGGAAAAAGTGAAATAAATTCTAAAAGCTTGTTAAAGAAAAATAGTATGTTGAAAAGTTAATTGGAAAGCTGAAGAATAAACTAGGAAAACTTGGTGTCCTCCATGCAGTATTGAGAACTGGTCTACAGAGGGGTGTTGGAGCACAATGTAAAGTCAAGTTGCATCCAAAAAAAGGAAAAAAGAAGAGCAAAAGACATCAAATGAAAAAAAATACCCCATCCAGTTATTATTTTGGTCATAAATCTTTTAAGGCTCTACAGAACAATCTGCATTTTTTAACCTGATATTCTGTGTTACTGGTAGGGCAAAGTCTTTGAGTTAAATTTTTTTTCTCTTAATACATACTTAGAATTTGGTCTTTTCTGCTGCTCTGTTACATAAATTATTTTTAAGTGAAAAATATCGATTCTTCATGTGTATGGAAGCCTGTGCTAAACATGAGGATGAGTTTTCTTTAGCAGTCAGAAATTTTTTCAACAACAGAGAAAAGACAATGCACTTTGCGAAGAAGATTTTTAATGCTTTTAATTTACACAGCATACAACTTTTTGTCTCCTTCATACCAGATCAGTTTTCTGGCATCCTCTGTGCTGGCCAAGGCTTCAATCATTTTGCTTTTCTCTGCTTCAGAAACTGAAGAGGAGTACATCTTTAGGAGGAATTCCCAGCCATCACTAGTTTTGGCTCCAACTGTAAATATGGCTTTCATAACATCACTAGGCAGACTACAGGGAAAAACAAAAGCAACAAAACAAACAAACAAAAAAAGGGGATATAAAAATGCTCATCTGAGAAAATAAGGAAAAAAGTCACAAAATTAAAGGATTAACTTGAAAGAGATAGCTCTGTTCAGAGAAATTTAATTCTTTAGCAATTGTTAAAGTTTGCTGGACTGAATTCATGCTGGTCTAATACTTTAACTCACTAGGAAAAAGAAAATCATGCCAGTCACATGAAAACATGCTCAACTGTACAAAAATAGAGTAATTTTCTATGGCTCAAAATGCATGTGAATCCCGAACAGAATTAATTCCGAAAGATAAAAAGGTGTGCTCTGACATTGCTGCTAAGTAATCCTCCTTCATTCAGCATGCAGCTTAGGAAATGCAGATGGAAGCAATCTCTGGATGCTTTTGCAGTCACACTTCAAGAGAGTGGAGACAATGTCTAGCACAGTGTCCTTCTCATCTTAAAACAGCAACCATTTTTACATATGGAACAGTACAAGACAGAACGAAGTGCTTTATCAATACTCGGTGGTGGTGGTGTGGTGGTTTGTTTTTTGTTTTTGTTTTTTTTTTTTTGATTGTTCTCTTTGTTGTGGTGTTTTCCCCCAATAAACCAGCAGCAATCTAACAGGAAAACAGACAGATAAAACAACTTGAAGCTCAGTTTTTGTGGTACCTTACTGTTCCATTGGACTTCATCCACCTCTCAAACATCTCTGTGGCCGTTGTTGTACAGTTTCTTATATCATGGGTGCAGGCAAAAGCTAGCAGTGTCGAGCGGAGCTCTCGTTCAGACAAGGTCCCATCATCTGTCCAACGCTGTTGATCGATTTTATCTCCAAGTAAGTGCTCTATCCTATGCTAAAAGAGGAGAAAATTACCAGCAATAGCTAATTCCTCCAAAAATGATTTTCTACACACTAAATTAGTCTAAAAAGAAAAAAAAAAAGAAAAAGCAAAAGTCAAGATTTAGAACTTTGAAAGCTAAACATAGTAGTTTTTCATCTGTTTATTCCAATTTAGACATGCCTGCCATTCCTTATCTGTAGGAATAAGTATCCGATTCCACACAGATCTGAAAGATGGGCACATGGAAACTGAAGACTATTCTTCAAGCCATGGTTCAGACTTGCTTGTAATCAGCTCACCATCTCAACTAACTACAAGTTCTGTATGTTTAACTGCTTTTATCTTCACCAAGTGACAGTTAATAATACCTTAGGTTAGCACAAAGAAACAACTTTTATCTACCTACAGGCTGAGCACCCTTCAGTTTTGCAGTTCTGCAACTTGCCAAAACCACAGCCAGGTGTCCGACCAGCTACCACACCTCAGCTGAAGAGTCCTGAACTTAGAAATGACCTCAACAGACACTGCACTGCAAACCACAGCCAGCTTGGGCTGTTTATCACAGCAGATGCGTAAAACCTTTGAAATAATTCTAAATAAGGAAAATTGTTATAACAGTGCTTTTTATTTCTTATGTTTCCTTAAGTATTCACTGATTATCCATATCTACTGTAAAGAAAAAACATCTGCTATTTTATCTAATAACTTAATAATTTTCCTTACTGACCCCTTTACTGACGTTTTACAGTGTAAAGCAGCAAGGAGTATTTTCAACCAGTAGATGAATACAGAGAAGCTTCATAATAAGAAGGTAAACAGAGAAATGAAAAACATTCTCACCAAGAATTGAGACTGCAGTATTGATTTCACTGCTAAGTATGTAGCGCTATATTGTATTAACCTATCACACAACTGGAGTGGTACAATGACAACCATTCATGTATTCCTATTTTTACAGAAAATAGTTTTGTTTTTTTTCCCTGCCTCGACACATAGCAATTAGATCTCCAATCACTCTAATATTTGTGGATAACTTTACTGTACAAGAAAAATGTCAGGGACTCTGCCAAACTACATATTTGTACTACACTGATCTTTATAGGCACTGTAAGATAAGCCCAGACACCACTGTGTTCCCACTGCACTACACTTCCTACAAAACATTTTGGGCCGTGTGGGTATGGTGTGGAAATGGGGGGAGGGCAGGAAGCCGGTCCAAGAAATGTAGCATTTCAGTAAGAGATCATTAACAAAAGCAGGCAAGACTGGCAGCTCTCCAGAATCCCCATCCAACTTAGTGAAATTACTGCATACATTCAATAGTCAACACTTAAAAAGATAATGTAACTACATTACACTACCTCACAGCTAATTATTTCAAATTACAATTTACAAAAAGCTAAGACATACCATGACTCGTGCTGCCAGTTGTTGTTCACCCTTTTTGTCTAAAAGGTTGTATATGTGACTCAGCTGAGACAAAGCTTGCGTGAGCGGTGCAGTGCTGCTCTCCTTGTTAAGGTAATCAATCAGCTCAAAGGCCATTCCCAGAGACACTCTTCCTAGACTTTGGGTCAATTAAAAGAAACATATTAATGGATTATAAAACAAAATTGCTCCCTGAAACAAGATCAGAAGTGATGCTTTATATTACATTAACAGAGAGACAAGTGAATAGACGGAGTGACGTAACAAACCATTTACATGTAGAGATTTTCGCATTTTAACTTCAGTAAGACTGCAGAAAAGCAGAAATAGCCATTAACATGCCTTCAAGTGTGGCAATGATGTCTAAAAACGTTTATCACAATATCTGATACAGTTAGCAGCATCCAAAGAGATCATCCAGAATGCTCAGTCTCACCTGCTCTGACAGTGGTGGTGAAAGACATGAGAGAGATCCAGGAAAAATTTGAGAGGAAAATAGCTTACTTTTCTAGGTGGAGCATTCATTGACAGAGTACAGAAAAATAGTCTGCTAAGCAGATGATCACTTACTAAAGAAAAGAGTTCTTCCTGAAACAGAAGCTACTGTGTGGTTCTATGTAATGCAAATAAATAGATCATGCTATAAAACACAGGCAGATAATATCAGGCAGTATCTAGTACCAATAGAGAAGCATCAGCGAAAGAACTTGAAAAAAATAGTAGTGAACGGTGAACAGTTCCAACAAAGCTAAAAAAGACTGAACTAAAAACTTATCTACAGCAGTTGTCTCTAGAAACTAAACATGATCTTCTTTGAATTCAAAAAACTTTACACATATTTAATATGTTTCCCAGTATGCAAGTCTTACCCTGCAAGGCTGAAAATATTGTTGATCAAGTTGGCTCTGTCTTTAGGACTCAAAGCAGTGTGGTTTTGTTTCAACAGATTAACGAGTGTTTTCCAGTCTTCAGCATAGTGTACCATGTAATAGCCATTCATGTCCACATTGAATTTTATCCATTCCACCTCTTCTGGAAGTTCAATGACAGCTAATGGACAGAAAACCAGTTAGCAGCAGAAACAAATATCCAACAATTGTTTGTTCAAATCCAAGTCTATGAAACAGACTAGATCCAGAGAGAAAATAAATTCTTTTACACCAACTACTTTCCCCTACTATGACGAAGGAACAGATAGTACAGAGGTTTCACAAGAAGGCTCAAGAATTCCAGATGGTATTTCTTCCTCCTCCTTCCTCCATCTGATTGAATGAAGAGCATCACAGCCTGCACTGTGTTGCATCCATGCAGATAATTACTTGGTGCAATAATTTTTCTCCTGTCCAGCCCTTCTTTCAAACAGCCCCATCTCTCTTACCCACTTTCATATAAATGCAGATATAGATATATACACTCACAGACAAATAGTAGTTACATGTATCATATAAAGGAGTGGAGAAATGGAGATGGCCTTAAGTAGATGAAAGGTCACACTATAATTTCTGAGTCAACTGGACACAAGAAGAGAGGCTTTGGGAGAAAGTTATTCCTTTCAGTTGATTCCATAATGACTTGCAAAACCATCAATTTGCACAGGACCTACAAGGCCTTTGAAATTTAGTAAATATTCTACCCCAAACCCTTTTGTACATCTCTCCTACTCTCATATCCTCCACATCCAACTTTCTACAGTGAATGAGGAATTCTTATGATGAACATGAGACTACCAACAGGGCCATTTAAAGTGAGACAAAAATGACGAAATCAGGCAACTTACTTACTTGTTCTAAAAGGATCTAGAACACATTCAGTTAAAGAGCTTTCTTTTTCCATTTTGATAATTTGTAATCCTTTTTTTTCTAAAAACTCCATTTCAAATGAAAAAGAATAAGAATAGCTTGAAGACTTTGTAAAATCAATGTCAGAATGACATAAAGCAAAATTATTTACCTTATTTTTAGTATGTCTAATGTAACTTTAGAGGGGTGGCAGTTTGTAAAAATCAGCAAACAGTGAAAATGTCAAGATCAACTCTAAAAACTTGATTTAAAATTTGTGTAGTTTTATTTCAAATATTAGAGGTGTGAAATAGGTTTATGAATTAAATATAACTCCCAGTTAAATGCACTGCTTAGTAACTTTAATGGCACAGGGGGATGGTGGGGAGAGAAGGAAATACATCAGCATATGCAAGGTCATGAGTCAGACCAGCTTCAATCAAATGCAAAAACCTACATATGTCAGTGGAAAGAAATCACAGAATCACAGAATTGTTTGGGTTGAAAGGGACCTTAAAGACCATCTAGTTCCAACCCCCTACCACAGGCAGGGACACCTTCCATTAGAGGAGGTTGCTCAGAGCTGGCCTTGAACACTTCCAGGGATGGGGCATCCACAACTTCTCTGGACAACCTGTGCCACTGTCTCACCAACCTCAGAGTAAAGAATTTTTTTTCCTAATATCTAATCTAAACATGCTCTCTTTCAGTTTGAAGCCATTTCCCCTTGTCCTGCCACTACAATGTAAATATCTCCCCATCTTTCTGGTAGGGCCCCTTTAGGTCACCTGCAAAGCCTTCTCCTCTCCAGGCTGAACAAACCCAACTCTATAAGCCTTTCCTCACACAAGAGTGCTCCATCCCTCTGATAAACTTTGGGGCCCTCCTCTGGACTTGGTCCAACAGATCTATGTCCTTCTTGCACTGAGGACCTGAGCCAAGGTGATTTTAGCACTACATAAAATTCTATAGGTAGCTGTTTAATTGGTAAAAAAATAAAACAGGGCTGAATGAAAGAGGTCCCATAGACTAGCAATTTAGGATTGAAATTAACCACTGCACCAAAACCAGAGTGTGTATGTGAAAAGATCTAAAGGTTTCAACTTCAACAACAGCATTCTCAAAAACCTCATATATTCCAGGTAAAATATTTTCTTACACAATTAAATAAAATAAGTAGTATTTCAGTGGAACTTCATTTCCTGAAATTTCACCAATCTGGCAGAGCTACTCTCACATTACTTGCTCTCTAAAGGATGGAGAGTTTGAGAGATTTTCTGTATGCACCCTGATGAAAAGAGCTCAGGCTTTTACAAATTTCAAACCTGTGGTTCTGTTCCAGTTGCTGTCATTTATTTGTACATATAATGCTATAGGGAACTAACTCTCTAATGATGACAACACTGGCAGTGCCTGCCTCCAGATCTTTGGAATTGTTTTGCACTCTGTATGTATTCACCTTCAGACCTTACACAAGGGTGTGCTAAGAAAAAACATAAATCTACAACACTTAAGTAACTTGTTACTAAAGCTTTAAGTCACGTACCTGACTTTTGATCCAGTAAAAACGCATTAGTACAGTGGGTAAAGTTGCACCTACTAGTTATGTAAGTGAGAGGAATATGCCACAGATAACTGCAAAGGAAAACAAACATTTACTAACATATTACATACATATTATCTGTCTTGAAGGTTTTTGTTTTTTTTTTTAATTTAAGCATTTTTATATATAATGCTAGAACCACTGAATGCTGTGTAAAATAATGAAGTGCAAATCTCACTCGTATAATCAGAATTACGGTAAATGAAAAACTGCACAGCATGAACAGCAATTATTTTTTTATTCCCATCATGTTGAGAAGTGGGTAAATTTCACAGAATACCTTGGGTTGATAAGTGACCTTTTATGATTGTCTAGTTCAGCACCCCTGCAAGGAGCAGGGACATCTTCAGGTGGATCAGGTTGCTCAGAGCACCATCCAGCCTGGCCCTGAATGTTTTCAGGGATGGGGCATCAACCTCACCACTGTTTTACCAGTCTTGTTGTAAAAATATTCTTCCTTATATCTAGCCTAAATCTACCCTCTTTTAGTTTAAAACCATTAACCCTTCTCCTATTGCTACAGGCCCTGCTAAAAAGTACGTTCCCATCTTTCCCTTAGGTACTGAAAGAACGCAATGAGATCACCCTGGAGCCTACTGTTTTCCAGGCTGAACAGCCCAAACTCTCCGTCTGTGCTCAAAGAAGAGGTGTTCCATGCATCTGACCATTTTTGTGGCCCTCCTCTACGCTCATTTCAACAGGTCCATATCTTTCCTTCGCTGAGGACACTGGAGCGGGATGCAGAGTTCCAAGTGGGGTCTCATGAGAGCAGAGGGGCAGAATCCCCTCCCTTGCCCTGTTGGCAATGCTGCTTTTGATGCATCCCAGGATACAAATGGCTTTCTGGGCTGTGAGTGCACACTACTTGCACTATTTCTCCCATCTCCTCTGCAGGGCTGCTCTTCATCCCCCAGCCTGTACTCACACCAGGGCTTGCCCCGGCCCAGCTGCAGCACCTTGCACTTGGTCTTGCTAAACCTACTGAGAAAGTTTGCCAATGATACTGAACTGGGAGTAGTTGTTGACTCCCTCAAAGGCAGGGAGGTCCTGCAGAGAGACCTCAACAAACTGGAGGGCTGGGCAGTCACCAACTGTATGAAGTTGAACAACAAGTGGCAGATTCTGCACCTGGGATGGGGTAACTCTGCGTGTATGTACAGACTGGAGAACAAGATGCTGGAGAGCAAGAAAGCCACACAAAGAGTGACTACAGTCACTTCACTTCTTCTGCCTGGAGGAGACTGAGGGAAAAGCTCACTGCAGACTACAACTTCCTTGTGAGGGGAGGAGGAGGGGCAGGCACTGATCTCTTCTCTCTGGTGACCAGTGACAGGACCTGAGGGGATGGCCTGAAGTTGTGTCAGAGGATGTTTCTGTTAGAATTAGAAAGAGGTTCTTCACTCAGAGTGTTGTTGGGAACTGGAATGGGCTACCCAGGCAAGCGGTCATGGCAGAGTTCTAGAAGCGTTTGGACAACACTCTCAGGCACACGGTGTGATTCTTGGGGTTGTACTGTGCAGGGCCAGGAGCTGGGCTTTGATGATCCTTGTGGGTCCCTTCCAACTCAGGAGATTCTAGCATTCTATGACACCTCCTGAAGTTCACATGGACCCACTTCTCAAGCTTGTCCAGTTCCTCTGGATGGCACCCCTTCCCTCAGGCATATCAACTGCACCACTCAGCTTGGTGTCACCTGCAAATCTGCTGAGGGTGCACTCGATCCCACTATGTACATCACTGATGAAGATTTCAAATCACACCGGACCCAATAAGGACCCCTGACAGACAGCACATTTTCTAGTACTTCTTTCTCAGTTCCAGCATGCTAAGTAGCTTGTCCAAAATCATATGGACAGGAAACCTCTGGCTGTATCAGAAATTCATTCAGTATTATTTCATTTCAGTCCAATGTTCTGTTTTCCTGAAATTTTACAAAATTTTATAAAAAAAAAAAAAAAAGAAAAAAGAAATGATTGAAGTACTAGACTCGAATTCCAAATCACGGTAATATAAATCATAATTAATTGCACACCACAAAGGCTTTCCCTGAACTGCAAGCTGGAAGAGTAAATGCTAAGGAGGATCAAAAAGATAATAACGACTTGGCTCTTTAGAGAAAATACTTTGAGTGGGATGAAACAAGTTGCACATATTCATTTAACTTTGACAGGGACCCCCGTCTGTGTATGACTCACATGTAATGCTCTTCTTCAAAACCTTTTCATGTACGACCCAAATTAAGATCAACAAGAAAAGAAAAGTTACTAAGCCTAACAATCCTTCCCTTCTTCCATTACCTTTCAACCACACATTGCTTTTTTTCTTCCATATCACAAAAATAAAACAGGGTCCTGTAACTTCCTACTTTTCAAGAAATAAACGTCCTTCACAGGTCTAGCTTTCTGCAAGATAATGCAAAGGACTCAGATCCTGTTAAAACTGTAAACAGTTGAATAAGACCAGCAAAATCCCAAAAGGATTCACGTTTGCACATTTTTAGTGTGACAGAAAACACTGCTGAGGTTCATAATGTAAGTTATATTTGTAGCAAACTGAATTTTAAAATCAGCAACTGCCACATCTTTGCCTCTTCAGTATTTGCATATGTACTTCCTTTTGAGTTTCGGTACAAGGGATATTGCCTCTGTTATACAATCAGTCATTTGTTGTCATGTGGTACTGCCATCTTAAAATTTTGAAGCCAAAGCAGCTTTGATTCTAGCTTCTCTACCTTCCTCCAACAAAGCCCAAGACGTGAACTGAATTTTGGCAGGAAGCAGCAGAGGCTCTAAAGCAGGACATATGCATCCGTAACTTACATAAACTTCGGCAACCTGCCTTCCTTCACATTCTCGTTATTCACATAAAACTTTCTTAAATTACAAGAAACCTTTACCGATGAGATCTGCCTTTTGGCATTAAAAGCCAACTCATTATGTCAAGCTTTAAAGCTTCAGGAAGGGAAACTCAGATTACAAAGGCTGTCACAGACTCTTACCAGTTGCTTGGGTGGAAACAGACATGGACCTTCAGGGAGGTATTAAATGTGTGAATTTCTGTGCCAAATTCTCTATTACTACCTGCCTTCAAAGAAAACACTAAAACCCCTGATTACAAGTAAGAAAGACGTACAAGACTTAAGACAGATATCTGCAGTTGGTTTCAATGGATAAAAGGTATTAAGAAGGTAATAACCTTGCATCTGATGTCCAATTTTCCGGTTCCACGCGATACAAAAATTTCTCTTGTTGTACAGAAACAGTCTTTCCCTTTCGGACAACCGTGACTAAAGGAAATCCTTTATGCAGAATCCAAGTCTTCATCATTTTTTTCACATCTAGTGTTCCATTGGTAATCTGTTAAAACAACCACAACAAGAAAATAGCACATGGAGAACACTTACTTCTTTCTTAACTTACCAATTAAGTTGAAGCATGACTTTGCATCTGTAAACAATCAGTTTGACAGTGATCTTGTAAATTTCATAAGCAACAATTTTATTTTAAGTGAGGGAATCCTTGCAAGCAGTGGAAAGACAAATTGGAAACACCAGGCAGGTTGAACTGGTATGTAATGAGTGGAGAGAATGTTAAAAAATGGGAAGTCAGAGTAAGCTCCCAAGCTCCCTCTTACTCTTCCTCATTCCTTATTGGTATGGTGACATTATGTGACTATTTCAGGTTGAAAAATCTCCTTTAATTATGAAATGAATAATAGAAATTGAAATAAAGTGACAGTGTTTGTACCACAAAAACTACATATGCTTTATAACTGTTTTTTTTTCTTTTTTTCCCCCTCTCACTTACCAGTCTTTGAATAGCTTAACCTTCAATCTCTTTTAATCTCCCAGGAACTGTTTGTGCTACAACATCCCCACTAAGGACCAGTACTTCATAATGTCTACATATTTCTTTATTAGCAGAGATCATCATATACCCAGAAAAACATAGTACGTCCCCTAACATGCAAAAATGTGGTTTAGCCTGAGCTATCAGGAACATAGGAAAATTATTATATCATTATTCAAGTTACATTTAACTTTCACCAACCTCTACTGTGTCTTTCTATCTAGTTTATCTCATCGGCATCTTACTGCACACTGTTCTGTGTTCAAGCCAGGAACAACATATAGAGTCCAACTTCATGGGAAAATACTACCTTATTTATGTAAAGAACAACCATAAACTTTAGATAGGAGTTTCAATTCCAGGGAAGCAACTCTCTAACAAAAGCTTCAAATTCAGAGACTTTGAAAACTACAAGTTTTTATTGTACTTTCTACGTACTCCCCCGAAACCACTCTTGACTAAATCTTCTTTCTCTATCTTATTATCACAAGCTTTAATTATTACTACATTAATGTTACCCACTGTCCATTACCCAAAGGCTAGCAGAAAGGTTTGTGTCTAATCTGTACAGAGACATCAATAAATTTAGAATTTGCTCCACTGAAATAATTCTATTCCCATATAGAATCCTTCTCAGTCACCTGAAATTAAACCAATTATTAGAAATATAGGTGCATAGTCCACCTTAGCAACAATTTATTGATAATAATTTATTTTATTGACATCTCTTCTTGGAACAGCAGCTCCTAACTCCAGTGAAAGCAACACAAGAAATGGATTTCACTCTTCTTCCTTCTAGGCAAGGTATACAAAAGTTTCCCTGCCATATTACAGATTTTTCTTTTATTGAGCATGCAGTTTTCTCATCTTCACTCCAACTATGATTGACAGGGATGGCTTCTGTTCCATTTCCACACAGGTTAAGACTTAAGAAATGATTGTGTGTTTTGCCAAGCGAAAAATTCATGCAAAAATTTATGTTCAAAGAAAATGGCACTTCTATGGTTTGAATTTTCAAACTCATACAGCCTAGGCATAGTTAACGTAAGCAAAAGGAAAAAAGAGCCAGTCAGTTTGCTGAGTATCATAGATTTGTTTTTACTATTGTACTATAAATATGGGAAACAACTGAAAAGTATACCCATACATATACATGATAATACTAATGATTTATTTAGTCACAAGGAAGACTCAGTGATGTAGTACACTTCTAAAACAGAGAACAATCAAGAAGTCCAGACAGAGTTATGGCCTCTTGAAACTGAAATATTTTTGTTTCTTTTCCCTTCTTTTGACAAACTTTAAGCAGTCCTGGGCACTGGCTAGAGTCCAAGGGCACTAATAATGGTATCAATCAACTCAAAGATCAGATAGGAACACAGCAGTTCATGTAAGCTACTCACTTTCATCTAGTTTCTGTAATTTTCATTATTCAGGAATCTACTGGGGGAAAATATTAATAAGAAAAAACTCTTTATCTAGTTCATTAAATGGATGAACTTTTCACAACAACAACAGTGAAAATAATCAGACATGAAGCCTCCCTAGATTTTACTGTTCATCAGGAGAGTCTGGCTCAGAATTTGAAGGTGAAAGACCATCAGAAAGCAAGGGAAACTAGGAATTCAAGGTATAAAAAGAAAAATACCAGGACAGAAAGAATACCAAAACAAAGGAACACGGACAGTACATTTCATTTAATTAGGAGAGGCAATAGGTGAAAAATGGTGGAAAGTAAGTAGTGGAGAAAATCTGGCACCTTCTCAGGGAAGCAAAAGTAATAAAACCCCAAACGTAAACTAACCCACTGCAATACCACAAGGAATACGAAAATGTAGGTTATGTGAAAACACAAAATGAACATCATTAATACTCACATGCAAAAAAAACCCACAAAATAAACCAGACTCAGTCACAAAATGACATGTAGCCAGAAAAGGACAGAGGAAAAAGCAAACACTGTAAGCAACAGCAGAAAACATATAAAGAACCAGTTGGTGGACTCCTGCACACAGAAGGGTAACTTCCATCAGATAATGCTAGTAAATACCAGATGTCAGCAGGAATTTGGTAATTGTTAAATGAGCACCAAATACAAAGGGTTGTTTCTCACTAAAATAGGAAATACACACTGAGCTCTGACACCAGATGTTACTAAGCCTGCTGAGTGTGATTCACTTAGCAATGCTAATACAGGTGGGTGAAGCAATCCTAGAGCTAGTAACAGTTATTTTTCACTCCTAAAAAATGATAACTGAGGTTGCAAAAGACTGGAAAAAGAGGTCTGCTGAGTTTGCAGAAAATCTGAAGGTATCCCATGTGCAAAGAGTAGGGTAATAATAATAAAACCAACTACTTTTCTGAGCCAAGGAGACAGCCAAAGCAAGTAATCTGAAGTTTTGAGGACGAGTCTTTTCCTATGGTGTACTAACATTTAAGTCGTGCATCTAACTACAGTTAAGTTCTCACACTAATTGAATGTAAGGCATTTGTGTGGTCTCCCTAGACACTCTGTGTGGATACAACCCTGTGGTGTGTTCTCTATGCCTGTATGACCGAAGATGGCTGGTCAGGAAGCTCCACTTTAAATGGCTGAGGAAAGTCTGTTTTGCCTCATAAAAATCACTGTGCCACCACAAGAGTTCTCTGTCACAAGAGATTCACAGATTGATACCAGTAACAATCAATCACTAGCTGGCAAACTAGTGGCTGATTATGATTAAACACACAAATCTACAGCCACCTGTGACAGTTGACAATAACTAAGAGACTCCAGTTCCGTGGAAATTCAAATATCATAAGGTAGATGCCAAGAATCAAAGCAAAATAGTAAGTTAGTATCCTGTCTAGAACTCAGTTTCCGTGAGGGAACTTCACATGTATTTCAGAGATTTTAATACTTATTGTGCAAATCTTATTTTAATACTTATTGAACAAATCTGTTCCGTTACACAACTAGCTTGACACTCCCTGGGGGGACTCAGCAGCTCTTGCTTGTTGGGATCACTGTCTCTCTTGCAAACATTCACTCCCTCTTGCACACTTCCCCTGTTCCACTCTCCTTCCCTCCCTCACCCTCTCTCCTCCTGATGTCCTTTCTCCCTTGAACTCTTCTGCCCTCCACCCCTTCCTTGCTCTCTCTCTACCTTCATCCTCTCTTCACAGAATCACAGAACCATTCAGGTTGGAAAAGACCTCTAAGATCACCAAGTCCAACCTATGACTGAACACCACCATGTCAACTAAACGACACCAGCGTTGCTTCTTGAACACCTCCAGAGATGATGACTCCACCACCTCCCTGAGCAGTCTCTTCCAATGCTTAACCACCCAGTGAAAAAATTCATCCTGATGTCTAACCTGAACCTCCCGTGGCACTGCTTGCGGCTGTGTCCTCTTGTCCTGTCACTAGCTGTCTGGGAGAAGAGGACGACCCCCACCTGGCTAAAACCTCCTTTCAGGTAGTTGTAAAGAGCCATAAGGCCTCCTCTGAGCCTCCTTTTCTCCAGGCTAAACAACCCCAGCTCCCTCAGCTGCTCCTCGTAGGACTTACCTTCCAGACCCTCCACCAGCTCCATTGCCCTGACTCACTCCAGCGCCCCATGGTCTTTGCTCTCTTCTGCCCAAGCCCTTGCCTTCCTGAGCCTTACACACCCACTTCAAAATCAGACACAGCCTTGTGCCTGCACTGTAATTTGAGAGCAGCTGAACTAAACTGCCCCCTACAATCTGTTTTCCTAAAATTCCATGACCGCTTGTTGAAACAGAAGCTATCACTGAAACAAAGTTAGAGTAACCCAAGATCTTTGTGGAGGTTGGGCTCGGGCTATAATGTGAAAGCAAATTTTGTCCTCCATTTGATTACTTTCACTCTGGTCTTAACACACTACTAACGTAATTCTAGAGAGTACTGACATGTCTACACATGTGGATATGCATGGTAGTGCACACCCACTCAAAATGCTTTTTCGGGATGATACTCACTGTAGTCCCTAGCAGCTACAGGGATCTCCATATCTATATGACAGAACTTTGGAATAGGATGAGCAGAAACTTCAGACCTGCAGTCTATTATCCTATTTCTTTCATAAACAACGAAACAAATAAAAAATTATGACACTCTTACAGAAATTTAAAAAAAAAAAAAAGGATAAAGAAAAGAACAGTGGGTCAAAATCCCTACCTCATTCATGCTGTCCCAAAAGTCATCACTCCGAGCAGTACCATAGTTGTGATTATGCAAGTATACCTCAATGCCAGCTCGGAAAACATCCTTAGTGAGATAATGCTTCAGCATCAAAAGAAGTGAAGCCCCCTGCAGGGAGAAAAAAAAGAAAATAAATTAGCAAAGTGAAGTTACAGAACCATTTAAAGCATCTGCATATTATAGCTATTTCACAGTAGAAGAATGACTCAGAAGCTGGCAGATTTTATTCCAAACAATATCATTTGAATAATTTCCTTAAACTCAGCTGTTATTCTTTTCTATTTCTATTTTGTTAATTTTTTAAATATTTCATAAATTCCAAATACAGTTACAAAAAGACTAATACAGCTTGAAAATTTTTCCCAGCTGCTTTGGAAAAAAAAATATTTTAAAGGCTCAAATTACACTTATACAACAGGCTTGTCAAACCTGACATTTTTTCTATTTAACATCATCTGAAAAACATTGCCTTCTTACTGATAAGTCTCTTCTAACTGCCCTTTTTCATTACCAACACTCATCTGTATGGTAAGAACTGCACTTATGAGACAGTGTTTAACAGTCATATGATCTGCAGTTACACCAAAAACCTGAAAGTAAAGGAAAAAAAATGAGATACAATAGGTAAGCTGGAACTGAACTGAGCAGAGAAGGCCAATTGCACTTTGACAAGTGTTTAAAATGTTTTGTAAAAAAAAAAAAAAAACAAAAAACAAAACAACAAGAAAAGGTACCTGAGTAGTTTTAATATCAAAAAGGCCATGAATTGTTCTCACACATTCCAAAACCAAGTTTTGGAGTAACATCTTACCTGAAACTGGAGGCTGCTTGGTTATTCATTATCATTGAACTGCAGGAATAGCCCTTACTGAACTTCTTAATCATATGGTCATATTTTCCTCTCCTTCATGCATCCTTGCTTAAACTACAGCTCTGCCACTTTTTTTCTCTTACTGTCATATCCTTACAAACACTCTGTTGTTGCAGGTGGATTTTGTCCCACCTGAGGGTGCGAGATTTACTGACAGCCTGTAAAACAGCCAGGCTAAAAATAGTACCTACAACAATTCCTGTTCCAGACAGTACAATGTAGAGGCCACCTACCAATCTGTGTCTGTTGGCAGGACAGCAAAACAAATTAAGTTGTACAGTTCAGTAACAGACCACCCTTAGCTGATTAGGGAGTACTTTGCAAGTGTCTTCTCATTCAAATTGCCAAGAGCTCCAGCTAAGCTATAGGGCCAAGAGCAGTGGAATATGAAGACTGCGTGCATGAATGAGAAGCTATGCAACATAATCCTCTGAAACACAGAAAGTGGCCATGAAAACACCATTTCTGACAACGCAAGGGCAAAGCCTCTTTTGGTTAGAAGGTGTAGGTTGGTACAATTCTATCCAGAATGTGCACATACTTATTAGTAGCAATGAATAAAATAATTCTCCAAATATAATGGTGAACTAATCGACTGAAACTCCAACCCAATCACTTGGGGAACATTTCCATTCAAATTACATAGAGAAGCTTCAATTGGGCCACCAGGTAAACTGAAAATCACAGATCTCTGTTCTTATAGTTCAGAAAACCGAGTCCAAAATAAAAGGAAGCACATCACTATCGTAGGCCTGTCCGGTATCTCACACTACTGAAGGATGCCAGACAACGTGTTGACCAGTTGAGACTTGCAAAAAGAAATCAGAGGAGACAAACCAGGACTGTCATGGGAACTACATTCCACCAAGCAGAGGAAGAGTTAGTATTTGATTATTTTCTTGTAAACACTAGCTGTTCCCATGGTTTCTAATTAAATTAAAGTATAAAACAATGATGGAAAAAATGTCAGCTAATCGAAAACATACAGAAGGCTTTTCTCCTATACTACCAAAATCATGGGACACAGAATATAAAACCTGGGACATTGTGAATAAAAATCTTGCAAATACAGGTATTTCTCCTCTTACACATTTTTATGTGAGGCACTGTGAAGTTTTAATAACATAAGCCTCACACTCAACTCTCACTAGACATTAGAAATAACCAAGTTTCAGACAGTCAGGACATGCAGTAAAATAAGTTTATATTTCAGAGGCAAGCCTCCAGACCAGGAAGTCTCTAAAATACTGGGACTTTTTTAAAGCAGGGAGAGTATAAGAAGGAGTGATTACTTCAACAAACATTTTGCCATTACTCCTTTCTAAAGCATTTGTTACAGTCTGATACAAGAAAAAGAATATATGTCTAACTGGATATGTTGCTTCACCTACTGGGTCCCCTCTCACAGCTTCATGAGTATAATACTTTGTGCTGAAGCATTCACCAAGCTGTTGAGTAAGAACACAAATAGACACACATAATATTTTCCTAATTGAAAGATACGTCGATGCTCAGAAATGTTACTGAGAAATCCTGCATTGTTTGTGCTAGGTGTAAATAACCCCCAAACATTTGCCAATACATGCCCACCTCTTGTGATTCCACATTCATGTTTTCAATAGATAATAGATAATACCACTTTCCAAATATTTCCAAATATTTTTAGTTACCTTGATATAAGAAAGTGCATCAAACATTTCTTCTATTTGCTCTGAAGACTGAACAGCGGAAGAGACTGGATGTGAAGAATTCAAAGAATCCTTCATCATAGCCTTGAAAATTAAATTAAGGAAATCCTCATCCTAGAAGAGAAACATTTATAAGTAAGCAGAAAAGTAAAAGTTGTCTCTGCACTGCTCTTCCATTGCTCTATGCAGCAACACCATTATCAGAGGTAGCATTTATAAAACCTACTCTTTCCCTACCATCTTTTAAGAGTAGAATCTCACTTTTGAGTTTGAATTATTGTCCAGGCCCTTAAACTCCTTTCTCAGATTAATGCATCATTGGTACTGGACAAAAAACCCCACACCTTCTAAATAAGTCTGTGTCACATTTCAGATCTTGCTCATCAGTGTTTTCAGTTCATTTACAGGACACAGGGAATACAAAAACATGACCTTAGTATGTTTTCAGCATGAAGTCTAGGGAAATTACTCACTACAGTGGTGTCTGTGAGAATATAAACAGCACCTTATCTAGTGATTACCAATGTCTCTTGCTTCTTTTCTTCTAGATGAAGATATTTGAATTTTATTTTTACATTGGTACCAGAACAAGAAAACCCCAAACATTGTAAAGAAGCTGATTGTTACTATATTAGTTATCATTTGTCCATTTCATCAAGACAAGCAAACAATTCTCTATGCAGTAAAGAGTTACAAAAAACTAAAAAAAAAAAAACTAAAAAAAAAAAAAAGTTAAAAAATTTAAAATCTGTGGGAAATGCAACAAAAGTAGTTGTTAAAGTTGAAAACTTTAAAGCTATTCTTGAATGGAGAAGTTCTGGGTGGTTTTTCTTTCCTTTTACCGAAACACATTTTGGCACCATCAAGTGGTGAAATCATGGCTAGGCTTCGCGAACGAAGATTTGAGAGGGGCTCTACCCACGCTTGCTACAAGCACGCTGATGGCTAAAAAGGCCAATGCGAGATAGACAAGTCCGGTTGCAGAAGGCACAGCAGAAAGACTCTCCAGGTGATATCGACAAGACGCGATTCTTTCTGCGTTGTCTTTTCTCCTCGAGAGTGATCCTGCGTGTGTTCTCAAAAGCAGCAGCAGCGTTATAGATGGTGTGTCTCCAGGCCTCCCG
>NW_020955301.1:701487-719169 GCF_003031625.1 Empidonax traillii | reverse complement strand
GGCTTCGCGAACGAAGATTTGAGAGGGGCTCTACCCACGCTTGCTACAAGCACGCTGATGGCTAAAAAGGCCAATGCGAGATAGACAAGTCCGGTTGCAGAAGGCACAGCAGAAAGACTCTCCAGGTGATATCGACAAGACGCGATTCTTTCTGCGTTGTCTTTTCTCCTCGAGAG
The DNA here is from genome assembly GCF_003031625.1 of Empidonax traillii. Taxonomy (NCBI): domain Eukaryota; kingdom Metazoa; phylum Chordata; class Aves; order Passeriformes; family Tyrannidae; genus Empidonax; species Empidonax traillii. The sequence goes on along the minus strand of NW_020955301.1, from coordinate 718,993 downwards.
TGATCCTGCGTGTGTTCTCAAAAGCAGCAGCAGCGTTATAGATGGTGTGTCTCCAGGCCTCCCGATTGGAGGCCAGGGGAGACCAATGGTTGTGGTCAATATTGCCAAGGCTGAGGGACTGTTTCAGGGACTGTGAAATGAGATACTGGTGAAGGCACCTTGTCAGGCACCTTTCAGAATGAAGTATACAGGTGTTAGATGTGTCCTTGTTGAAAAAGGACACTACTTTTGTGTCCTGCCCTCAGCACATAGGCACCCAACAAACAGAATGGCCACATAAACATACTTTTAATGACAATCAAACTGAACAACCAAGCCAGGCCAAATGAAAAACTTTTGAAACATCTAGCACTGGGAAAGAATTCCGCCGAACCATATTAGCAACCCAAGTTTCTTAATACTAACAGAGTGATTTAAGGACTCAAAAATCACACTTATTCTGAATGCTGAGAAGAACACACTCTATCAAGCAGAAAACAGTCAGAACACATCAGGTGTTTAATTCTATGACTAATGCAAATCACATAAACACACCCAGAAGTTGATTTCAGGGCTCAGGTATGTCCTCTCCTAGGAGATACCTTTAGCCAGAATGCAAAATTAGTCTCTCCACTACCCCTTCCATTTAGTTCCACTAATTTTTTATTTCTCTGCCTGTTATTCTCAGTGACAGGAATGCTTTATAGCAATAGCTGGTATTACTTCCTTGGAGAAGAATGGTTAAATTTGAATCCATCACATTTTCCAGAGTCTGAAAATCTAGGTCCCTTAGTACCTGAATAAGTTTTTAAAAAATCACTATCCTATGATATCAAAAACATTCTACCCTTCAGCCATACAGGTAAACCAGAAGTGCCTGTGGGAGCAGCGGTGGTTTGTACTACTAAGTGTAACTCAGCGCTATCAGAATTCTCTGTGGGGGACGATCTGACACTTTATTACCAGGTCCGCTGACTCGTGAAACCCAAACTGACTCAGACAAAAGCAAGAACCACCATGATGGAAAGGCAGGAATTACTCCAGGCATATTTAGTAACCTAAAGTTTCCTAAGTCTATTAGGAAAAGTAGAGGTAGATAGACTTGGTCGATAACATGTTTGGACTTGTTTATTAAAAATTTTAAGTTATTATATGCAGACACTCACATCCTTTAACACCTGCTACTTTGCACAGAATGCCTTAACCCACACTAAACAGCAGACTCCAGGCAGACTACTAGCAAAATAAACCCAAAAATATTTAAAAAAATCACAAAACCAACGCATCCCTCTCAAAGCCACTTTCAACATAACGAGAGTGCCAAAGCAGAGATGTAGCATGACCCCCGTGGTGCCCACAGTGAATACAAATATCAATGCTTTATAGGCAGCATTAAAAATAGGTAATAGTGAACGTATAAGTGCAGTTATTAAAGAAAGTACTTACCGAATGTAATTCTGGAAAAATCTCCTCCATGGCAAAGTATTCCATGAAAGTGGCAAATCCCTCATTCAGCCAGAGATCATTCCACCATTCCATGGTTACTAGATTACCAAACCACTGTGAAAGACCAAAACCATCATTATTTTCTCAGAATTAAAATCAAATGAGTACACTAACACTCCACCCATCCTCTGCCTTATCTTGTGGTAAAATCAAGTTCAGTCAAAGCCATGTTAATGTTTCGGCAGGAACAACTCCTTAAGTAGGTCACAATGGTTGCTCTCTGCCTGTTGTGCTGCAGAAAACACAGCTGCAGGTTTTCTGAACAGATACAGTGCACAACCCATTCACAGTGAGGGAAGGGGTGAATTTAAGGACAGAATTGCACTTAAAAAAAAACAAACAAAAAAGGAGAAAACAGTAACCTCCCCAGTCTACTACCTGATGGGCAAGCTCATGTGCTATCACTGCAGTTATTAACTTCTTGTCCCTTGCTGAAGAAGTATTACTGTCAAACAAGAGTGTTGTTTCTCGGAAGGTGATCAAGCCCCAGTTTTCCATTGCGCCGGACTGAAAATCAGGAATTGCTACCAGATCTGGAAACAATTTAAAAGAAGCTTTTGAAAACTGCTTGGTAAAGCAGTCCTGTCCTTCAAGACTACATATTATATTCCATAATCAATAAAAACTTCGTTATTTAAATTCTATGGTGTGGACATGCACCCACAACTCAAGCAAAAAAGCCCACAGATTTATAACCATGTTTCTCTAGCAGTACTCTGGCACAAGAAACTTAAAGCACTCCAGAGGCACTGCCAATGCATCCTGCACGAACAAAAGTAACAAGGAAATGGGGGGGCTGCTACTGAAAGTAGTGTCTCAGAAGACTACATTTGGCTACCTTTCCAATCAAGCTAATGCATGCAGAGAAGTCAGGATGAAGATCTTGCATTTTTGAAGATGGTTCACAGGCTGAGAATTATCTCACTACCAAGTTAAATTCATACAGAATTATTTCTTTGATGTTGTTTATGTACAAGTATAAGCAATCAGGTTCCAAAAGCTCACAAAAACTTTCCAACTTGGGACTCGGTTAACACTTGCACTCAAACACGTAATGATTTTTTAAAATTATTTTAGTAATTTCATAATTGCAGTATTTTTTTTAAATGAAAATTTACATGCATTTTTTAGGTCGGGGTTTCTTCTTACTTTCAAAAACCTCAGAAGAACTTACCTAATTTTTCAAGAGGGTATTTCATTAAAAAGTACTTTTGATAAAATTCCAGAAGTTTCACTGCTGTGTCTAGGGCATACCCAACTTGGTTCAGATGCTGCGGTACAGCATGGACAGATACCTGGTCCAAACAGAGAAGAGAAAATATTTTGAAACACATAGCTACAGAAGATTTGGAATTGAAAGAGGAGCTGGCAGGAGTTCCTGAAACAGGCAGGACACAGTTCTGGGAGTACACTCCTAAATTACAAACACAAGCTGTCAATGAAAAGCTAATTTTTCTTGCTAGAGCTTATTAACCAGTCAAAGTACAGGCACAGTGTCTAACTGACCAATGTGTAAGCAAGAACAATTCACACACAATTTACTCACAGTATCCCAGAATGCCCAAATAAGGAACAACATAAACCTAGAAAAGTCATAGAGAATCAGAAGAAGGATGTAACTCAAACAAACAGGATGTAAACCAAACTCTGTGTACCCAAATAAGATCAAGAACAAACGTTACAGTTTTTGGTGGTGAAACACTGTGACGCTGTGCCTGCTCAAGAAGTGGGGTGAGGATGACAAAAGAAGATATGGGAGGACCAAAATAGGACTTCCAATAAGGGCGTGACTATGCAAAGCAAGTTAATGAATATGTGTTAGGTGAGAGTATCTAATGAATATGTAAAAAGGGTAACAAAAAGCACTGTCTGTCATTTGCCATGTTCAATTAGAGGAGCTATCCTCCAAACATCCAGCATGCTGAATAAAGAATGCCCTTTTTAACACCTACAGACTGGTCTCAAAAAGTTTGTTTCTGCTGCTTCTGGGTATCACTCTCATTATGGTAACACCAGTGCAATCTGCCAGAAATTCTCTCAAGAAATTATAACTGGCATAAAGCTCATCCATTTCCTTATCTAAGGTAGGGCCACATCAGACATGATGTAAGAAGCATTCACAAAAACTGAGAGGTTATAGTCTCCCTCTAATCATGTTATATCAAGAAAACAACTTTGATTAATTAGGTTACTTGCAGACTGAGGTTTAGGATGCCCTCTCATACACAAATGCAAAAATATGTGGAGATCAATTTTCCAGGATCATTAAAAAAAAAAGTCCCTCTCACTATGCTACAAATTAGTAAACAAATGACATTTCAAATAGATGCATAAGGTGACCTTTTTATTTTTGAGTTTGAATGAACCACACACAAGTAAGAATCTAGTCTAGTGTTCCTGGAGTACAAAAGTATTATTAGCTCAACATATTAAGCTCAAAACCAAAATATAAAAAGTCCCCAGGATCTTGTGGAGTTGAAAAAAGCAACTTTACTTCAACTCCAAGCTGTCTTAGAGCATTCATGACAATAAACTTGATCCACGTGAACTGCTTAGCTCAAATTCTTTGAATCTCCCAGTGACAAATTGCTAGAAGCATTCTGAGTATCTGTTTCATGGGAAATTTCATTATATGCTTCCTTTTTACTGAATTCCTTGCCCTGCTAGACACTGCTGGCAATAGAAAAACCTACTAGCTAGACTCTGGTCTTAATTGGTATGATCATTCTTATTCTCCCTTCAAGCTGGCAAACACTCTTAAGAAGTTAAAAGTATTAATAAATAAAAACAAGATCAACCCACAAGTAAATACATATTTTTTAAAAATTAAGAATATTTTTAATAAGCTAAAAAGCTTTTTGCCTCAAAGAACTGCTTATATTGTTTTACCAGAATAAAGTTCCAAATACTGACCTGAATAGTAGCCACGAGGAGGGGGGGGTGGGAAGTTAAATAGTCTATTCCATTCAGCTATATAGAGAAATACTTGTCTAAATGAGAATCAAAGCCTATTGTCTAGCATCTTTACTTGTGTATATAGGATTAAAATGAGGGCTTCTTCTTCTGCAGTGCTACTAGCACTGTTCCCTCTGGCTCTTTCTAGATACGTAATGACACTTCTGATACCTCACCACAGAGGGAAAGTTCCTGCTAGAGACTCATGAAAGTCGTTGCTCACATGAAACTTCTGCACTTTCTAAACCAAGATGAAGATATTACCATGTTTTCTCTTTAGTTGCTCTAATTGCACACATTGTAGAAACAGGTCATATCCTTGCAAAGCACAGAGATCAAACAGGACCAACTGTTTGATTTTTTTGAACCTTTGGAAAAACAAAACCTCCGCAATGAAGTAATTGCATTTAAGTAACTAAACACAGATTTAAAGTCAGCCTAAATTTGCTTCACTGCAGGGTGCGGGTTTGTTAAGGTAGGTTATCTTTGCTGGTACAGAAAATATTTGTGGCGCTGCTTGAAACCACACGTAGGTGTTCCTGTAAACCGTAATGTTTCTTTACATCCTCAGAACAGCCCTTGGTTTGCACAATATCACTGCTCACAGATGAAGGAGTGAAACTAAGAGTTTAAAGCTTCCAGCTCTGAAAGCTCTTAGGAATTTTACATTTTGTAAATTGCCCCCGTTAACAAGACCTGATGCTGAGACCACCTGCTGTAAAAATATTCACACTGATACAACCCCTGAACTCAGTTCAACTTACAGTATGGAGCTTTTGTTCCCTACCTATGATGAGTATAACAAACCCCAGAAAATACGTAAATTTAAAAGAGACAGAGTTTACTTGTTGGTTTGGGGATCTTTTTTATTTCGTTTTGGTGGGTTGGTTGGGCAGGTGAGGCAGAAAAAGTGAAACTAACACATACCAGACTCCCATTAGTTTCCTGACTGATGTTTTTCAAGTCTGCAACAACAAAAGCTACTAGATAGGTGCTCATCTTCAAACTCACAAAAAACTCATCTTGAACAATTCCATTTGTCACAGGTGTAGTGGCTTTCTGCAAGTGAAATTAAATATTATTAATGCAGGTAAAAGAACAGTAAGACATACAAGGAATCAATGTTAAATAATTCATGCTAGAACTAATTTACAGGTAAACTCACACAATATTTTCATATTTTGGTTATATTTCAGTGGGATGGATGATACTTACAACGGTGTTACAAACTTAAGAAGACAAGAAACATTTAAGCCTACCCAAAAGTTATTTGTCAAGTTTTATTAGGCAGGATTAGCAAACAACTACACTGTTGGAGAAACAATGAATCTTATTTAATTCACACTTAAAAGTCCCAGTATAATCCAAAGTCAACATGAAGACTTGCACTAGTTCAAGGGAACTCTAGGCTAGATCAGAGACACAGTTCAGCATAGCCTACTAAAAATACTGGCATCGCATGGGTTAAATATTTGTCTCTTCCTAGAAGTCTCTTCAAAACTAGGTAACCAGACACACTCATTATTTTAAAACAGAGAAAAATACCCCTCACATGCACTCTCAAAAATCAAAAGAAATCAAAAGAAATCAAAAGAAAAATCCTAAGATTCCAGTGAGCTGAAAGCAAAAACACGCCCAGCTTAAACACACACTGTCAAAAGTAAATGTGTGCTCACTCTTCTGAAGTAAGATACCATAGTTTATCTCAAATTACTTTCGGTATCCAGGTTTGCTTTAATATTAGTCCTAGAAAAGCATCCTATATGCCTTAAAGTACTTTTCTACATATTCCTTCACAAACATAAAAAAGAAGAAGAAGAAAGCAAAATGTTTGAAACCACTGTAGTGCAGAACAGTAGAAGTCTGGAGACAGAAGTGTCAGTTCATAAATTCTGAGACTTCATAAATGATTTTGTTTTCGGAAACCACAAACATGTAAAACCCAGTAACAATAACCTTCGTTTCAGACAAGATCATTTGAAACCAAACAATGATTTAATATCTAACTGCTACTGAAAATTTAACTGTCAGCCTTAAAGAGAAACAGATGTTTAAGCCTGAAGATACAATCAATATAATAATCTAATCTGGCCATTGCATATGAATAGAATGCCATCGTTGAATTCCTCTAGAAAATTCATAAATTTCTGCCTTTTATTGCAGCTTTGGCATCATAAGGAGGTAACAAGCTGTTTAAGGAAATCTACTGTGGCTGCAGATTAACTGGTTCAAATCAGTTATCCTAATCTAAAAAACAAAACAAAACAAAACAAAACCAACCAACCAAACCCACAAGAAGGTAACACCATAAGCCCATAATACACAGTTTACTTCTAGCCTCAATGTGCCAGCCACTACTCACTGCCTTATTAGTGATGTATACGCTAGCTGACAAGGCCTGCTTCTGGCATCTCTCGCTCATGGAGGTATGGGCAATTAACTCAGCAATGTCTGCTGAAAGCATGCAGGAATGGTAAACCATCATTTACTTCCTGCACATGAAGGTCTATGGGAGCTGTTGAAAGGTGCTTTGGCCACTTGTCCACCTCCTAGCAGAGGAGAGTGAGCAAGCACCCTTCCCCTGTTTACACAAAGTAGAAGGTGGTCCACCAGAGCCTGTTTCTCAGTGAAGAAAAGAACAGGAAATAAAGTGCTCTTAGTCCTGGGCATAACCTAAAGTGCTGCAACTCTGTTAAAGTAAAGAATCACCACAAATCCAGGAATATAAACGTTTGTACACCGTGAAAAAGATATCATTTCACAAGGCTGCAACTATCAGATGGGTTTTCAAAAACAAGGTAACTGCATCAGCACCCGAGCTTTAGAAAACTTTCTGGAACACAAGCTGCACAGTGTACATGCAGGTCCCACCAGCACTAGGGTTCATTATGAGTTAGATCAATGTCAGTATTGAGTTTCTGTTGGGTGACTAATGGTGGTAACTTTTTGATGAGAGAGGACTAATTCACACAGACTAGAAAATGTTGGTCTTCCTGGTCTGTCTGAATAAATTAGGCTTCTATAAAGGCTTGTCCAAAGGCTTAATGGCATAAAACATCATCATAAAATTCAGATATGCTCTTACAAGATTTTGCCTGAAAAGATCTAGTTGAAGGAATTTCAGACCCCTCAATCTGGAGTTGACTCTGTATTCACACTTCACTTCCCCTTGTTTAGGCACAGAAGCATGACCTTCAAGATCAGGCATGTCCTTCAAAGAGTTGGTGCAAGTTACACAAACTACTGATAAAGACAGTCCCATACTCTGCACACGTGCAGTATCAGCAAAGACAGAAAACTTGAAAGGAAATCTTAAGGCAGTTGGAACCAATGTCACCACCACCAAAACTCCTGCAAAGTAATGGCTCATTTAATTTCAACAGGAATTCCTCAGCCATTTAACTGTCTGACAGTACCATTCTACACTGTGCACTGCATTGAACAGTTGCTTTCTCCAGAAAAGTTCAAGCCTTTGAGACTGGAATACAACATCTGTTTCTAAGTCACACAGCTTGTGGCTTATCCGCTCAAGTCCCAGAATCACAGAATGTTCTGAGTTGGAAGGGACCCACAAGGATCATTGAGTTCAACTCATAAGTGAACAGCCCATACAGGGGACCGAACCCTTGACCTTGGCATTATTAGTCAACGCCCTGGATGTTGATGCAATAAAAATACAATCAAAATCAGTTAAACAGATTACCTAGGCAGCAGCTCTACTAGAATTCCTCTACAAAAGCATGTACCTTTGGCATATTTGACAGAGTGGAAAGTTTCTCATCTCTTTTGATCTTGATTAAAAAAGTAGCTTTAAATGCAGGTTCATCAAAGCATGGAAAAGCAGACCTTGCTGCCAGAGGTTCAAACTGAGTTGCTGCAAACCACCTAACGGGAAGAGTAGAGAAGAGCAAAATAAGAAATATGGAAAGGACAAATGTAGTTTATTTAAGACAAAATAGTCGTTTCTCTCCCAAACCTTCTGTGAGCTTGTTGTGAAAGTAGCATTTTGAATTGCAAATTACAAGGTTGGTCCAGTCAGAATAAATGTTTCATTAACAATTTTTTAAAAACCCAATACTGTATTTATCTGAGGAGTAATTGGCTTGGCTGATTTTTGCTTTCTGAACAGAGAATACATCTGGAATAACACAATTACAGAACAATCACCAAAATATAAGCTAGCCGGTTTCCAGAAAGGAGGAACAAAAAGGAGATTGAAAAATGAAGTTTGAGAGCATGCTCACTAAACAAGAGTTTTGAAACTTCAGCAGCAGACAGGACTACAAGGAAGCTTTTTCATCTAATTGCTGTGCCATTTCCTGCAGATATTCCCACAGTTCAACTAAATGTATGCCTGCTCCCTGTGCTGGATAGAAGATGGATTCTGCCTAAGTTCATGCACTTGTCTCTAATCCAACAGTTAAGTCATATCACAAGAAGACTTCTGAGAAGCCTACATTCCTTCTCCAGTATTTTTATACTGACTAGCTGCAGAAATTATGGCTTTTGATAGAGAGCATCTCTGACTTCTGCACCTACAAGAGAACAACAGGAGTTCAACCAGAAGTTTACTAATGGAAGTCGTGTATTTACTGGAGCTAAATAGCAGAGAGAATTCACATTGGTTTTTTTTTTTAGCCCTTTTTGTTTCCTTACCCTACTGCCAAGTTACCCACAGGTTTTTTGGGGGTTTATTTGTTCTGCACCACGACTCCAACATTTTTGGACATACAATTTTTCCGAGAAGGCACACTGTTGACAATTCATAAGACTAAACTCCATGCCTGCTTTCAACTTCTTACTCTTCTCTTCCTCCTGACAAGTTGGTGGAGTTTTACCCCACAATTTTACAGTTGAAAAACAAAGAAAAAAGAACCATTCTGCATAAAATTATAAATAAGGCCCAACTTACTAATTTTTTATTTTGTTTCTGGCAACAGTGTTATTTTGGCATTTTACAATTTTTTACATTTTTGTGACAGTATTAAAAAAATCTTCAAAAGAAAGTAAAATTAAACTAGAAGAAAATACATTTTCTAGCAAAATCAGCTTGACAGCTTGACTTTTATACAGAAAATGCAGTAACAACAGAGGTTGTCAGAGTAGTCTGCATTTGTAAAAGCAGAGACATTAGGCACACAGAGACAACGCCTCCACAAACAGAAAAGGCAGGCAAGGCAATGGAAGTGATGACAGCAGCAAAGAGTTATCTGAAAAGGATTTACCAAAGAGCATACAGGGTAAAACATGTGCTACATCCTGTTCCTGAACAAAAGTAGGTAGCATTTCACTGAAAGTAGGTAGCATTTCACTCAAGAACTCACTCACAGATCATGCTTTTCCTCTGTGAACAATCACACATTCTCTTTTAATTACAGTAAGTAAAGAAGAAAAGAAAGCTTCAGCTACATCAGGCTAGGAAAAAACCCCACAGTTTCAGGAAGAGGCCAATGAATGTGATGTTTCCCTTTTCTCCAGTCACCTGGGACTTTGCCTGGCTGCCATGACTTTTCAAATATGATTGAGAGTGTCTTGGCAACAACACCTGCCAGTTCCCCTAGGACTGTGCAATGCATCTCATCGAGGCCCAAGGACTTGTGAGTGTTCTGGTTCCTCCAGCGAACCCGAATCTCCTCCAGTAATGACGGGACTTTGTTCCCCCAGTCCCTGTCTTGAGACACAAGGACTTGAGAGGTGTGGGAAGAATTTCCCAAGAGAAAAACTAAAAATTAAACAAACCAAAAGCCACACTACAACTACCTACAACCCCTACACTGCAGTACATTTCACTGTAGGAGAGGCAGCCCTGACTTAATGAACTTATCCATGAAAGACATTTTTCAGGTAGATTAAACATTGATTTTTCTCAATAGGAATAAGCCATATAAAATGTCCAACAAAAATCCCAACCCTTTCTGTTACAAAGCACAGTCTAGAAGTGACACAAGAGAGAAGCTGCATTTGTGGGCATACCTTTGCTTCGAATCCTCATCCTTGTAAGAAATTTTGTAAAAGCCATAATAGGTGTCCGACAAATTAGATGAATATTCTATGTTGATAGTATAATTCTGTCCTACAAGAAGAGCCTCTGGAGTCATGACTGCAATCTGATCATGCAGTGGATATTCCAGGAATTCAATTGGCTTTGCTTGATCCCCTTGTGCTGAAGTAATGGTTGCCTTTGTGATATTAAGTCCTGAGCTGTGAAGTACAATCTTCTGAGTTGCCTGGAGGATGCTGACCACTATTTTTACAGAGCCTGCAAATTTCAAAGTAGTTAGGTTTGGCTGCAAGACAAGATCATAATGCAGTGGTGCAACATCCGTAGGAAGTCTAATTTTTGCCCATGGAAATACTTTTCCATTGGTTGCCAAAGGGTATATTAGTTCCATTGTGTGATTTTTTTTATGGCAGCCTTCTTTGGTAAAGGTACATCTGGGAAGAAGATAAATCATTATTATTAATGAAACTGCAATCACAAAAACAACTGTGCAAACCACCATGGTCCTCACAGAGGGCACTGAGCATGATCCATTTGGATTTTGTCTATATGCAGACATGTTATTCTGCAGATCTGAGCTTCTGTTCATGAAGGACATCCCCAACAATTTTGCTGATGACTCATAATCCTCTTCGTCATCGTCCATTTCATGCTCTCCAAGGCCCCGTACCAAGAGACGGGAGCTCCTCGGTTCATATTCCACTTCATCAGGCTCCAGGGGATGTAAACAAGGCTCTTTTGCCAAGTCAACCACATCGGGCTCCTCTTCAAACATACTGTTTTCAATCATATTCCTTGGTAACTGAATTCGATCTGGAAAAGAAATAACCACATATATTACATCATAAAGAAAAGGCTTGAGTATAACACCTCAAAGATACTTTACTGAGTTACACTTTTACGGCACACACCACCAAGATCTCCTCAGTTTTCTCTCCTACGTTTGCTTCCAGGAAATATTTCTGTGCTTTTCAGCCTACTGTAATTTTGCTTTCAGTATCTTCAAAAGGATTCCTTCTCTTGTGCAAATGTCCTACACCGTAACTGAAGATCAGCTAAACCACTGCAAAGACTCCCAGTTCACTGATGTTACTGTCTTGGCTGCATTTCCTCTGCCCCAGTAACCTATATTTGTATTTGACTCAATTACTCGAGCTGGATTATTTTTTATGTTGCAGGGTAAAGCACAGCAGCCAATATAGTCCTAGAGGTGCTTCCAAATATACTAGTCATTCTGTTCTTCAGCAGAGGAGAAAATCTGCCTGGGTGTTGGCAGCCACTCAAATAAAATATCCATTTGACATTTTTAAACTTCATTTTTCACACACGTCCCCAAAATTATAAAAATATATTTCTCACATAAAAATAGCAGTAGGAAAATTATAGTTCAAATTGCCATCTCCATACAAGACCTAGCTTGTATAATCCCTTAAACTATCTATGCAGCTAGGAAGCCAAATCAGGGCCAATCAAACTGCTGGACTCCATAAAATTTGTCCTTAATAGATAATGTATCACTGAACATAAGTGAGGAATTGAAATTCAAACCAAATTCTGAAAGCATCAGATACGCTCATATAACTGCATGCAATTATATTTTAATGAAAATTCTGACCACATCTGTCACTCTTTATGTAAAAGTTTATCTTTCAGTTAACTTGCTCAGTGGAAAGTGGAAAAAAAATAAAAACACTGTTGGAGAGAATTTTGTATGGGGAATGGGACATGGACGTCCAAAAGTAGCTAACTCGGGAGCAAAGAACTTTGTTTTCATACTCTTTTTAATCCAAACCATGATAAACAACACAGAAAAGGTGTTGTTTGTCTTTTATGACACTGTAGAGTTGACCAGAAAGCAAAACAATTCAAATGGAAAAGCTATCTGTATGGTGAGTTTTCTCCCAAAAGCTTAAGAAAACACATTATCAATTTTTTGGGGCCTTGAAATTATAGTTAATTTGAATTATTCTCCTGTCACAGTTCTATCTAAGGGACTAGACATAACCTTTATTCAGTTGCAAGGCTTCAGAAATGAAACTAATCTTTCAGACATGCAGGCCTACTGCCAACTGAACTAGTATCCCATTACACTTCTATCTTCCACATTCTGTGTTTTCAGAATGAGAAAGCTAAATTTGCCTTTGGATATAAACATATTGAAAACTAGGTTGACTTCTATTAATTTCTGATAAAAACGTACATTTTGCCAACCTATATATAATTTAGAATATGAATGTTCCCGTAATACATTATTTATTTTGTATTTTATTAAATTCAGATTTCTATATAGCTGAAATTCTCAAAGGTAAAAATAAAGCGTGTTAAAGAAAAGATGGCAAGAATATTTTCAAACCAGATTTACTAGAGACCTCAACACTTACTCTAACATGTAACAAGACTTCCTGTTTCAGGCCACAAGCTCAGAAAACTACAGTGTCAGTAGCTGTAACACTGAAAAGGCCTTAAAGTAAGAAAAAAAAGAAAATAAAAAAATCCTACCCCACAAAATTCAGTAAGAGAAAGGTGCACTAGCCAACCTGAATAAGAAATATGGAGATGCCTGAAAGCAGGGAGTTGCTGGAATTTGGATCTACTTGCCTATCCTCTGTCCCGCTGGAAACATGCTGCCCTAACTAGGAATAGCATTGTAAGGTCACAAGATACCTGGGGTTGGAAGTGACTTCAGAAGGTTATCTACTGCAAGCTCTAGGCAAAAGTGCTTCTGAAACCTTCTGTCCCCGTGGCCTTTCCCACTACAGTGCTCACGTGCCAGCCTTCAGGCTGCAGCTGCAGTTCAGTGGCCCAGCACTACAGTCTCTACGCTGGAGCACCTGCACTCCTGTGTCAGATTTGAGGCCACAGAATATAGAGGATAGAAAGCTAAGTTAAGTTCCAAATGAAAGCACACAAAAAAATCTAGGGGAGAAGAAAAGGTGGAAAGACAAAAGTACTGTGCGACAGAAGCTCTTTTACAATTTATCTACCCAGGAACAGTCTATTAAGAATTCATTATGCTACATCTAGCAGAGCTATCTGATTACTCCCCGCAGCTGGTTGATTTTAAAACCTGCAAATAGCTTCAATGAAATTTGAAAACAGAGTCAAGACCAAATTTCAAGTCCCAATGCCATCCCACCCCAAAACAACCAGCTGCTGGTGGACAGCACCCAAATCCATTATCTGTGATGTAGAAAAGGCAGGTATTAAAACTCACATCTTAACCACTCCAAAAGGTAGCAGTCAATCAGTACACAGCTCCAAACACAGCCATGGCATGTGCTGCTGCATGGCCAGCAAAATAGGTAGAAGACAGGGGAGGCACTGCAGAGGGAAGGAGGAGAAAGATAAAGTGCATAAATCCAGCAGAAAGTAGGTTTCATCAGCTCTGCTGCTCATAGAACAGTTTGCTTTTTGAAGAGCTTATTCTCTAATAAGTTTCTTCTAAAGACAACTTTCTTAATATTTGCAAAGTTGCATGCAGGCACTAACAACTCTTTCAGTTAAAAAGAATTATACAAAAAAGATATCAAAGTGAAACTAAGATAGAAAAGTTAAACTAGAAGTTAGTTTCAAGACAATTCACAGGTTTAATATCTAAGAGACATTCATTTCTAGAAAACAACAGTTTTAGCCAATTTCTATGGAAGTATTTGCAAAAATTGGAAGTAACCAAAATCCTTAACACCTTCTTGCAGGTGAAGAGCATCACCAGACTACTACTCTCCACCAAAAAGAACATTGACAAGGTACCAAAAAGTTACTGAAGCTATTTATGCTGACATTTGCATTCACACAAGCAGAGGAATATTTTTATAATTTTCTTTATTCATAGAATACATTTTCTGAACATGAACCATGGCAATTTTGTTTAAAACTTTTACAGTTCAATTACTGTAAACTTCCTGTCTGGTTCACTGGAATAGATAACATGACAGTGTGAGTGAAGTGAACTTTTAAGACATTTTTTTGAGTTTTAACACATGGGCTGTCACAGTAGGAACTAAAAAGCCCATGGGAAAGGGAAAAAATAGTATTCTTAAACTGAAACAAGCCACAAGGAATAAGCAGCAGCCTGAGGAGTATGATTGCAAAAATCACATTTCACTGTCATCTCTCATACCATCTATGGTCAAAAGGCAAACATTCCCACTGTATAATGTAATGGCCAGTCTCTTTGTGAACGAAGAACCAGGGAAGGTCTTTCCACCTTCCAGCCTGCGCATTGGATTTTTTAGGTGAGACACAGTGTGCGCGGAACTGAGCCCACCCTTTAATCCTGAGGTTCATCTGCCGGGGCCAAGCATGCTTGGACGGTGGCAGCGAGGTCCTCAGGATGTAGATGGATTGCCTTACAGGGCTAACGAGCTCCATCTGCCCGGGGAGTGTCCTAACCGGGAATCGAACCCAGATCTCAGCGTTGACAACGCTGTGGTTTAGCCACTGCACCACCAGAGACACTAACATTCCCACTGTAAAACATAATAAAAGCACATTATTCCAGATATTCAAGCAGATTAATTCCAATTCCAAATACAACACACAAAAAATTTATATAACTGCAAGACTAGGAAGCTTAACCTGTAAAGAAGGTACATGGTTCCAGTGAACTACCACTGTCATGCCAGGGGTTGCAGGTGCACTAGAGACATTTGTGGTCACACAAGCCAAAATTACAGAAGCTACAACACCCTACAAAAATTATCTGTCATCAGGCATGGCAATCTGAATCTAAATCTTTGCTAAAAATAAGCTCAGTGTGAGAGTGAACAAGGAGGTAAGAAAAAAAAAAGAAAAAAAAAAGTCGTGGTTTAATCTTGTTGCTCCCTAAATAGCACTAACAAAATGAAGCCAGATTTTAAGCTTAAAGATTAAGGCTTAAAAACACCCAAATAAACGTGATTTTACGCAATTCTTCTACAAATCTTTAATCCAAAAGTTAGAGATTTTCAACATCTTTCCCTAGTACATACCTATTATCCCATCTACAGAGAACAGTGTGAATACTCACAGCTTAGAAACAATCCAGAGAACAGATGTGAGGTTAAAAACTATATGACAGACAAATCGTCCCCGTACTGAAAAGCTGAAGGAAGGCAGATATTTTCTCAGAATGGATTGTTCTGAAAAAGCTTCTTCAGAGCTGCCTCCTGCAGCAGAGATGCCCATAAACCTATCTCAGCATATCTCCTCATTTCTGGTATATCAGGGGATCGTAACAGGCTGGGTCTGTTGTTTTCCCTGAAGAGGACAGACTGCTTAGACACGAACTTCAAATGCAGTTTGCATCAAGCCACCAGTACAATAAGCTGTCTGTATGTACTGCATCCTCTGATAACTCATGATCCCTGTAGTCATATCTGGTTGGTAAATGGTGGCATGTCTCAGGGGCACAAAGGCGAGTGGTTAATCAGACCAAGCTACACAGTTTGTTCCCACAACATGTATGTTTTTCACTCCTACACCCTCCCACAAATTAGTCTTTTAAGCAACTTAGAAAGCAATTTTACTACAGTACTCAAGCTCAGTATGAAACATGATCACACAGGAACAATCAGATGTTGCAGTAAAACAGTCTGGCATTTGCTCCAAGTATTTATTTTGTCTGAAGAGCTCCATTTTAATTAATGAGGAGAAAGTAAGCTTTCCCCTGAACTGTAAAGGCCTCAGGCAACACCACCTACTCAATTTTAGTATGTGCAACAATGAAGTATCTTAAGATGTTTTGGCTTGGCAATTCATTGCAAATACTCTCTAAAATACAAAAAATTATTATTCATTTATACTTCAGAAACAGTATCTTCCTCTAATGCTACTGATGCCTCTTTTAAGTATGTACTTTTCCCTTGCAAAGCAAAATAAGTAATCTCTTGTCTATCAGGATTTGTGTCTGGGCATTATATCTCAAAAGGGAAATCCCAGCAGCCAAAATTTTTATATGAATCTAAGTAACCCCATTCCTCAAATTCATTCCTTTTTAAAACATATGCAGAAAATGCTCAAAGGCATTTTTTCAACTTTCTCTATTCTAAGTAAGAGGTTAAAATAAACAAAAAAGTCCTATTAGATTCATACAGACTGTTGCCTTTCTGATCAGCACAATATCATCTTTAAATAGTGAGTAAATATCACACAATATTTTAACTGAAAAAAACGTTAAAAGAATTACCTGGTATTTTGTAGCAACCAAAGTCCAACTGCAGATAATGGGAAACTTTCTATTACTCTGGAGTAACCTCAGAGCAAAACAACTATTGGGTAACAAGCACCAGCAGATGTAGCAAAACCCAAGTCCAGACCAAAATGTGCTGTATAAAGTGGTATAAAGTGTGCTGACTAGCTGGGGTAAAAACTGATTCCCACTCAGTGTAAACTTCCTCAGTTGCATATAAACAATGGGAGAGAAGGCATGGAGATACTCCTGCCCAAAATCAGACAGCTGTGCCTGGTGGATCAGGAAAGAACACAGAAAAACTGTGAATCAAGTTCCTGTTTTGCTACCAAGCAACTCACTGATACTATGTCAAAGAATGATTCTGCCCAGTGATTTCAGGAATAGCTACAGGTGTTAACAATGCCATTAGCCATTAAGAGCCATAATACTGTTTTGTATACCTAACTTTTAGGACAAATTTGACAGCAGTGGCCTTTTTATTTCCGCAGAAGCAGCTGCAGAAAAAACAGCAAACTCTTCAGATTTTATTAAAGTGTAGTTGCTTTTGCTAAGGCCCTCCAACGTTGCCAATGGCAAAAAGACGTGGATTTTTTTTCCCTTTAAAGACACATTTTATCTTTGTGTACTTGTTTTAATGCCACCTCACACAGAAGTAGCAGTGAAACACAAAATTTTGGCACAGATATATAATGGCCAGTCTTCGTGAACGAAGAACCGGGGAAGGTTTTTCCACCTTCCAGCCTGCGCATTGGATTTTTTAGGTGAGACACAGTGTGCGCGGAACTGAGCCCACCCTTTAATCCTGAGGTTCATCTGCCGGGGCCAAGCACGCTTGGACGGTGGCAGCGAGGTCCTCAGGATGTAGATGGATTGCCTTACAGGGCTAACGAGCT